>NC_042615.1:145749241-146054147 GCF_901001135.1 Rhinatrema bivittatum
ATCCTTGTGGGGTGTTTCTGAAGTGCCAGGTAATAGATGAAAAAAATAAAAGCAGGGCCTAAATGTTAAATAAGTCAATAAAAGTTAAATCCATCAAAGCAGGTAAAATTCACCAAGTGTTTATTGATATCCCAGCTATTTACAAACAGCTGGCATTAAAAAAAAAATAGTTCAACAAAAGGCAGAGCACATTGAACTAGGAGGTTATGGTAAGCTGCACATGTCAGAGCAGTAGGGCAGAACCATTCTAGCTTACCTGTCATCCCTGAGTAGGAAGCTCCCTGTAGTCCTATAACAGAAGACTAGCTGAGGATAGAAATAAATATATAAATATTTCAGGTGAAATAGACACCCTTTGCTTCCCTATGTGGGAAGGTCCTCAAAAGAGAGGAAAAATACAAATTAAGAATATATAGCAAAAATACAGCACTGGAAATACTTTCAACAAGATGAGCATCTGCAATCCAGTTAAGAAGGTCCTGGTGCCTAGCTTCATGCTGAAAGTTAGAGTCCCAGAAGATGAGAAATGAATTTCAAAAGCAGGAACAACTCCAAAAGTTTCATCCTGCTTTCCTGGCTTAAGCAAGGTGCTATCCCTCTGCAGGCTACATCTTTATTTAAAATTTATTTATTTATTTATTTAATAACTTTTCTATACCGGCATTAGTAGGAGACATCATGCCGGTTCACATGACAACAAAAGAATGGAAAATACATTATAACAGGGCGGTGGGTGGGGAATATAACAACAACAGAGAAGGCAAGAAGATATAGGTCTGAGCAACTGGTTAACAGAAGCTAGGTAATACAATTCAACAGGTTATAAATTAGAGATGTACTGAATGGGAAGCAGCACCAGTGGAGTATTTACAAAGGATCCGGGACGATCTGGGGGCGAGCATTTGGGGCAGAGGTAGGGAGGGGAGAGGGGCTTAGTCTGGGAAGGCTTGCTGGAACAGCCATGTTTTTAGTTTCTTTTTAAATTTAATTGGGCAGGATTCTAGACGAAGCATCGTGGGCATGGAGTTCCAGTGTGTGGGGCCTGCAATAGAGATAGCTCGTTCCCTGGTTGATGTAAGATGTGCTGTTTTTAAGGACGGGACATGCAGGGTTCCTTTGTGAGCTGTTCTCGTAGGACGATTCAGTGAGACAGCGCTGAATGGTATGTCCAACCAGTGGGAATTGTGAGAGAACAAAGATTTATGTATGGTGGTTAGTGTTTTATAGAGGATTCGAGAGGGGATGGGGAGCCAATGTAGGTCTTTCAGGATAGGAGTGATGTGGTCAGTTTTCCGGGTGTTGGTAATGATTCTGGCTGTTGCATTTTGCAACATTTGGAGGGGTTTGATTGTCACGTAAAATGGATATCTCCAATGGGATTGTCACGTAAAATGGATATCTCCAATGGGAAAAAACCTTTGACTGTCCAGAGCAAATCTTGAAGCTGAAACAGGAGGAAAGGAAAGAAGACTCTCTCTAGAGCCCAGAACACACATATATATTATTTCTTTAGCAGCTTTATATTTCACAAAATCTAACTGAATATACAATGCAGATTACAAAGTCATATTATTTACAGACAAAAAAAACATAGATGGGATCCCTAATGCCCACCACAATGAATATTCAGTATTATGCAAAAATGATATCACATGATTTAACAAAGCACCTTAGTACAAATATATAGGGGGCACAAATATATAGGGTGCATATATATGGAACAGGGGGCGCTGTCATCTGCCATCGGCCCAGGGATTCACCATTTCTACTAAGTGTTCATTCTTTACACTAATAGAGTGCTATTATATCATCTACCACTCTGTGGGAGCCAACCTCAATAATTCTGCCCACGGAGTATCATCACTGTTACTCCTTCTTCAAGGGAACAGATCCATAACAGATTGCTACTCAGTACAGAGATTATATTGCTAACTCCCTAGCGGATCTGTCTCAGATTGCTCAACTCCAAAGCAGAATTATAACAGAGTGCTAGCTCTTTCATTCTACAGGAACCAACGCATACCAGATTGCTAACTCTGCCCTCCTGGCGGGGTTAGCCATATCAGACTGCTAACTCCTCCCCTCGGAGGAGCTGGTCGATACAGACTACTAACTCCACCCTCCTGGCAGGTTGAGCCACAACAGTTTGCTAACTCCTCCTCCCAGAGGAGCTGGAACCTAATAGATTGCTAACTCCGCCCTCCTGGCGGGGTGAGCAATAACAAGTACCTTGCAGAAGTGAGGAAGGAAATCATAGAGGATTCCTGGACCGGAAGCTGGAACAGATGATCCAGGAACAAACCAGCTAAGAACTGACTCCTTGCGAAGGCAAAGCTGGAATGAAGCCTGAGCCCCTTTTGTAGGGCTGGACATGAGGAGATGCCCTAGGAGGAGTTCAGGTGGAGCCAGAGGGATCACTCCCTGCTGGCCCTTTAAATCTGGAAGGAAGACGCGGGCCCTGCCCCTTAGGGAAAGTGGGCAGGTCCTTGGACGTAGCCATGCTGCCGCTAAGAGGAGAAGAGGGGACAGAGCAAGGCTGGGCCACAGAGCAGGCCCCAACATCAGAAGCGGCTCCTGCTGCTGAAGAATGTGCTGAAGGCGGCTCCGGCCGCCAGGAAACACCGGCTCCTGCAGCCTCCGGGCTGCAGCGATTAAGATGACGTCGGTGGCGGCTCCAGCTGCATTGGAGCATGACAGCAGGCAGAAGAGGGACGCTGAGGTCCGCAGCTCCTGCCACTGTGAAGGAGAAGGGTTGGCTGCGGCTCCTGCCATGAAGAACGTCAGTGGCTCCATGCCGCGGAGAGCGGCGGGGAAGGCAGGCCGAAGGTAAGGGGCTGTTCGCGGCTAGGCCCACGAGCAGAACCGCAACAATGTAACTGGATAACTTTAGGATGTTTATCCCACTGAATATAAAGGACAAGTTATCTGCCTAACTTTAACTGGATAACTTGTCCACTAATTGGCTTACTGAATATGGACCTCAAAAGATGGAGCTGTTAGTAGTAATCTGTAACCTATCATTTAAAACAGTCATGATTCCTGAAAACTAGAAAGTGGCCAATGTAATACTGATTTTTAAAAAAGGGCTCCAAGGCTGATTCGGTAAACTACAGACCGTACCCGTATGATACGTTGCCTGTTGGCGTCCTTGAGAGTTAACAGCTTGTAGTGATACGCTGTCTGTCGGTGGTTTTGAGAGCTAACAACTATGTGGTGAAGGTGAGTGATATATGGCCGGAAAAAAATCAGGGCAGTGAGGAATAACGGTATGATGTGGTGGAGGTTATAAAATTTTTAATTTGAAAAAGAATTCGTGGAGGATTTCAGTATTCGTATACCATGAGTTGGGCATGTAAGAGACGCCACAGAGAGTGAATTGGGCATGTAAGAGATGCTATAGAGAGAGAATTAGTCAGACACCGGTATATAAGAATGTGAAAGTCTGGAGCAGCGGGTGATATTTATATCCAGAGTGAAACACAATATTTGAGAAGATCTGAAAGTCCCGGACAAGTGGGGAATATTTACATCTGGTTGGAAGTGTAATATTAGAAAGAATTGGAGAAGATAATCCCCTGAAGAAGCCTTGATTGGTGAAACGAGGTTCCTTGTTGGGAGGTGTATTTGAAAAGTATGGATATGTATTAAGAACAGTGGATACCCGTGTTGTGACTAAGAGGAGTAAATTATAGGGAAAAGTTGGGATATGGTGCAATAAAGTATAGTGGGGAAGTATTTTAATATGTTTTTGTGATGTTAATAGGATGAATGTGGATGGATGAATGTGTGAATTTTAAAGGTAAGGGGTATTTATTACAATGTAATAGGAGTGTTAATGCACTATATAGGTGTCCAGGATTTGTATTGTATTTGAAATTGATGATTATGATTAAGTATTGAGACAGTGAGACATTGCATTTGTTATAATACTTTAATATTTGAAATTAATAAAGAATATATATGTTAAACTGTATGCTGTAAATAATATTAATAGTACCCTTATGTGTTGATATTACATTTGTTAAGTATAAGGGTAGAGAGTAGCCCTCTGTGATTGAGAACATAAGATTTGCCATACTGAATCAGACCAAGGGTCCATTAAGCACAGTATCTTGTTTCCACCAGTAGCCAATCCAGGTCACAAGTACCTGGCAGGATCCCAAACAGCAGATAGATTCCATGCAGCTAACACCCAGAGATAAGTAGTGGCTTTCCCCAAATCTACCTGGTTAAAAATAGTTCATGGACTTCTCCTCTAGGAACTTGTCCAAACCTTTTTTTTTTAATCCAGCTACATTAACTGTCTTTACTGTACTTTCAAAGTCAGTTTGTACTTAAAAATAATACATTTCAATTTGTGTGAGGTGGACCAGACTGTCAGATTGCTATCAGACTTCATCCTTGCACATTACACCAACCAATTGGCTGCACAAAATCTTGCAACCAATAAGCTGAATTCTTTCCAATCTGACTTGCTGTGTTGTCATTAGCAAGAATTGCTCCAGAGAGGAGCTCCTTGCACACTATCGTTGGGACGTACCAGGAGAGGATAAGGCCCCAACATGGTGGTAGAGCTCATATGTTGGGACAGGAGCTAGGAGATAATAAAGGACTGAGGGTAGATAAAGACCCAGGAACCGGCAGTGAAGGAGCAGGCATAGAGCAGAAACAAAGGATAGACAAAATTTCCATGGGCGAACTCCAAGAAGATTGTTAATCCAGCAAAGGTGTGTCATCCTGGAGCTCTTTAAATTCTGGCCTCATTTTAGGACACACCCAGTTCTGACTCAATGGGGAGCCTCTAGAAGCATGTCTACCTCTTTTGGGTACATTAGATAACTTATACGCAGACTTCTTTGTGGATTAACAGCCTTTATGGCTCCATTGCAGGTCTCCAGCCTCAATTTCCTAGAGTTACGATTTCAAGTCCTGTCACCCCTGACAGAATTACCCTCCATTGTTCTTTCCTGTTTTTTTCTGGATGTTTCATTGAATTACCCTCCATTTTTTCTTCCTGCTTTTTCTGGATGCTTCCTAAAAATACATGCCAATAAATTGTGAGCATGAACCATTATGGGCTGGCTCCTAACTGTGTTCTTCCAGACCATATCCATTTTAGTCAACTAGGTAATGTAATGTATCTTCTGTGACAAAAACAGTATATGAATCCAAGAAAACATGGGATAAATACAGAGGATCTCTAAGGAGGTGATGAGAATTATAATGCTAAATTAATTGGATGAATGGGCTAACATGTCTGCTGTCATGTTTCTATGACAACCCGTTATATCCAAGATTTGAAGAATGATGAACAGCTTTTACCCTTTTATTATAATTGGTGGTGGGAGAGTGGGTCATTGGGCTGGAATGAATTTTACTTAAAGGGTTTCAGGAGAGCCACACAGAACACTGGATGGATATGAAGGTTTGCTGGGAGTTGTATTTTAAGTGCTACAGGGTTCTCTTGGGCTTGAATTACAAAAGATTCCATGAATCTTTGGTCAAGTTTGCTGCTTAGTCTTTTACTCTGCAGTGATCTTACAGGGGTCCATATGTATCCCATCTGAGTAGATATTGTAAACCAGAAACTTTATGGGCCATTTTTCAAATTTGCATTTTTCTAGTTTATCCTATAGCTTGTGCTTTTTTAGACAATCCAGGACCTGAATCTAGATAATGTTCTGCTGGGTCTTCAGAGAATATTAGGATATCATCCAGATACACTATGATTCTTTAGAAGAGTTTGCTTACTAAGGTTTGAAATGTAGTAGATATATTCCTTATCCCAAATGGCAATACCAAGAATTCAAAACAGTCATACTGAATCCATTAGGCCACCTTCCATTAGTCTCCCTCTCACATACAGACAAAGTTATAAGCCCCAATAAGCTTGAGTTTCGTGAAAGTTTGAGCCAACTTGAGAAATTCCAAAAGCTTGTTAAAGAGAGGAAGAGGGTCATTGCATTAAGCACCCAGTTATGAATGGTCACTGCATTAAGCATCCAGTAATCTATGCAAGGCCAAAGAGAACCATTCTTTTTAGGGATGAAGACAATTGGTGATCCACAGACTGAAGCCCTGGAGTCAATCATGGCAAGAGCTGATAGTTCTTTGTCCCTCCTCAGACTAGCTATTGTTTCCAAGTCAAGTGTTGCCATAGAAACAACAGCTTTCCCTTGTCATCAGGTACAGTGACATTGGAGACTTTTTCATTTTGACCATGGTGCACAACCATCAGGAGATGTTATTTTCAATCTTATTTGCATTTCACACCTCCTTTTCATTCACCCAACAGACTGAAGCCCTGGAGTCAATCATGTCAAGAGCTAATAGTTCCTTGTCCTTCCACAGGAGTCGAACCAGAGTAGTTACATTCAGTACTATAGAGTTCCTTTGTTCCCGATCTCTACCCTTTACTGGGATTAGGGCCATCTGCTTCCCTCTTGAGAGTGATCATGATTTCAAGACCTGTTTCAGCAGTTAATTTGTTGATGCTCTGAAAGTCCTCAATAGGGACAATTGCCTTTTTGTTGGCACCTTTCTTGCAGGTGATGCCTCACTCCATTGATCATCATGAGCTTCTTTAAGGCTGGTTGCCCATCAGGAGACCTGATACGTTTCTGGGGCCGAACACCTCTCTCTCTCTCTCTCCTTGTTCTGTTCTCTTAGACATCTTTCAGTTTGAACATATATTGTGAATAGTGCCTCTAGATTAACTGGAGGGTCCATTTGAGCCAACTCATCTTATATTTGGGGCACAAGACCCCATCAGAAATGAGTTTGAAGTGCAGGCTTGTTTCTTTCTCATACCATCAAACTTCTCAGGAAGCTGCATACCTGGCTCTGGAAATGGCTAGCTGGGAGGGGCCTGTTGCTTACCTTGGCTGGGATTAGAGACTTAGAGGGAATCCACTTTCTTCTGGAGGGTAAGATGCTTGGCTTGCATCACTTGAACCGCATCTATTACATTTTTCTAAATGTTGAAAGCCTCATCTCTTTGCTTCATTTCAGTTTAGCTTCTAGCTTGGGCTGGTCTAAGCTAGAATCACCCCTGAGAGGAGTTGATTATATACTACAGCAACTGCTACGGCTATGATCCCAAGATAGTGGTAGTGTTACGCTTGGGCTGAGTTCAGGGGTAGTGAACACCACCCAAAGGGGTGGCTCCAGGTGGAAAGAGACAGGGATGGCTGGAAACCGTGGCTGGGTCAGGGCAGACAGCAAGAAGCAGTGTCTGGGTCTAGGCTGGGTCAGGGCAGGCGGCATGTAGCAGTGTCTAAGTACAGGCTGGGTCAGGCCAGGCGGCAAGTAGCAGTGTCTAAGTACAGGCTGGGTCAGGGCAGGCGGCAGTCAGCAGTGTCTGGGTCCAGGCTGGGTCAGGGCACAGTAAGCAGGGCAAGGCAGGTCAGAAGGCCCGTAGGCCACACACACACAGACAGAAGGCCCGTAGGCCATACACCAATAGCGGGGCAAGGCAGGTCAGAAGGCCCGTAGGCCACACACACACAGAAGGCCCGTAGGCCACACACCATAAGCGGAGCAAGGCAGGTCAGAAGGCCCGTAGGCCACACACACACAGAAGGCCCGTAGGCCACACACCATAAGCGGAGCAAGGCAGGTCAGAAGGCCCGTAGGCCACACACACACAGAAGGCCCGTAGGCCACACACCATAAGCGGAGCAAGACAGGTCAGAAGGCCCGTAGGCCACACACACACAGAAGGCCCGTAGGCCACACACCATAAGCGGAGCAAGACAGGTCAGAAGGCCCGTAGGCCACACACACCCAGAAGGCCCATAGGCCAGGTAAGGAAATCAAGGAAGAAGGCCCAAAGGCCGCACAAGGCAAGGCAAGGAAAGGCAAGACCGAAGGCCCGAAGGCCACCAAGACTAGGCTAGACAAGACAAGGTAGAAGGCCCGGAGGCCGCGCAAGGCAAGGCAAGACAGAAGGCCCGGAGGCCGCGCAAGGCAAGGCAAGACAGAAGGCCCGAAGGCCGCGCAAGGCAAGACAGAAGGCCCAAAGGCCACACAAGGCAAGGCAAGACAGAAGGCCCGGAGGCCGCGCAAGGCAAGGCAAGACAGAAGGCCCGGAGGCCGCGCAAGGCAAGGCAAGACAGAAGGCCCAAAGGCCGCGCAAGGCAAGGCAAGACAGAAGGCCCAAAGGCCGCGCAAGGCAAGGCAAGACAGAAGGCCCGAAGGCCGCGCAAGGCAAGGCAAGACAGAAGGCCCGAAGGCCACACAAGGCAAGGCAAGACAGAAGGCCCGAAGGCCGCGCAAGGCAAGGCAAGACAGAAGGCCCGAAGGCCGCGCAAGGCAAGGCAAGACAGAAGGCCCGAAGGCCGCGCAAGGCAAGGCAAGGAAAGGCCCGAAGGCCACGCAAGGCAAGGCAAGGCAAGGAAAGGCCCGAAGGCAGGGCAAGGCAGGACAAGGTAGAAGGCCCGAAGGCCACGCAAGGCAGGCTAGAGCAGGGAGCCCAGGTGAGCTCGATGCCGAAGCACCGAGGCAACTGTCAGGCAGGGTTATAAGGGCACACCCAGAGCATAAAGTGGACAGAGGAGATGGACTGGGCCTGTCAGGAAAGCCAGCTCTAGAGGGACCCCTGGTGGTGAGGCGGTTGCACAGCAGCCACAGCCGTAACAGTACCCCCCCCCTCAAGGCCTCCCCCTCCTCCAGGGTCCCATTTTTGCAGGGGGTACTCAATAATAAAGTCAGACCCCTCCGGGGGCGATGCGGCAGGTTCAACTCCTTTCTGAGGCAGCAAGGCAGTCCATAACCCCTCCTGGGGTGATAAGGCAGACACAACCCCAACCTGGGGCAGCAAAATCATCCATAACCCCTCCTGGGACAAGGCGGCAGAGTTAGACCTCTTCTGGGGCAAGGTGGCAGGTTCCATTCCTTCCTGAGGCAACAAAACAGTCCATAACCCCTTCTGGGGTGACAAGGGGAACACAAACCCCACCTGGGGCAGTGAAATAGTCCATAACCCCTCTTGAGACGACAAGGCAGGTGCTAACCCCTCCTGTGACGACAGCAGGGACGGTCCGGACCCTTCCAGGGTCGGCATCAGGGCCGGCACAGACTCCTCCCGAGTCGGCAGCTGGATCGGTACAGCAGGCTCAGATGGTTGAATAACAAAGTCTGTTGGCAGGACCGGTTCGGACCCCTCCGGGGACTGCAACAGGGCCGGTTTGGACCCCTCCGGGGACTGCAACAGGGCCGGTTCAGTAGGCTCGGATGGCTGAGTCAGAAAGTCTGTCAGTAGGACCGGTTCGGACCCCTCCGGGGACGGCAGCAGGACCGGTTCAGTAGGCTCAGATGGCTGAATCAAAAAGTCTGTCAGTAAGACCGGTTCGGACCCCTCCGGGAACGACAGCAGGACCGGTTCGGACTCCTCCGAGGACGGCAGCAAGGCCGGTTTGAGCCCCTCCGGGGGCGGAAGCAGGACCGGTTCAGACCCCTCCAGGGGCAGCAGCAAAACCGGTTCGGACTCCTCCGAGGACGGCAGCAAGGCCGGTTCGAGCCCCTCCGGGGGCGGAAGCAGGACCGGTTCAGACCCCTCCAGGGGCAGCAGCAAAACCGGTTCAGCAGTTTCAGACGGCTGAGAGACACAGTCTGTCAGTAGGGCCGGTTCAGATCCTTCCGGGGCCAGCAGCAGGACCGATTCGAGCCCCTCCGGGGGTGAAGCAGCGGGCTCGGACTCCACTCGAGGCGATGAAGCAGGCTCGAACACCTCTCCGGGCGTTGTAGCAGGTTCGGACCCCTCTCGGGGCGATGAAGCAGGCTCGGCGCCTTCTCGGGGCGATGAAGCAGGCTCGGCGCCTTCTCGGGGCGATGAAACAGGCTCGAACACCTCTCCGGGCGTTGTAGCAGGTTCGGACCCCTCTCGGGGCGATGAAGCAGGCTTGGCCCCCTCTTGGGGTGAGACAGCAGGCTTGGATCCCTCTTGGGGCGATGAAACAGGTTCAGGCCCCTCTCGGGGTGATGAAACAGGCTTGGACCCCTCGCGGGGTGATGAAGCAGGCTTGGACCCCTCGCAGGGTGATGCAGCAGAGTTGGACCCCTCTTGGGGTGATGAAACAGGTTCAGGCCCCTCTCGGGGTGATGAAACAGACTTGGGACCCTCTCGGGGTGATGAAACAGATTCAGACCCCTCGCGGGGTGATGGAACAGGTTCAGGCCTCTCATGGGGTAATGCAGCACGCTTGGAAGGCAGAGCAACAAGGTTAGAATTAAGGCGCAGGGAGGACAAAGATTGTACTGCCGTGGGCTTGATACTTTGAGCCAGAAGCTCCTGCTTTTGTTTCTGGAGGAGCTGCTTAGAGAGGGCACAGGCAGTTCTAGGACGTCTAGGGAAGGTGCTCGTTAGTGTCTTAAGTGCAGCTGTGGGAAGCAGAGCTCTGCTAGAGTTAATTACTTCTCTCAGCTTTCGTTTCTGAGGCTCTAGCGTGGAAGTTATAGAAGGCTTCTTAACCCAGTGAGTTCTAAGATTTTCAGAATTAATACTTGTTTCCTGGTAGCAAGTTTTTTCAAAAGTGTCCAGAGATGAAGTGCTAGAATGCTTAATCCACAAACTGCTACATGAAATAGTGTTGCTAACTGGGCCAGAAGCTGAACGCCCTGTAGTAGAACTAGCTGAGCTTTTGGGAGAAACAGATGGCCCGTTAGCTTTGCAGCGGGGGCAGGGTTCGCCTGGAGGTAAAAGGCACGGAATACATGAACATTTCCACCATCCTGGCTGTGGAGTAGAACAGTTTAAACACTCTTGATAAACAGAGACATTTCTCTTATTGCAGTTACTGCACAACCAGTGTTCCTGACCAGCAAGTTGACAGGCTAGACAGTTCTGATAGCTTAGGTAATTCAAGGTCTGACAGGAATTGCAGGTATAAAACTTTGAAGGAGGCATCTTGTAATAGGAAAAAAGTTGACTCACCGGTTTAGCACACAGAGCTATCTCTTCCCCTGGAAATTTGATGGCTTCGGCATACTGTTACGCTTGGGCTGAGTTCAGGGGTAGTGAACACCACCCAAAGGGGTGGCTCCAGGTGGAAAGAGACAGGGATGGCTGGAAACCGTGGCTGGGTCAGGGCAGACAGCAAGAAGCAGTGTCTGGGTCTAGGCTGGGTCAGGGCAGGCGGCATGTAGCAGTGTCTAAGTACAGGCTGGGTCAGGCCAGGCGGCAAGTAGCAGTGTCTAAGTACAGGCTGGGTCAGGGCAGGCGGCAGTCAGCAGTGTCTGGGTCCAGGCTGGGTCAGGGCACAGTAAGCAGGGCAAGGCAGGTCAGAAGGCCCGTAGGCCACACACACACAGACAGAAGGCCCGTAGGCCACACACCAATAGCGGGGCAAGGCAGGTCAGAAGGCCCGTAGGCCACACACACACAGAAGGCCCGTAGGCCACACACCATAAGCGGAGCAAGGCAGGTCAGAAGGCCCGTAGGCCACACACACACAGAAGGCCCGTAGGCCACACACCATAAGCGGAGCAAGGCAGGTCAGAAGGCCCGTAGGCCACACACACACAGAAGGCCCGTAGGCCACACACCATAAGCGGAGCAAGACAGGTCAGAAGGCCCGTAGGCCACACACACACAGAAGGCCCGTAGGCCACACACCATAAGCGGAGCAAGACAGGTCAGAAGGCCCGTAGGCCACACACACCCAGAAGGCCCATAGGCCAGGTAAGGAAATCAAGGAAGAAGGCCCAAAGGCCGCACAAGGCAAGGCAAGGAAAGGCAAGACCGAAGGCCCGAAGGCCACCAAGACTAGGCTAGACAAGACAAGGTAGAAGGCCCGGAGGCCGCGCAAGGCAAGGCAAGACAGAAGGCCCGGAGGCCGCGCAAGGCAAGGCAAGACAGAAGGCCCGAAGGCCGCGCAAGGCAAGACAGAAGGCCCAAAGGCCACACAAGGCAAGGCAAGACAGAAGGCCCGGAGGCCGCGCAAGGCAAGGCAAGACAGAAGGCCCGGAGGCCGCGCAAGGCAAGGCAAGACAGAAGGCCCAAAGGCCGCGCAAGGCAAGGCAAGACAGAAGGCCCAAAGGCCGCGCAAGGCAAGGCAAGACAGAAGGCCCGAAGGCCGCGCAAGGCAAGGCAAGACAGAAGGCCCGAAGGCCACACAAGGCAAGGCAAGACAGAAGGCCCGAAGGCCGCGCAAGGCAAGGCAAGACAGAAGGCCCGAAGGCCGCGCAAGGCAAGGCAAGGAAAGGCCCGAAGGCCACGCAAGGCAAGGCAAGGCAAGGAAAGGCCCGAAGGCAGGGCAAGGCAGGACAAGGTAGAAGGCCCGAAGGCCACGCAAGGCAGGCTAGAGCAGGGAGCCCAGGTGAGCTCGATGCCGAAGCACCGAGGCAACTGTCAGGCAGGGTTATAAGGGCACACCCAGAGCATAAAGTGGACAGAGGAGATGGACTGGGCCTGTCAGGAAAGCCAGCTCTAGAGGGACCCCTGGTGGTGAGGCGGTTGCACAGCAGCCACAGCCGTAACAGGTAGAGCCCAGGCATTCAGAAGGAGCCAAGAGACAACGATGAAGGACCAAGGGTAGATAAGGACCAGGAAGCAGTGGCAAAGGAGCAGGCATAGAAGGCCAGACAGATTTTCCAAGGGGTGAACTCCATGGAGACTGTTGGACCAGCAATAGTGTTTCCTTTCTGGAGCTCCTTAAATCCTGGCCTCAATTTGGGTCCACCCAGTGGTGGCCCAGTGAGAAGCTTCTAGAGATGTGTCAGCCTCTCTTGAGTAAATTAGATAACTAGAGGAGAATCAGGAAATGTTATTCTACTGAAGTAGCATGCTAGTGAATCTTAATCTTTTTAACTCCTGTTTTAGTACTTTCTTGCCTCCACTTGAAAAATCTAGAGTGTAGACTCTTGTTGAGCAATGGAATACTTAGATTTGTAAAGTATTAGATGATATTGCACCGTTAGGCGGATACTATGGCATAAACAAACTTTATTCACTGATCCAGGCTGCAAAAAGAGGGTGAGTTGAGCTTTCCCAGTTAGTCTCCTTCCCCCCTCTGCTTGCACCAGCCTCTTACGGGTGTTTCACTCCTGCTCCAACAGCCTTGGGACTCCACCTCCATCTTGCCCACAACCTGACATTACCAGCTGGAAAGACTGGGCCAGCCAGCCAAGAAAGCATGCCAGAGGCCACATGGTCTCTTTTCTACCAACCTGAGCTGGAAGAAAGGGGTAGTGGAGCCTCCTCCAAATGCTGCTGCTCTTGTTCCTGCTCTGACGTTTCAGAGACTCCACCTATGATCTGACCACCACCTGATGTCACTAGCTGGAGGGGCTGAGCCAGCCAGCCTAAGAAAGCACAATGGAGGCAGGTCTTCCTGTTGGTGGCCCTGATGCCTGGGCACAAGAACCACCTCTAGCTGCCCATAGGTGAGTCCCCCAACTCCACCTGCCCACACACACACACACACACACACACACACACACACCACATCCTTTCCCCCAGGGCCACACCTATGCCACCAAAGATATGTCATACACATGCCCCATAATTAGCTCCCCTAACCACATCACACATCTAGACAGTCACAGGCCAGGCAGATACTCCCCTAACTATTCTCCCAGTCTCCACTAAACAGAGAAATCACAGATCTATTCTTCTCCCAAGACAGCCAAAACAGAGAACAAACAAACAAAATGCCACAAATCCCCCTGTACAATGTGTACTACTGAATGCCCAGCCCATCCACAAAAACTTCAACTTCTCCATGACCTATAGACTGATGATCCTATAGACATTTTGGGGCAGATTTTAAAACCTGCGCGCGGGCGCAGATTTGTTCGAGCAACCCGGCGCGAACAAATCTACGCCCGATTTTATAATATGCGCGCGCAGGTCGCGCGCATGTTATAAAATCCAGGGTCGCGTGCGCAAAGGGGTGCACAATTGTGCAACTTGCGAGCGCCGAGCTGCGCAGCCTGCCTCAGTTCCCTCCGAGGCCGCTCCAAAATCGGAGCGGCCCTCGGAGGGAACTTTCCTTCCGCCCCCCCCGCACCTTCCCCTCCCTTCCCCTACCTAACCCGCCCCCCCCAGCCCTACCTAGAACCCCCCCTTACCTTTGTTGAAGAAGTTACACGCGCCGGCCAACAGCCAGCCCGCGATCCCAGGCACAGCCAGCCCTGGACCGCCCTGGACCGCCCACGCCCTGCCCCTTTTTGCAAGCCCCGGGACATACGCGCGTCCTGGGGCTTGCGTGCGCCGCTGAGCCTATACAAGATAGGCTTGGCGCGCGCAGGGGCAGGCAGGGGCAGCTTTTCGGGGGTTACGCGTGTATCTTACGAGTGTAACCCTTTGAAAATCTGCCCCTTTCTGCTTAACTGAAACATGGTCACTGGACACTAATTCCCCTCCTTCAGTTCCTACAAATCTGCCTGCCTGGCTTCACCTACCAAACTACTCGCAGACACAAAAGAGGAAGAAGTACTGTGATAATTACCAGATAGTCCCTTGGCATGACTCCCACTCCCACCTGAGAGGTCAAGAAAACAGAAACCATATTTCTACAGACACTCATCCTGAATGAGTGATCCTCCTGACATACCACCCGCTAGCAGGCTTCACCAACACCCCCCAAGATCTCTTCTTATTCATCTCGAAATAATACAACAATCAAGAACACTGATCCTTGGAGATTCACAATATCCATGTGATGAACTCAATCTAAACCAGTTCATGATTTCTTCACCACTACTGAAACACTAGGCCTGTACCAACTAGTAAACATACCAGCTCAAGATGGAAGCCACACAATGAACCTGGGGCTCATGCCTTACCAGATACAACAAGAACTATAAATCAAGGACCTACAAACCATTCATTTCTCATGGATTACTGCATGATAAAATTCAGCCTGTAACCATAATCCCCCTACATGTTCACACCCACAAAACAAGCCTTTAGTCAGACAAACTGCACATATAAGCTCATAGGCCTTCCTGGCTACCTTTCAAAAACAAACTCTTAACATACCCCTCACCTGCTCAAAGACTGGAACAGGGACCTTAGCATAACTGTCAACAAACTTGCCCTGGTAAAAGACCTACTACATTAGAAACCCAAAACCCACTCCCTGGTTCACCCCAGAACTAATGCCCTTAAAAAGACTGTGAGAAGAGTGAAAATGTCAGAAAGGCTTACAGAACTGCTACATTAAAAACCCAAAACCCACCCCCTCATTCACCCCAGAACTAATGCCCTTAAGAAGACTGGGAGAAGAGTGAAAATGGCAGAAAGGCAACAGGTTGACAGCATAACCAGTCTATCGCAGAGCTGTGACAGATGCAAAAAAGGCATACTACACCAAGACAATCAACCAAGCAAAAAACTCCACCAAAGAACTATTTAGGACAGTCAACAAGTCCCTGACACTTACCTCCTCTGACCCGTGTATACTGGCATTGGAAATCCAATGCAACAACCTTGCTGAATTCTTTGCATAAAAAATCTTGCTCAACAGAGCTAAATTGGACTCAGCCATTGAAATCGAACTTCCTTTGCAACCCCAACCTACACCCCCACACTGTTTCTTCCTACTACTAGAAGAAGACATCACAGCTCTCCTCTCTGATATCAGGACTACTAAATGCAATATAGACCCCTGCCCAAGCTAGATAATTAAATAGTCAAAGATAGTTGCAAGGCGATCAAGCAGACCTATTTTCAACACCTCCTTCGGTGAAAGACATCTATCTGACAGTCTAAAAAAATCCACAGTTAGACTAAACTTAAAGAAGCCCAATCTTGGTCCAGATGACCCTAACAATTACCACTCAATATTTGACCTACGATTCCTAAGCAAAATCATTGAAATGGCTGCCCTTCTTCAGCTAACTGAATTCCTTCAGTCTACAAATGCCTTCAACCTGAACCAATCTGGTTTCAGACCCCATCACAGTACTGAGATTGTGCTAATAAGCCTAGTAAAAGAGCTAAGGCTCTGTATTAACCATGGGAAACCTGCCTCACTGGTTCTTCTGGAACTCTCTGCTGCTTTCGACACTGTAGACCATGACATCTTAATCTTACATTTGAAGGACCTAGGACTAGCAGGCTCAGCACTCACAGGGTTTGAATCCTTACTTTACAACCACTCCGAAGCTGTTTCCCTAAGCTTGGTGCTATCCCACCATCCTTACATATGGAATACCACAAAGTTCAGTGGTCTTACCCACACTCTAATATCTACATGTCTCCCCCCCCCCTCCCTTAGCAAACTCATCAGAGCTTACAAGATCATTTTCTACTCAATCACAGATAACATACATCTTGTGACCCCTCATGGCTCAGACTTTAGCCAAAGCAATCAATAACCTGAATGCCTCCTGGCTAAGTCTAAATAAACTGAAACTCAACCCCCCCAAAAAAAACAAAAATACTGTGGTTGGAAAAGGAGATCCAACTCACTAAGACTCCAAGGTAATGATCAATAGGTTAGCACACCTCTTCAACCATCAAATTTGGAGCCTAGGTTATATTCTAGATTTAAATCTCACAGCAGAACCCCAAGTCCAAGCAGTGACTGAAGTAGTTTTCTTCAAAATATAGAAACTATGACACCTCCAACCTCTTTTTAATGACTCAGCCTTTGCAACAGTCATCTATGTTGCTGTGATCTCCCACCTAGTATAGTGCAACTTTCATTGGAATGCCCATAAGACTGAAACAGTGACTGCAACTTGGTCATTATACTGTGGCTTGAATACTGATTAACAAAAACAAATTTGACAGAATCATACCTACTTTAAAAAGTTCTCCATTGGTTTCCTACTCTATAGGTACAAAATTCAAAATTCTATCTTAGCTTACAAGGTCCTCACAAAAAATGTGCCATTCTATCTCAGTGACCATCTCTTCCCCAACTGGCAATTCCACTCCTTCTACTTATTGTCACAAACCTGCCTGATGGTCTCTTTTCTCAAAGAACTATGTCTTGTAAGCACCAGGAAGAAGACTTTCCAAGGTGCTACACCAATACTCTGGAACACATTGCCACCAAATATCAATAATATCAATATGGAACTCCATCCCACCAGATTTGCGACAGGAACCCTGCCTTCCTACATTTAGGAAAAGTCTCAAAACGTGGTTATTTATGAAAGCCTTTCCAGACCCCAACTGAACCTTAATTTACCATTAACTAACGCTTAGACTTTTTCTTAACATGGTAAACAATAACTCTACCTCAACAGGGTAATTCATTAACGTTGCAAATGCCGTAACTTAGTTCACACCATTAATTGGCAATCTTGTTCTCTATGTTAAATTTCTAGCTCCTTTTCTCAGTTCCAAGTTGTGTAATTCCCTTGTTTTATTGTAACTGCAACCTTTTATCAACACCTGTTAATGTTTATTATTATTATTTATTATTATTTTGTGTTCCTTCACCACTTGTTAATTGTAAACCGAATGCCGGTATAGAAAAACTTAAAATAAATAAATAAATAAGCTCTGGACTTGCTAGCATTCAGAAAGTTACTGAAAACATGGCTTGCTGTGATACCCCAGACTCTACACCTTGGGTGTTCTTGCCACTGTAGGGGGCTCAGGGCAAGTGCAAGGTTATTAGGCACCCTAGGCAAATCTGCCTTCTGCCCCCTCCCCCCAGTCCAGTCCTCAGCTCCAGTCCCGACCTCATTCACTCAGACAGGTCCCCTCTCTTACACACACTTAGGTTACTTGTCTCATTCACACATGCACCCTTACACAAGCTCCCTCCATCTCTCTCTCTTACGCACACAATTCCTCCCAGCCACACACGTATACAAAGGGAACAAAGCAGAATATGTGGCAGGGAAAATCTCAAGGCACAGATAAAGGGACAAAGCAGCACAAAGAGTGGCATAAAAATACCAAAGGATCATGAGAAATGCCAAGCAGCCCCCTCAGGGCTGGTGTGTCCTAATAGGCGAACTAGGCTGTCGCCTAGTGTGCCAACCATTAGGGGGCAGCAATGAACAGCCATATGGGACCACGAGTGGAGCCCATCCCGCTCATGGCCGAGAGGACTTGGTGGGCCACGAGCCCTGTATATGTATATACCTCTGTATATGTATATTTTCTGTCTTCAGTATCATATCTCTGTTGGGATTTCAGAGTTACAAGATTCCTGTGTGAATGATATTACTGGCATTTTGCTCATATACAGGATAATCCTCAGCTGAATTTCATGCTGAATTTCTTTGCTTCTTTTCAGAGATACATTTATTATGCAATTTTTCTTTGACAGAAAGGAAGAAGTATCCATGTTGTGTCTTTCTTGTAAAAATGTTTTTCCCTTCTAGATTCTCACTGAACTTCCAGTGATATGTTGCTGTTTTACTGTTTCTGGGTGTTATGGTTTGTGGGTTTGTGGGCCCTGAGCCAAGGTGAGAGGTGGTACTGCCCACGAGGAGGAGCCCCGTGAGCCTCACCGTCGGGAGGCGAGGTCTCAGCTGCTGGGTGTGAAGGGCAGCAGATACTGGAGAAAGAGGGAGAGAAAGCGACACTGCCCACGAAGCGGGGGGTGTAGTAGGAGAGTCACACAGACACAGAGGTGCCACAGAGTTTGTGAAGTGGGATAAACCCACAAGAGGATTCCTCTGTAGAAATGATATGGCAATGATCCGCAGAGCGGGGTACACTGGTGAGGGTCCTCAGTAGACATGACACGGCAGTAGTCCGCAGAGTGGGGTACACCGAGGAGGGTTCCTCTGTAGAGATGATATGGCAGTGGTCTGCAGACGGGGTACACCGATTAGGGTTCCTCAGTAGAGAAGATATGGTAGTGGTCCGCAGAGCGACCACTACCATATCTTCCCCGGGGCCACTACCATATTGTTCCCCGGGGCTTCCAGAGGAAGCCCCGGGGAACAAGGCTGGCAGCAGTCCTAGGCACAAGGCCCTCCGAGGAGCGGATAGCCAGAGATGAGGAAAGGGTCCCCAAGGAGCGGGTACCCGGGACATCTCATGCCGAGGAAGCAGGAGCTGGAACGGGAAGTCCGTAGTGAGCGAAGCGGATTCAACAATGAGGGAACTCGTTGCCAAGTCATAGGCAGACAGGGCCAGCTGGCTTAAGAGTCCATGGAGAATGACGTCATCTGGGGGGGACACCCCCGAGGTTTCCGCCATGTCGTGCATAAGACTGACCCGGAAGCGCGTGTGCCTAAGGAACTCCAAGGGCACGATGGCGGTCGGCAGTGTCCACACCGTCCAGGGAGGCCTGGGAACAGGGGCGAGCAGGCCGGCGATAGCTGGCGGAGGCCGCAAGTCTACCCAAAGGAGTCAGTGCAGTGAGACAAGAGGTGAGCAACAGTGGTCGCAGCCATCTGCAACCGATGGGCGTAACACTGGGATCATCATGGTGCTGCCTTGGAGGAAGAAGATCTCATAATGGGAGAGCACCAACCAGGTGTAGCAGGAAAGGATCCTGTAGCAAGGACCTGCTCTCTAGGTGATGCATTGTCCTTTCGCACTGAGGATATCTCCCCAAGGCCTGCTGCCCAGGAGGGAAGGGTTAGGTCGGCCGTCATAGTTGGTGATTCGATTATTAGGAATGTAGATAGCTGGGTGGCTGGTGGGCGTGAGGATCGCCTGGTAACATGCCTACCTGGTGCGAAGGTGGCGGACCTCACGCGTCACCTAGATAGGATTTTAGACAGTGCTGGGGAGGAGCCGGCTGTCGTGGTACACGTGGGCACCAACGACATAGGAAAATGTGGGAGGGAGGTTCTGGAAGCCAAATTTAGGCTCTTAGGTAGAAAGATTAAATCCAGAACCTCCAGGGTAGCATTCTCTGAAATGCTCCCTGTTCCACGCGCAGGTCACCAGAGGCAGGCAGAGCTCCGGAGTCTCAATGCGTGGATGAGACGATGGTGCAAGGAAGAGGAATTCAGGTTTGTTAGGAACTGGGGAACCTTTGGGGAAGGGGGAGTCTCTTCTGAAGGGATGGGCTCCACCTTTACCAGGGTGGAACCAGACTGTTGGCGCTAACCTTTAAAAAGGAGATAGAGCAGCTTTTAAACTAGAACAAAGGGGAATGCTGACAGTCGCTCAGCAGCGCATGGTTCGGAGAGAGGTATCTTTAAAGGATACTAATGATGCATTAGAATTAGGGCATCCCGACAGTGAGGTTCCAATAATTAGAAAAGTAGTCCAAGTGCCTGTAACTAAAAACTCACCTGAGCTAAAAAATTCTAACTTATCCCTATCAATTAAAAAGCAGAATAAAATACAAACAAAAAACAAACTTTGAAATGTTTGTATGCTAATGCCAGAAGTCTAAGAAGTAAGATGGGAGAATTAGAATGTATAGCAGTAAATGATGACATAGACTTAATTGGCATCTCAGAGACATGGTGGAAAGAGGATAACCAATGGGACAGTTGCTATACCGGGGTACAAATTATATCGCAATGACAGAGAGGAGCAGTCGGGAGGAGGTGTGGCGCTTTATGTCCGGGATGGCATAGAGTCCAACAGGATAAACATCCTGCATGAGACTAAAAACAAAATTGAATCTTTATGGGTAGAAATCCCTTGTGTGTCAGGGAAGACTACAGTGATAGGGGTATACTACCGTCCACCTGGTCAAGATGGTGAGATGGACAGTGAAATGCTAAGAGAAATTAGGGAAGCTAACCAAATTGGTAGTGCACTAATAATGGGAGACTTCAATTACCCCAATATAGACTGGGTAAATGTATTATCGGGTCACGCTAGAGAGATAACGTTCCTGGATGGAATAAATGATAGCTTTATGGAGCAATTGGTTCAGGAACCGACGAGAGAGGGAGCAATTTTAGATCTTTTTTTTTTTTTATTTATACTTTATTAAATTTCTCAATCATTTTTTTACAATGAAAAGAAAGGTATAATGTAAAAAGAACAGGCAAATGCTACCACATTTAAATCAAATAATACAAATACTTTCCTCCTTTTACATAAAAGTCCACTTTATAGGGGAGTTTATATAAAGAAAAATAATTGCTGAAAATTATTCATTACTTGAATATTAAAGAGGCATGGTCATTGTTAAAAAATACCATTCTAGAAGCACAGTCCAGATGTATTCCACACATTAAGAAAGGTGGAAAGAAGGCAAAACGATTACCGGCATGGTTAAAAGGGGGAGGTGAAAGAAGCTATTTTAGCCAAAAGATCTTCATTCAAAATTGGAAGAAGGATCCAACAGAAGAAAATAGGATAAAGCATAAACATTGGCAAGTTAAATGTAAGACATTGATAAGACAGGCTAAGAGAGAATTTGAAAATAAGTTGGCTGTAGAGGCAAAAACTCACAGTAAAAACTTTTTAAATATATCCGAAGCAGAAAGCCTGTGAGGGAGTCAGTTGGACCGTTAGATGATCGAGGTGTTAAAGGGGCACTTAGAGAAGATAAGGCCATCGCGGAAAGATTAAATGATTTCTTTGCTTTGGTGTTTACTGAAGAGGATGTTGGGGAGGTACCCGTAATGGAGAAGGTTTTCATGGGTAATGATTCAGATGGACTGAATCAAATCACGGTGAACCTAGAAGATGTGGTAGGCCTGATTGACAAACTGAAGAGTAGTAAATCACCTGGACCGGATGGTATACACCCCAGAGTTCTGAAGGAACTAAAAAATGAAATTTCAGACCTATTAGTAAAAATTTGTAACTTATCATTAAAATCATCCATTGTACCTGAAGACTGGAGGATAGCAAATGTAACCCCAATATTTAAAAGGGCTCCAGGGGCAATCCGGGAAACTACAGACCGGTTAGCCTGACTTCAGTGCCAGGAAAATAGTGGGAAAGTGTTCTAAACATCAAAATCACAGAACATATAGAAAGACATGGTTTAATGGAACAAAGTCAGCATGGCTTTACCCAGGGCAAGTCTTGCCTCACAAATCTGCTTCACTTTTTGAAGGAGTTAATAAACATGTGGATAAAGGTGAACCGGTAGATATAGTATACTTGGATTTTCAGAAGGCGTTTGACAAAGTTCCTCATGAGAGGCTTCTAGGAAAAGTAAAAAGTCATGGGATAGGTGGCGATGTCCTTTCGTGGATTGCAAACTGGCTAAAAGACAGGAAACAGAGAGTAGGATTAAATGGGCAATTTTCTCAGTGGAAGGGAGTGGACAGTGGAGTGCCTCAGGGATCTGTATTGGGACCCTTACTGTTCAATATATTTATAAATGATCTGGAAAGAAATACGACGAGTGAGATAATCAAATTTGCAGATGACACAAAATTGTTCAGAGTAGTTAAATCAACAAGCAGATTGTGATAAATTGCAGGAAGACCTTGTGAGACTGGAAAATTGGGCATCCAAATGGCAGATGAAATTTAATGTGGATAAGTGCAAGGTGATGCATATAGGGAAAAATAACCCATGCTATAATTACACAATGTTGGGTTCCATATTAGGTGCTACAACCCAAGAAAGAGATCTAGGTGTCATAGTGGATAACACATTGAAATCGTCGGTGCAGGGTGCTGCGGCAGTCAAAAAAGCAAACAGAATGTTGGGAATTATTAGAAAAGGAATGATGAATAAAACGGAAAATGTCATAATGCCTCTGTATCGCTCCATGGTGAGACCGCACCTTGAATACTGTGTACAATTCTGGTCGCCGCATCTCAAAAAAGATATAATTGCGATGGAGAAGGTACAGAGAAGGGCTACCAAAATGATAAGGGGAATGGAACAAATCCCCTATGAGGAAAGACTAAAGAGGTTAGGACTTTTCAGCTTGGAGAAGAGACGACTGAGGGGGGATATGATAGAGGTGTTTAAAATCATGAGAGGTCTAGAATCGGTTATTTACTCTTTCGGATAGTAGAAAGACTAGGGGGCACTCCATGAAGTTAGCATGGGGCACATTTAAAACTAATCGGAGAAAGTTCTTTTTTACTCAACGCACAATTAAACTCTGGAATTTGTTGCCAGAGAATGTGGTTCGTGCAGTTAGTATAGCTGTGTTTAAAAAAGGATTGGATAAGTTCTTGGAGGAGAAGTCCATTACCTGCTATTAAGTTCACTTAGAGAATAGCCACTGCCATTAGCAATGGTTACATGGAATAGACTTAGTTTTGGGTACTTGCCAGGTTCTTGTGGCCTGGATTGGCCACTGTTGGAGGCGGGATGCTGGGCTTGATGGACCCTTGGTCTGACCCAGTATGGCATTTTCTTATGTTCTTATGAAGACTGGAGAGTGGCAAGGCGTAAACACAGGGGATCCCTAGTGACTAAAGGATGAAGATGAAGGAAAGGGGTAAACCCATATTAATTTGGGTAACCTACATGGAACAGATGTTAATACCCTAAGGAATAAAAAACTATATAAAATAAAATAAAAATAAACTTATTGGGCATATTGGATGGGACCACTTGAGACTTTTTCTGTCATTGTTTACTACCTTACTATGTGTTAAACCAAAAAAAGATGGAGAGGGGCATAGCAGCCAGACATAATGGCAGCAAGACTCCTAAGATGATACAACTGGTGTATGGTTGCGCTCGGGGGTGGACCCTTGTCCTGTGGTAGTGGAGATCCACCTCCTGGTAGGGACCAGGAGGCAACTGCCCCCAGAGGGTGGAGCACGGAAGGAGACAGAGGCTAGGAAGAGCTTCACCACTGGAAGCCCGAGGTCCCCCCGAGAGGGGCCAGTAGGGGACCCAGGCCGCTTGGACTTAGGTGGGCCTTGTAGGGTCTCCTGGAAAGTGGGAAGTCTGGCGTGCCCACAGACAGAAGGGGAGTGCAGTCAGGTTCAGACTGGAGGTCAGATGGAACAAGGAGGACCAGAAGAGTGTAGTGATGACAAGGCTAGGAACCAGAGCCAGAATCTGGAGACAAGGTCAAGCAGGCAGAGGTCAGAGTCCAGGAGTCAGTCCGAGGAATGGTCAACAAAGCAGAGGTCAGGTACCGGAGGTCAGATGAGGTCACAGGCGAGCTGAGGTCAGAAGGCAGGCAGCAGACCGACGAGTCAAGTAGCAGGCTGGAATCAGGAGGCAGGCGGCGGACAGACAAGTCGAGTAGCAGGGTGGAGTTAGGAGGCTGAAAGCAGGCAGGCAGGTTGAGGAGCAGACAAGTCAGGAGGCAGGCAGCAGACAGGCAGGTCGAGTAGCAGACTGGAGTCAGGAGGCAGGTGGCAGGCAGGCAGGTCGAGGAACAGATCGGGTTCAGAAGGCAGGCAGTTAAACAGGCAGGTCAAGTAGCAAACTGAGGTCAGTACAGAGAGACAGTCCGGAGGTACTACCTGGGAAGACGAACAGACGAACAGGAACAGGAGAACGCTGGAACTAGGAAGCAGGAACAAGGCAGGAACTGAACTGGAACAGAAGGATCCTGGAACGAGACTTGGAACAAGACAGGAACAAGTACAAGCGCGGAGACAATCTAGCATAAGCCGACCCGATTGCCAAGGCAAGGAAGTGCAGGCAGGGACTTCCTTATAACAGAGACTCAATCAGGGCACACCGCGGAGCTAAGACCCCCCTTGGCCCTATATGAGGCCGGGTGGTCCACGCGCACGCGTGTAGGGGCATGGCCAACAGCGCCGAAGACGCAGAGCTCCGGCGTGAGGCCTGGTGCACAGTAGAAGGCCCGGCGGCTGCCTCTGCAGGACGCCGGGGCCTGGAAGTGCTAGCAGCTGCCACTAGGGAGGCCGACCCGGGATCTGCCGTGGAAACCATGAAGGTGAGCATGCCTGTGCGTGGGACGGGCGAGGACGGGGCGCGTAACAGACAAAGTGACCAGCAAGACCTCTAAGGTGTATAGATTAGGGGCATGGAAGATAGGCAGAATTGCAACAAGACTGCCAAGATGGTACATCAGGAGCATGGCAGACAAAGTGGCAGCATCCAAGGCAATCATTTCCCCAATCGACCTTGCTACTACGTTTGAAACTTCCTGCTTCTTGCCCTGGGACAATGATACAGAACACCACCTCCATTTCTTCTATGGTGGATTGCTGCTGCAGTCACATGGCAGAGGGCTGATGGCCTGCCACCCGATTGGTGGAAGAGGCCATAGGATCAGCTTAGTGATTGTCTGGTGAAAAAGCAATCTGTTAATAGTAAAATTCATATGAGGTCCATATTCAGCTGCTGTGTGGCTTGACTAGTTAGCTGGACATACTTATGTAACTTAGCCTTTATATTCAGCGACACCGCTAAGCTGCTGAATATATCCAGCTATCTTAAAGTTAGCCAGATAAGTTTATCCAAGCCAACCAGAGTTAGCCAGATACGTTATCCTCTTAAGTTTGAATATTGGAGATAGCCAGATAACTTATCCAGCTAGATCAGCTCTTCCCAGTTACGACTTCGAAACTCCCCTGATTTATCCAGCCAAATATTAGCTGGATAAAAAGTTATCCATGAAGAATTTAACCAGATAAATGCCCCAAATATTAATTTAGCTGGATAACTTCATATTTATCAGGCTAAATGCTTCTTAATATGGACTCATATATTTTTAAATATGCTTGTGTAGTCCCATATTGTATTTCAACAACATTTCTTGTGTATATAAAAACTGGAAAAAAGTCAGTACATAAGAACATAAGAGCATGCCATACTAGGTCAGACCAAGGGTCCATCAAGCCCAGTATCCTGTTTCCAACAGTGGCCAATCCAGGCCATAAGAACCTGGCAAGTACCCAAAACTAAGTCTATTCCTTGTTACCGTTGCTAGTAATAGCAATGGCTAATTTCTAAGTCAACTTAATAGCAGGTAATGGACTTTTCCTCCAAGAACTTATCCAATCCTTTTTTAAACACAGCTATACTAACTGCACTAACCACATCCTCTGGCAACAAATTCCAGAGTTTAATTGTGCGTTGAGTGGAAAAGAACTTTCTCTAATTAGTTTTAAATGTGCCACATGCTAACTTCATGGAGTGACCCCTAGTCTTTCTATTATCCGAAAGTGTAAATAACTGATTCACATCTACCCTTTCTAGACCTCTCATGATTTTAAACACCCTCCCCATCCACCTCCGCCTAGAACCATCCCTGAGCCACTTCAAAAAAGGAATCAAAACATGGCTCTTTAGACAGGCATAACCCAACTCCTCTCAATCCTAATTTTGTCCTACGAACCACCTCAGCTCACACTCAGCCTTCATACCACCCCCTCCTGTTTCCTTCCCTTGCACTCCTAGCCCCCTTTACCCCTCCCTCTCACCCCCTAGCAACCCCTCCCTCAAAGTACCCGTGCCTTACTGTACCCCTCTTCACTCTACCCCACCCGCCCCTCTCCCCCTGCTCCCTCCCTCCTTTCTCCCCCCCCCACTAGCTTTTAACTATACATATGTGCACTTGCCTCCTCTTACTGTAAATAAGCCCTCATATGCTAATTCCTCAAGTGTACATGCCTCGCCTAATTTGTTTATAAGTTCTTTTGCATATTTAACCCTAACTTGAATGCAAAAAGTTGTAATTCTGCTGTGACTCTCTTCCTTTGTATTTTGCATATTACCCAGTTAGCCCCTCCCTTGTTCATTGTAATTTCCCTTCTCAGTTACTTGTAAACCGACATGATGTGTCCTACGAATGCCGGTATAAAAAAAGTGTTAAATAAATAAATAAACACCTCTATCATATCCCCCCTCAGCTGTCTCTTCTCCAAGCTGAAAAGTCCTAACTTCTTTAGTCTTTCCTCATAGGGGAGCTGTTCCATTCCCCTTATCATTTTGGTAGCCCTTCTCTGTACCTTCTCCATCGCAATTATATCTTTTTTGAATTGTGGCGACCAGAATTGTACACAGTATTCAAGGTGCAGTCTCACCATGGAGCGATACAGAGGCATTATGACATTTTCCGTTTTATTCACCATTCCCTTTCTAATAATTCCCAACATTCTGTTTGCTTTTTTGACTGCCGCAGCACACTGAACCAACGATTTCAATGTGTTATCCACTATGACATCTAGATCTCTTTCTTGGATAGCAGCACCTAATATGGAACCTAACATTGTGTAACTATGGCATGGATTATTTTTCCCTATATGTATCACCTTTCACTTATCCACATTAAATTTTATCTGCCATTTTGATGCCCAATTTTCCAATCTCACAAGGTCTTCCTGCAATTTATCACAATCTCCTGCAATTTATCACAATCTCCTGTGCGCGCGATTCAGTACCTTAATTTATTTAAATTAGGCCCGGCGGTAAAAAGAGGCGCTAGGGACACTAGCGCATTCCTAGCGCCTCTTTTTTGATGGAAACAGCGGCTGTCAGCGGGTTTGACAGCCGACGCTCAATTTTGCCGGCATCGGTTCTTGAGCCAGCTGACAGCCACGGGCTCGGAAACAGGAACCTGGCAAAATCGAACATCCGGTTTTCGACACGACAGCCACCGGCCCATTTAAAAAATTTTTTTAAAATGTTTTACTTTTTTAAACTTTCGGGACCTCCGACTTAATATTGCCATGATATTAAGTCGGAGGGTGCACAGAAAAGCAGAATAAGGGGTAAAGCTAGCGCGTCCAAAATGCGCGTCCAAATGCCAGCTAACAGTGCGCTCTGTACTGTATCGGCCCATCTGTTAGCTCTTTCATGTGTTTATGGTTCAGAATAATGAGAGTTTTAGATGTGGTCACAGCCTTGCATTCTTGGGTTTTTTTATGTTGCTTATTTGGTTTATTTTTTTCCGTAATTTTTATGTTGGGCTTTATTGTTTTATTAATTTTATGTATTATTTTTGGAAACCGCTTTTGTATTTCTGGCTGATTATGTAGTATATAAATGTATTATGTAGTATATAAATGTATTAAATATATATATACATTTATATATAAATATATAAATAATTATTCTCAGATTACCACATGGGTTAATAGCCTCTATGTATTTGCAGGTCTCCAACCTAAACTTCCCAGGGTCATGGGTTCAAGCCCTTTTGCCACTAACAGTTATGCAGAGTTGATACTGCCTAATGCAGAGGAAATATTTTTTCACATCTTGTACCAAAATGTTTTAAGTACATTGGAAATATACAAATAAATCAACTACCTGGACATTGGAACCTATAATTATATTATAGGGCATTCTGTATGAGACTTTCTTTAAATATAGATGGGTGGTTTGGAAAACTTTTGAGTTTGGACACTTGGCTTTTACATATTGGAATTTTTGAAAATAGGAAACTGAGTTATTTTAAGCTAAGATCCTTGATTTCCAGCAGTGAAAGCTTGTGTATAGGTGCCTGTGACATGATCAAGAGTACAGATATGTAAACAGGAGTGGAGGAGTAGCTCAGTGGTAAGAGCAGCAGGCTGAGACCCAAAGAAACCAGCATTCAAATTCCACTGATACTCCTTTTGACCTTGGGCAAGTCACTTCATCCTCTGTTGCCCCAGGTACAAATATAGGGCCTGATTTGCTAAGGCTTTTCTCCCATTCTGTATCTATGGGAAAAATACCTAGTACATGATGCCCTAAGATTGTAAATCCACTGGGAATAGGGAAATACCTACAGTACTCAAATCTAATCCACTTTGAAGTATCACAAATGGTGGAATATAAATAAAAAAATATTCTTAAAAACCAGATAATGGAGGGGGATGATGGAGGAGAGGTAAAAGGGAACAAGAGAAGAAGAAGAAGGTTGAAGAGAGGTACTGGTGGTGGTGATTGGGGAAAGCAATGACAATAGTGCTCAGTCATTGTACCATTTATTTTTTGACCCACCAATCACCATTGTCGATTTCTAGAAATCAAGTTTTTGCTTGCATTATGGAATACATTACTGTTACCAGCTGTTCAAATGCATTTCAGCATCAATAATAATACAGTCAAAGCTGCTTCCCTGGCCAAGCTTCAAATTGACTCATTTATTTTTTATTCTGCAGTAGTGAAGTAGTTAAAGATTCAAATAGGTAGCTCTGAAAATAAATATGCTTATCAAATGATTTAATCTATTGCTGAATTGAATGCCAGACAACAGAATAATATATAACATCTGTGTATCTCCAGTTATAAGTGCATAGCAAATTCATTTGTGCATCTTTGTTTTTGTAGCTTTTTCAACTTATTGTATGAAATCACCAAAAAGGTTCATGAATAGCGCTGTGCTTGTCATGGTTGCCATGGAAGCTAGGGAATTGATGTCTTTGTTTTTTAAGACATCATAATTAGTAAATATGTTTCTGAGTTCTTAGTGTTCTCTGTCATGCGCTATTGTTATCCTATGATTTTTAGAAATATATCACTAAGCAATATGTGGTTGATAATTTTTTATTGGACTAATTTAGGGGTCCATGTAATAACCACCATTAAAATTGGCATTGTAACACAAGTTATTTGCGGATTTTAACACTAGTGTTACACTGGGTTTTAATACCTGTTGTGCAAACTAATGATATGCGGACTGCAGCAGTGTTACTATGGCTACATTAAAGACAGCATGACCATTGCAATGCAGCCACTAGGTTTCCCTGCACTAACCAGTCCAAAGCGAGAGGGATGGTTGCACACAGAAACCTACCTGAAATGTGAAAGGGGCTCTGGAGTCACAGCCCAGTCACACACCCCCTCCACCTAAAAGTCATGCAGCCTTCCTCCTCACCTCCCAATCCCCCTCCAAAGTTGCATGGCCTCCTTCCCCATCTGCCATGATTACCCCAAGAGTCACAGCCCAATCTCAGCTTCCATCCCCACTTCTTTGCTCTCCCCCTCTGCCTCCCTCAGGAAAAGCTGCAGCCCAGTTGCGTCCCCCTTCCCCCCAACTCTCCAATAGTTGCATGCCTCCCCCCTATCTAGAAGTCATGCAGGGTCTTCTCTCCCCTGGCACCCTGATTCCATTTTCTTTGAGCACAGGCCACCCTTGAAAATTCACCAACAGGATGGAGCCAGTATCCTTCCTGCCAGCCATGATGCCAAATTTAAATGTCACCACAGACCTCTGACCAAAACATCAAAACACATGCTTTAGTTGCTTTCCATTTACAAAAAGGATGAATTCATTGCATAATTATTTATCCTAAGCTCTTAACCAAAGACCAAAGTATGTAATGTATGCTATTCTCTTCAGTCAATCGGCATTAACCACATTGCATCATGCTGCCTGTTTAATTCCATTTTTATCAATTGTTTGTTTTTAAAATATGGTTGAAAAATAAACACATTTAGTATTATTATTCCACCATGAAAAATAATCCATGGGACCAAGTGTGTGCATGGCTTTTGCTTAGAGTCAGATTCAGGACACTTTATTGGCATGACAATTTATACATGTATTGCCAAAATAAAAGGGAAGAATTACAAAGCACAAAAGAGAAATAAACACAATTACAGGATTCCAGTAATGTTCAGTATTGATTCTGGTTATATTGAGGTACCTTTTCTATAAAGCACCTAACTGGAAAGTCCACACAAAGCAAGATGATTTTGAAATACAAGGTAGCCATATACATCATGATCCAAAATTGGATTGTTAAGAAGGTAAATGTATGCACATTTGGGAAAAGTCAAATGGGAATGTAAATGTTAGCAGCATGTCTTCTATGTGCGTATCTTTCAAAATATGTGGAATGTGTGTACATCTATCTAATGCATGTGTGGAACGAGCAGTGATTCTCACAGTTCTGGAGACACAAACTAGTCTGACTCCAGCCTTTCTTAAAACACTTATATTTATTATAGCTTCACACATGCACCACAATAGACAATAGATATTCCCTTTAGAACAGTGTACTCTCTTTACTTACAATTCAGTACTGCTTCCATCAGTACTTACAATTCAGCTTCCTCTCAGCTCAGTGTTTGAACAGTGTTACGTTACAGGAGCTGCCTTTCTCCTGGAGACCTGGGCCTGGTCTGGTTATCTCCACCTGGATCCCAGCTCTTATTCCCCAGTCTCTGGTTACACCCAATGAGCCCTATCTGCCCCGGAGGATCCTGCCCTTACAGCATACACTCCTAAGGTATTTTAAGATGGACCAGTCATTATAGCTGGGTCCTGCATAGGTAAATAGGAGAACACTAGGGGCACTGCCTCACATACCTCTCCCCTCATCTTAGACCCATTGGGGCCAAGTGTCCCCTACTGCCTCCTGGATCCCATCCAGGAGAGTCCAAGACTTCCCAGTCCCCTTCCTCTGGCTTCCCACCAGCTATGCTTGGGACCTAGTGACATGCTCACACCCATCTCTTAGGGTTACCCTTGACAGCATCACGGCCACAACCCACTGTGTCGTTCGTGCAGTGCACATCCCCAGGCCTTTAACTAAGTCCTTGCTGGCTCCAGTTCGAATTCCACTCTGATGGAGAATTTATGGACTGATTGCATATTTCCTGGCAGTGGGTATCTCTGATGTGGAGCCCTTCCTTTGGCTCCTCCGTATCTCAGTAGCTGGAGTTTCCACAGCACCATCTTCTGGGTTCTCCATGCACTCTTCCTCTAGGTTCACTACAGTGCTTCCTTCTGGGATCTCTGTGGTTTCCACTTATATACACTCTGGCCACTATCCATGCCAGTTTCTGGCTCGTCCCTCAGCCTCACTTGATGGGGTCTCTGCAGCACCCCCTTCAGGGCTCTTCATGGCATCTTTCACTTGCCTGTCCATGCCCTCTCTCTCTGGCTTCTTACAGGAGTTTTTTGCCAGATTCCCGGTAATCTACAGAGTCTTCCTCAGGACCTCTTTTAGTATAGACTTCCAATTTCTCAATACTGCCCCTCCTGAGCAGTCTGTATCGCCCTCCTCAGGGCTAGTCTGTGACCCCTCTCTCAGAGTTCTTCAGAGCCCTCTTCTCTGGGCTGCTCATGGGAGCAGTTTCTAGACTCCTGGTAGTGTTTGGGCACCCTACAGGGTTTTTGTCAGGATCATCTGTAGAGCTTCTCAATGCTGCCCTCTTCTTGGCTCACTGCAGCCTCTTCTTCTAGGGCGCATTACCAGAGTTCACTGAGCACCTGGTTAATCTCTGCTGCAATCACTCTTTATCTCTGCCACCATTTGCACCAATTCATCTCCCTGCTCGACCAAGGCACCAGGGAGCGAGCTTTCTGTCTTCCCGCCTCGGCTTGTCTCTCAAGTCTCCATGCCTCCTGCCTCAGGTTTTCTCTTCCCTCTGGCTCTGGAGAGCTGGGAACTCCTGCCAGCCACAAACATGGCTACACACCTTTCCTCCAGAGTAGATCACTTGCTGTAGAGGGGCCCCTCCTAATTCCATTCACTGCACTCATAGTCCACTCTGGCAGCTTTTCCAGTGCCCACACCTGTTCAGCACAACCTTGCTGCACCAATGTTCCTTCCTCTTTCTTTTTTTCAAGGCAAAAAAAAGTAAAAAAAAAAAAAAAAAGCCTGCATAAACCATCATAATAAATCGCTTTTAATCCCTATCTACCACCAGCCAGGCTTTCTCCTGTTAGCTGGTACAAACCTACCACTTCCTGGCTATCCCTGAAACTAGGCCCACTCAGTTTCCTCTATACCAGAAACTTAAAAATGTTTTTTTCAGTTCAAGCTTCTGAGCCACATGATTTCACAAGCCTCCAAGCTCTGTGTATCCCTGTGCTCTGTACTTTGTTTTAGAGCACAGGCTCCCTGTGGTTCTGTACTACATTTAGAACCATAGGTTCTCTTCACAACTCTTTCAGTACTCCAAAAAGACACTTTCTTGGAGGCTGGATTTCTTGGAAGCTGTTTTTTTTTTTCTGTGCGCAGCTTTAGAAAAAATCCCACACATAACACCATATGTGGAATGAGCATTGCTTCACACAGTCCTGGAGACACAAACTATCTGACTCCAGCCTTTCTTAAAAACACTTATCTTTAGGAGGAAGTGACGTCACTTCCCATGCCGGTTGCCTTCTAGCGGAGCTCCCTGCCCCCGGAGCTTTTTCGGATAAAAAACAGCGATTACCCACACGATTCGGAGTGCCCTCTGAGATACTGGTTGCGGATGACAGGGAACATGGCGACAAAAAAAAAGTCGGTAGACTTTAAAAAGTTTCTTTTAATAAAGGAGGGGAAGCTCTGGACCCTCTGGAGCCCAAAATGGCGGCCGCTGATGACTCGGAGGACTTGGGGAGTGGAAGGGGGAGAACCGGACCGTAGGGCTCAGAGCTGCCATCTTGTGCAGAACTTCAGTCGTGGTTTATGGAAATCTGGCAGGACATTAAATCATTTAAAAATGAGATAGCTGTGACTCTGCAAGAAATGAGGGAGGACCATGCGGAACTGGGCCGCATGCTTGACGAGGCAGATACCAGGCTCGATGAGTACGAGGAGCGCTGGACTCAGCAACAAACAGAGGTCACAGCTCTACAAGCAGCCCAGTCAGAACTGGCAGACAACTTGAAGGACCTAGAGAATAGGTCAGACGGTGCAATTTATGCTTTAAAGGTATCCCTGAAAAAGAGAATACACAGACTGTTTCCCTAGTCATTCAGAAGAGTTTGCAACCTGATCCCTTGGAGAAATAGAGACTGACATAGGGGGCACCCTTCCGAGCTGTGGATTGAAAGGGCACATAGGACATTGGGGGCCAGGATTGGTAATCGGCCACGGGACATTGTGGTAGGCTTCCATTCATTTGCATATAAAGAAAAGATTGCCACTGCAGCACAGCAATGCCAAATCTGGATCTGGGAAGAGAATGAGATCGCCATATATGCGACTTAGCTTCCGCACCTTACGTAAAAGAATAACTTTTCGACCTATCACTTCTGCACTCTCATCAGCGTCCATACGTTATAGATGACTCTTCCCCTATCACTTATGGTCCAAGTAGAAGGGAAATCCTATAAGGTTCGCAGCCTGGATGCAGCTGTACAAGCCCTGAAAGAGGTGGGACTCTCGGTGGAATTGCCAGCTCAGAAGGTTGCAGCTCCTACAAGCTCCAAAATGGGCGCCCCACGATGGAACGTGTCAACAAAGGGGGACACAGACTTCACAGGAACGCCAGTGACCAATTTGGTGGCTGATGCTCTTACCTGAACTGCTCTGCCACCATGGTTTGACTGTTTCTAATTACCTTGCTCATATCAGGGACTACAGGAGTTTCACCACTTTGGACTGACTGATTTTCTCAGATGCGTAGGGTAATCATAGTTTCAGTTGAGCTGGATAATGTTTATCGTGTACTAATCTCTTGCTCCAGGGTCGGAGAGGGATCCATCTCCCAGTATGGTTTCTTCCTCCAGATATTTCCAGGAATGAGGGAATCCTTCCTGGGGACTGATGGGGGGGGTTGGGTGCTTTTGCCTCACATCATTTTTCTACTAACTCCTAGGGTGACACTGTGGAGGTTTGTTATGCATAGGGATTACACAGTACAGTGGGTTTGTAGGGCTTGCTCTTTTCATTTGCTGGGCATGAGACTTCTAACTGGGACACTGATTCTGTGGTTCCTTAGCCCAGGTGCAGCTGGGGCTGGGACTGAGCAGGGGGGGTGGGGGGAGACTGGCCAGACTTGATATGTCCACAGTTAAATTTATTTCACTCAATGTTAAGGGTTTAAATTCAGGTTGGAAGAGGAGGCTCTTATATCAGGAGATGGAGCGTTTATCTGCTGATGTGATTTATTTACAAGAAACTCATCTTCGAAAGCGATATGAAGGCCTCCTGCGTTCAACCAAATACCCTAACCAATTCTGGGCAGTGGTGACAAAGGACTCCAAGTACTCAAGGGTGGGAATTTTAATACATAAAGATGTACACTTTGAATTGCGGGGCTCATTCCCTGATCCTCAGGACAGATATCTTCTTCTTAATGTGATTTTGGGTGGGGAATCTTTTGCGCTTTGCACGGTATATGGTACTACCTCTCAAAAAAGCCTTCTTTACCAGGCTTCACACAGTTTTAGCGGATAAGGTGGAGGGGAGTGTAATCCTTGGTGGGGACTTTAACCCTAACGCTTAACCCGCATCTGGATAATTCCTCGGGGACTAGCTTGGATTCCGCCCTATCTAGGAAGGCTCTTAAACACATTCTTACGGTCATGGCGGGGGTGGATGTTTGGCGTTCTCGCTTTCCTTCTTCCCGATGTTATACTTATTACTCACCCCCTCACAACAGTTACTCTCGTTTAGATATGTTTCTGATTGATAAAACTAAACAATGCAGTGTGAGCAGTGGATATTGAACCCATAATATGGTCTGACCAAGCCCCCATCTGGTTTCAATTACACCTATGCCAGTATGATACCGGTCAGCGCTATTGGCGTCTTAATGATTCCCTGTTGGAGGACAGTGAATTTCAGAAGCAGCTGGTCAGGGAAATTCAGGAATACATATGCATTAATGACACAGGAGAAGTTAATCCAGGGACGCTATGGGAGTGTCTGAAAGGTGTGTTACGGGGTTCTTTTATTGCCCGGGCGACCTTTTTTAAATGGCAAAGGGAGAAGGAACGCCAGAGCTTGATGAATACCTTGCATAAGTTAGAACAGGCTCAAATGCGGGATACAGTTCGCTCCCCGCTTCGGGGCTCTATCCAGGAGATTAGAGATAAGACCATGGCACTGGATTCAGCACGGATAGCGCATCATATGGAACTGGCTCAGCAGAAGTTTTTTGAGGGAGGGAATAAAGCTGGGCACTACTTAGCCCAAGCTCTCAAACACAGACAGGCCCAGGCCACCATCTCAAAAATTAAAGATAATACCGGAAGGATTCTTACTGATAACACCTCAATTAGGCTAAGATTCCATCAGTTTTACACTCTAATTTATAGCGGTGATTTGGCTATACAGGAGGACACAATTACTGCTTATCTGTCTCATATACCTCCCTACCTTGACAGCAGCTCAGAGACAATTTTTAGATAAGGATATAATGGCAATAGAACTACAGGAAGCTATTAAATCTCTCAAACCTGGTAAATCCCCGGGCCTCGATGGGTATATAAACAATTTTCCACGGCACTAGCACCCATCCTATTAAAATTTTTTAACTCACTGAGAACGGGGACTACTTTATCTGACCAGGCTAATACGGCAGGGATTACGCTACTGATAAAGCCTGGACAGGACCCAACTGTGTGTGGCTCGTATAGATCCATTTCTCTGTTAAATCTTGACGTTAAATTACTGGCAAAAATTCTAGCGAACCGTTTGAATTGTTTTATAGCTCAGTTGGTGCAGGCCGGGCCAGGCAGGTTTTTATCCCTGGGAGAACTATTGCTGACAATGTCCATAAGATCCTGGACAACATTTGGTTTGTACAAAAACACAAAATCCCTTCTCTGGCTCTGTCAATTGATGCCGAAAAGGCGTTTGATATGGTGCATTGGCCTTATCTCTATCAGACTATGGAATGTATGGGCTTTGGTGCCCCCCTATCTTCAATGGTTACGTCAGCTCTATAGTTCTCCCAGGGCTTGCTTGAAGATTAACGGTGGTTACTCTTTGCACTATTCCTTGAACCCTTTGCTATTAACATCCGCCGTAACGCTGATATTACTGGCTTGGTAGTAGGCAGAATTTCCACTAAAATCTCTCTATATGCCGATAATATCTTACTCATTCTTACCGACCCGGAGAACTCCCTTGACTGTGTGACTGGTGAAATGGAGGCCTTTAGTAGGGATTCTGGATTTAGGGTTAATTGGGACAAATCCGAGATTCTTAACATAATATCCCACCCAGGGTGATCAGTTGATTACAGGAGTTGTTTCCATTCAAATGGGCAAAAACGCAGATTAAATACCTAGGGATTCAGCTCAGTGCCACTCAGGATTTACTCACCATAAATTACATACCTTTAAGAACAAAATAGCTAAGGATATGGAAGAATGGAGTCGCTACCATATTCATGGCTGGGTAGAATGGCGGGTATTTAAAATGAATATTTTGCCAAAACTTTTATATCTGTTCCAAACACTTCCGATTCTGGTGCCTGCCTCACTCTTAAAGCAGGGCAAAAGCGGTGTATGACCTTCATTTGGGCAGGAAGGAGGCCCCGGGTAGCTAAAAGGGTTCTCACTCAATCCAAACTAAGAGGGGACTCGGTGTTTCGGATCTTGCCCGATACTTCCGAGCCGCCCAGTTTAAAAAGTTGGTGGACTTGCACTTGTCCAGACGACCTAAATAATGGGTGCTTATCACTCAAAAACTTCTGGATATTGTGCCACTTAGTAGTCTTATCTGGCAGCCCAGAAAAACCTGGATAGTGGAACCGAGTCTGGTGCTCCCTCCCTCCACATTCATATTGTTCCAATTATGGCAGCAACATGGACCTTCTTTAGTATGCAGAAGGGAATAAAATACTAGCACCAACTTATATACTAATAAAGCATTCCACCCTGGCTTTGAGAGTTCGGCTTTCATAGTGTGGAGGAGGAGGGGGAATTAGGCACTGGGGGCATGTTTGGGGCCAAATCGCAATGCGTCCCTTTGCGGATCTTCACAGGCTTACTCGTTGCCTGACTCTGCTTTGTACCCATATTTACAATTAACTAATTTTGCTCAGGCCAATATGATTGCTTTGCATCTCACCTTGGGAAAGTCTGAATTTGAAAAGTTTTGTGAGAAGGTCAATGGCTGTACTAAAGTTTTGTCTATGATATACCAATTACTATTGTTGCAGGACGTACCTAAATATACTTTTCAGAAGACCTGGGAGAAAGATCTTCAGGTAGACTGGGCTCCTCGGGACTGGAAGCCTATTTTTCAAAATATAGGTAGAGGGTAAGAACATAAGAAAATGCCATACTGGGTCAGACCAAGGGTCCATCAAGTCCATCATCCTGCTTCCAACAGTGGCCAATCCAGGCCACAAGAACCTGGCAAGTACCCAAAAACTAAGTCTATTCCATGTTACCATTGCTAATGGCAGTGGCTATTCTCTAGGTGAACTTAATAGCAGGTAATGGACTTCTCCTCCAAGAACTTATCCAATCCTTTTTTATTTTTTTATTTTTATTTTTTTTTTTATTCAACTTTACAAATTATTTAAAGATACACCCAGTCAATATGCATTAACAGTATGAACTCATATAGAACAAAAGAAAAACAAACAATCTATATTTCTGCATATTCTTTTGTGTTACTCTAATTCAAAATTAGCAGAAATTACAGAACCTAATTGTTAAGAAACTAAAGGGAGCAAAAATATTTAAAGTCTAAAGAAAACCCTTAAGATTTGTGTCTAATCCGTTTCTACACTTTTATTCTCCCAAGAGATAGATATCAAGATTCAAGGTATGAACGCAATTGCTCTGGGTAATTAAACAAATATTTTGTATCTTGGTTTATGATAACGCATTTACATGGAAAACGCAACAGAAATTTACCACCTCTTTGAATGACTCTATCCTTCATGGCTAAGAATTCTTTCCTACGTATTTGAGTATTTAAACAAACATCCGGGAAAATCCTTAACGGAAAACCGTGAAATTTGGAATTCTGATTTTTAAAATACAATTTAAGGATATTATCTCTCTGAGAGATATCTCCAAATTGTATTACCAAAGTTGCACGCTGTCTAATTTCCATGTCAGATGATTTTTCAATAAGTTCAGACAGGTCTGTATCCTCTCTTTGCTCCTCTAAACCTAGTACTAATGGATTATTACTTGGAACTTTCTGAGATAAGTAATACATCCTAGTTATTGTTGGTAAAGTACTTTCTGAGAATTTTAACACTTTCAGAAGGTAGCTCTTAAAGAGCTCTCTAGGTGAGAGCAAATGTGTCCTAGGAAAATTTAAAATTCGTAAATTGGACCTTCTAATTTGATTTTCCAATTGCTAATGGCAGTGGCTATTCTCTAAGTGAACTTAATAGCAGGTAATGGACTTCTCCTCCAAGAACTTATCCAATCCTTTTTTAAACACAGCTATACTAACTGCACTAACCACATCCTCTGGCAACAAATTCCAGAGTTTAATTGTGCGTTGAGTAAAAAGAACTTTCTCCGATTAGTTTTAAATGTGCCCCATGCTAACTTCATGGAGTGCCCCCTAGTCTTTCTACTATCCGAAAGAGTAAATAACCGATTCACATCTACCCGTTCTAGACCTCTCATGATTTTAAACACCTCTATCATATCCCCCCTCAGTCGTCTCTTCTCCAAGCTGAAAAGTCCTAACCTCTTTAGTCTTTCCTCATAGGGGAGTTGTTCCATTCCCCTTATCATTTTGGTAGCCTTTCTCTGTACACGGACTTTGAGGAAATGGGGAAGTACCTAGAGGAAGAACTAAATGGATGGGAAAATGAGAGAGATATGGATCAGCAGTGGACCAATCTAAAAGGAGCAATCACCAAGGCAACTGCTCTATATGTTAGAAATGTAAAGAAAAGCAAAAGTAAAATGAAACCTATCTGGTTCTCAAAGGAGGTGGCTGACAAAATTAAAGCTAAAAGAACAGCATTCTAGAAATATAAAAGATCCCAAAGGGAGGAGCATAAAGAAGAATATTTGATTCAACTGAGGGAGACGAAGAAATTAATCAAGTTGGCAAAAAGTCAAGCGGAAGAGAGGATTGCCAAGGAGATAAAAAATGGTGACAAAACATTTTTCAGATACATCAGCGAAAAGAGAAAAGTCCAAAGTGGTATAGTGAAATTGAAAGGTGGAAATGATCAATGTGTAGAGAGAGACGAAGAAATGGCAGAAATATTAAACGAATACTTCAGCTCTGTGTTCACTAAAGAAGACCCTGGAGAAGGACCATCTCTACACAACAAGAAACTGGAGGGAAGTGGAATAGATGAAAATCCTTTTACAGTAGATAATGTATGGGAAGAGCTAAAGAATCTGAAAGTGGACAAAGCCATGGGGCCTGATGGGATTCATCCAAGGATACTGAGGGAGCTCAGAGATGTGCTGGCGGGTCCGCTGTGCGACCTGTTCAATAGATCCCTAGAAACGGGAGTCGTGCCGAGTGATTGGAGAAGAGCGGTGGTGGTCCCGCTTCACAAGAGTGGGAACAGAGAGGAGGCTGGTAACTACAGACCGGTTAGCCTCACTTCGGTGGTGGGAAAAGTAATGGAGTCACTGTTGAAAGAGAGAATAGTGAACTATCTACAGTCCGGAGAATTGTTGGACCAGAGGCAGCATGGATTCACCAGAGGAAGATCCTGTCAGACAAATCTGATTGACTTTTTTGACTGGGTAACCAAGGAATTGGATCAAGGAAGAGCGCTCGATGTCATCTACTTGAATTTCAGCAAAGCTTTTGATATGGTTCCGCACAGGAGACTGGTGAATAAAACGAGAAGCTTAGGAGTGAGTGCCGAGGTGGTGACCTGGATTGAAAACTGGTTGACGGACAGAAGACAATGCGTGATGGTAAATGAAACTTTCTCTGAAGAGAGAGCGGTTTTAAGTGGTGTACCGCAAGGATCGGGACCGGTCCTGTTCAATATCTTTGTGAGCGACATTGCGGATGGGATAGAAGGTAAGGTTTGTCTTTTTGCGGATGACACAAAGATCTGCAACAGAGTGGACACGCCGGAAGGAGTGGAGAGAATGAGACGGGATTTAAGGAAACTGGAAGAGTGGTCGAAGATATGGCAGCTGAGATTCAATGCCAAGAAGTGCAAAGTCATGCATATGGGGAGTGGAAATCCGAATGAACTGTATTCGATGGGGGGGGGGGGGGGGGGGGGGGGGGAAGGCTGATGTGCACGGAGCAGGAGAGAGACCTTGGGGTGATAGTGTCTAATGATATGAAGTCTGCAAAACAATGCGACAAGGCGATAGCAAAAGCCAGAAGAATGCTGGGATGCATAGAGAGAGGAATATCGAGTAAGAAAAGGGAAGTGATTATCCCCTTGTACAGGTCCTTGGTGAGGCCTCACCTGGAGTACTGTGTTCAGTTCTGGAGACCGTATCTACAAAGAGACAAGGACAAGATGGAAGCAGTACAGAGAAGGGCGACCAGGAAGGTGGAGGGTCTTCATAGGATGACATACGAGGAGAGATTGAAGAATCTATATATGTACTCCCTGGAGGAAAGGAGGAGCAGGGGTGATATGATTCAGACTTTCGGATACTTGAAAAACTTTAATGATCCAAAACAACGACAAAACCTTTTCTGTCAGAAAAAAATCAGCAGAACCAGAGGTCACGAGCTGAGGCTCCAGGGAGGAAGACTAAGAACCAATGTCAGGAAGTATTTCTTCACGGAAAGGGTGGTGGATGCCTGGAATGCCCTTCCGGAGGAAGTGGTGAAGTCTAAAACTGTGAACGACTTCAAAGGGGCGTGGGATAAACACTGTGGATCCATCAAGTCTAGAGGGCGTGAATAAAGTGGAGGCAGCAAAATACTGCACGGAGCGGCAGTAGCCACAGAGGCATTCAAAGACTGCACGGAGCGGCAGTAGCCACAGAGGCATTCACGGAGTAGGATGCCAGTGGCCAGTAGTTAGTGTTCCACCTTCACGGAGCGGAAGGATGGAGGGCTGCTATCTCAAAATAAATAAATAAATAAATAAATAAATAAATAAATAAAACAAACAAAAAAATAAAAACAGGGGTGGGTAAGAGTATGGGGCAAGGGGGTGGCCTGCTTGTTACAGCGGTTGCTACCCCTAATTGAGCTGGATGTCACTTGGATGCAGATACGGAGCTGCTCTCTAAATTGGTGGTGGAGTGGAGGGGAATTAGGGCTGGAGGGTACTGGAAGCCAATAGTAACAGGTGGGAGAGAGAAAAAGGGAAAAAAAATGGATAAAGTGCGTAGCTTGCTGGGCAGACTTGATGGGCCGTTTAGTCTTCTTCTGCCGACATTTCTATGTTTCTATGTTTCTTCTCCATCGCAATTATATCTTTTTTGAGATGCGGTGACCAGAATTGTACACAGTATTCAAGGTGCGGTCTCACCATGGAGCGATACAGAGGCATTATGACATTTTCCGTCTTATTCACCATTCCCTTTCTAATAATTCCCAACATTCTGTTTGCTTTTTTGACTGCCGCAGCACACTGAACCGACGATTTCAATGTGTTATCCACTATGACACCTAGATCTCTTTCTTGGGTTGTAGCACCTAATATGGAACCCAACATTGTGTAATTATAGCATGGGTTATTTTTCCCTATATGCATCACCTTGCACTTATCCACATTAAATTTCATCTGCCATTTGGATGCTCAATTTTCCAGTCTCACAAGGTCTTCCTGCAATTTATCACAATCTGCTTGTGATTTAACTACTCTGAACAATTTTGTGTCATCTGCAAATTTGATTATCTCACTCGTCATATTTCTTTCCAGATCATTTATAAATATATTGAAAAGTAAGGGTCCCAATACAGATCCCTGAGGCACTCCACTGTCCACTCCCTTCCACTGAGAAAATTGTCCATTTAATCCTACTCTCTGTTTCCTGTCTTTTAGCCAGTTTGTAATCCATGAAAGGACATCGCCACCTATCCCATGACTTTTTACTTTTCCTAGAAGCCTCTCATGAGGAACTTTGTCAAACGCCTTCTGAAAATCCAAGTATACTATATCTACCGGTTCACCTTTATCCACATGTTTATTAACTCCTTCAAAAAAGTGAAGCAGATTTGTGAGGCAAGACTTACCCTGGGTAAAGCCATGCTGACTTTGTTCCATTAAACCATGTCTTTCTATATGTTCTGTGATTTTGATGTTTAGAACACTTTCCACTATTTTTCCTGGCACTGAAGTCAGGCTAACTGGTCTGTAGTTTCCCAGATCGCCCCTGGAGCCCTTTTTAAATATTGGGGGTTACATTTGCTATCCTCCAGTCTTCAGGTACAATGGATGATTTTAATGATAAGTTACAAATTTTTACTAATAGGTCTGAAATTTCATTTTTTAGTTCCTACAGAACTCTGGGGTGTATACCAGCCGGTCCACGTGATTTACTACTCTTCAGTTTGTCAATCAGGCCTACCACATCTTCCAGGTTCACCGTGATTTGATTCAATCTATCTGAATCATTACCCATGAAAACCTTCTCCATTACGGGTACCTCCCCAACATCCTCTTCAGTAAACACCGAAGCAAAGAAATCATTTAATCTTTCCACGATGGCCTTATCTTCTCTAAGTGCCCCTTTAACCCCTCGATCATCTAACGGTCCAACTGACTCCCTCACAGGCTTTCTGCTTCGGATATATTTTTAAAAGTTTTTACTGTGAGTTTTTGCCTCTACAGCCAACTTCTTTTCAAATTCTCTCTTAGCCTGTCTTATCAATGTCTTACATTTAACTTGCCAATGTTTATGCTTTATCCTATTTTCTTCTGTTGGATCCTTCTTCCAATTTTTGAATGAAGATCTTTTGGCTAAAATAGCTTCTTTCACCTCCCCTTTTAACCATGCCGGTAATCGTTTTGCCTTCTTTCCACCTTTCTTAATGTGTGGAACACACCTGGACTGTGCTTCTAGAATGATATTTTTTAACAATGACCACGCCTCTTGGACATTTTTTACTTTTGTAGCTGCTCCTTTCAGTTTTTTTCTAACAATGTTTCTCATTTTATCAAAGTTTCCCTTTTGAAAGTTTAGCACGAGAGCGTTGGATTTGCACACTGTTCCTCTTCCAGTCATTAAATCAAATTTGATCATATTATGATCACTATTGCCAAGCGGCCCCACCACCATATATTGTGGCTTCTCTTATTGAGAACTCTTATAAAGTGCTATGTCATTGGTATATGTGTCCTCAGTTGCAGAAGTTTACACCTCATTACCCAGATATATGTTGGTGGTCATGTATGGAGGTGGGTACTTAGTATCATATGTGGTGGGAATGTCCCAAGTTGCAGATGGTCTGGGGTGATATATTTCACTGGTTGAGTGCTTTGTTCCCTGGGCTGCCCTCCCTTACCCCTGCACAGGCGTTATTAGGCATAAAAATTCCAGGGCTTTCGGAGGATCATAACCGATTAGCCCATTACATATTAACTGCTAGTCGTTGCGAAATTGCGCGTTTGTGGAAATCCCCCAGAGTCCCCACAAAAGCAGCCATACAACAAAAGGTGCAGAAAAATTTTTATTATTAAAAATTACAGCTTATAAGCATAAGAGAGTTCCTCACTTTGAGCTGATTTGGCAACCCTACCAATTATGGCTATCTTCCATGTCCACTGGCACCTAGGCTCAGCCGATACGGGCAGCCTGACTCATACCTGACAACTTCTATGTATTTTCTGTATCTTATCTCTGTCATTTCGGGCAGCATTCTATAATTTTTCCTGTTATGCAGTGTCTATCTGAGGCATTTTGGGGGGGGGGGGTCTGTACTCATAAAAGTCGTGGTAAATTTGCTGGGATGTAAACCTTCTTTGTGAATTATGTTACACTCTTTCATATTTCGCTGTTCTACTGATTCTGAAGATTGAATTTGCACACAATTAATGTGTTTGGTTATGTGTAGTTACTTTCTAAATGTGACTTGTATGGTTTACATGTTATACTGTTTGGATTAATAAAAAACCTTTAATTACAAAAAAAAAACATAAGAACATAAGAACATAAGAAATTGCCATGCTGGGTCAGACGAAGGGTCCATCAAGCCCAGCATCCTGTTTCCAACAGAGGCCAAAACCAGGCCACAAGAACCTGGCAATTACCCAAACACTAAGAAGATCAAAAAAACACTTATCTTTATTATAGCTTCACACATGCATATCAGTAGACTATCTTCCCTTCAGAAAGTGTACTCTCTTTACTTACAGTTCAGTACTGCTTCCCTCAGTACTCACAGTTCAGCTTTGTTTCAGCTCAGTGTTTGGATAGTGTTTCGTTACAGGAGCAGCCTTCATCCTGGAGTCCTGGTCTGATTATCCCCACCTGGATCCCAGCTCTTATTCCCCAGTCTCTGTTTACACCCTCTGAGCCCCATCTGCCCCATGGGATCCTGCCCATAGAGCATATTCTCCTTATGGCATTTAAGGTGGACCAGGCTTCTAGTCTGGTCCTGCATAGGTAAGTAGGGGAACACTAGGGGCAATGCCTCACAGCATGCCTTTAGAATTCCTCCCAGAATACCTCTGTTTTATGCAGCAATAATTACGCTAAAATAAGGAGGAGAAACTAAAAGCAATTGTACACTGAATCATTAGGGATGTGAATTGTTTTTTGACGATTTAAAATATCGTCCGATATATTTTAAATCGTCAAAAATCGTTAGGGCCACGATACAATACCAATTCCCCCGATTTATCGTCAAAAAATCGTAAATCGGGGGAAGGGGGAGGGCAGGAAAACCAGCACACTAAAACACCCTAAAACCCACCCCCGACCCTTTAAATTAAATCCCCCACCCTCCCGAACCCCCCCAAATGCCTTAAATTACCTGGGGGTCCGTAGCGGCGGTCCGTAGCTTAAATTACCTCCGTAGCCTTAAATTACCTCCGTAGCGGCGGTCCGTAGCTAAATCAGGGGAAGGGGGAGAGCAGGAAAACCGGCACACTAAATCGTGTAGTCTTCAGCCGGCGCCATTTTGCAAAATGGCCGCCGCAAAATGGCGGCGGCCATAGACCAACACGATTCGACGCAGGAGGTCGTTCCGGACCCCCGCTGGACTTTTGGCAAGTCTTGTGGGGGTCAGGAAGCCCCCCCAAGCTGGCCAAAAGTTCCTGGGGGTCCAGCGGGGGTCCGGGAGCGATCTCCTGCCGCGAATCATTGTCCGTACGGAAAATGATTTGCGGCAGGAGATCGCTCCCGGACCCCCGCTGGACCCCCAGGGACTTTTGGCCAGCTTGGGGGGCCTCCTGACCCCCACAAGACTTGCCAAAAGTCCAGCGGGGGTCCGGAACGACCTCCTGCGTCGAATCGTGTTGGTCTATGGCCGCCGCCATTTTGCGGCGGCCATTTTGCAAAATGGCGCCGGCTGAAGACTACACGATTTAGTGTGCCGGTTTTCCTGCTCTCCCCCTTCCCCCGATTTAGCTACGGACCGCCGCTACGGACCCCCAGGTAATTTAAGGCTACGGAGGTAATTTAAGCTACGGACCGCCGCTACGGACCCCCAGGTAATTTAAGGCATTTGGGGGGGGGGTTCGGGGGGGGGGGGGATTTAATTTAAAGGGTCGGGGTGGGTTTTAGGGGGTTTTAGTGTGCCGGGGGTGGGTTTTAGGGTGTTTTAGTGTGCCGCTGGACCCCCAGGTAATTTAAGGCATTTGGGGGGGGGGTTCGGGAGGGTGGGGGATTTAATTTAAAGGGTCGGGGGTGGGTTTTAGGGGGTTTTAGTGTGCCGGTTCACGATTTTAACGATTTTAACGATACTCTAAACACCCAAACGGCGACGATACGATTCCCTCCCCCTCCCAGCCGAAATCGATCGTTAAGACGATCGAGGACACGATTCACATCTCTATGAATCATATGTAAAAATATATGTAAGAGACAGATTTTTAGCTAAAATGTTAGGGACTGCATGTGTGTGAGCTCCATTTGCCATGACACAGCCTCATAGGTAGCGTGACAGTGACAGATGAGCAAGTCTTAGCACAGGCCAGAGTATGAGTCCAAAAGTCTATATAAAGACCAGGCTGCAGCTGAATCCAGGCAAGAACAAGACTAAGGGCTTGAGACAAGGCTGAGGCTGAAGCGGAGCTGAAGACTGCAGCAAAGCCACAAGCGAAGACTGAAGCAAAGCTGAAGGCTGAGAAGAGGACCCAGGCAGAAACTGAAGACAGGAACCAGGCTGGAGCCGAAGGCAGAAACTAGGCTGATGTTGAAGACAGGAACCAGGCTAGAGGGCTTGAGCAAAACAGAAGACTGGAACCATAAGGAGTAGGAACCAGGAGACCTTCTTCCTGAGGCAACGAATCCAAGTCCAGGCAGGCTATGTAGTCTTGAGTGTGTGATAACATCAATGGGGCGGGTACCTGACTCTCCCACCAATGTTCATTGAATCATGTGCACCGATGAACACACATGTCCTAAGCATCTCTATGTCAGGTTCTAGTATCACACACATCAGAGCGACCAATGGCAGCTCTCTGCTGCACGGTGAACGTCCACCACTGAGGAGTCTGGGAAAGCAGATAAATTCTAACAAAAAACTGAAAACTTCCGATAGAACACTTGATGGGAAAATTGGGATTTTCAATTTTAACTGCCCCTTCCCCCCCAATAGGCCTACCTAGTAGGGTTTCTGACGATATCATCCGGTCCTACAAGTCAAGAGGCACATGAGCAATAGCTGGATGACATCATGGGAGGGCACTAGCAGGGAGCATAAGCTCTGCCAATACAAGAAAAAGAAAAGTAGTACCTCGGGAGCAGCATGGTGACAGGGAGCCAAAGCTCTGCCAACTGAAGAAGGAGCAGGCCAAAGATGATGTGCCTTGGATGAGCAGGCTGGTGGGGAGCCCAAGCTTTGCCAGTTGAAAGAGGAGCAGGATGATGATGTCAAGCCTTGCCTGCGGAAGATAACACTCTTGAAGGAGTGAGCTGATAGGAGTCCAAGCCCTGCTAGCTAAAGGAAGAACAGGCCAGAGATATTGGCAGGGAAGGAATGGGGAGGGGTTAACAGAGTGGGGAAGGAAGGGGAGGAGGGAGTGAAAAGAGGGGAAAGGAAAGTGCAGAGAGGAGGAGGGGGTGAAAAGGGGAAAAGGAAGTGCAGAGAGGAGGAAGGAATTAAAGGGGGAAGGAAGTGCGATGAAGCAGTGCAATAGGAAGGTAGCCACATGCACACTGTCCCCCTCTTCCAGCCACACACACACACATTGCCACCACCCTGCCAATGTGGCATGGTAGTGGCAAATACAGTATGAATTTATTAATTACTCCAACTATGGTGAATCAGAGTTAATTTTAATCAGAACAAGGACTCATTCAGTTTGTCTAACATTAGAGGTTTCATTGAGAGCTTTAGAAAATAAAAATATAATTGATTGATATGCCGATTATGATTTAGAAAATTAGATGCAGTTTCAGTTTCTTAAGTTGAACTTCAGATTATTGATCACAAGTTTGCACATATTTAATTCACAGCAATTACATCTACCTATTTCAAACTAAAGGTAAATTCAGACCTCTTAATTAAAACTAAAAGTTTGTTCTTCACCACACTGGCAAACTGCAGCTGAAGGAGATGGGTAATTTCTCTCTGTGAAGGCTTCGGAGTCTGTTCATTTGTTTGCAGGTCAGGAAGCTCAGCTGAATGCAGTCATCTCTGGTCAGTGTCTGTTCTCAAATATTGATGATCGGACAGGCAAAAAGGCTGGTTTCTTCTGATCATGAGGATGTTGTCTGTTGGTATTATTCAGTGGGAGCTCTCTGATGGCCAGCTCTTTGATAGATTTCTTCATGGCAGGAATCCCAGTCCCTTTGTTTCATTCACTTTCATAGAAGTGAATATGCATAATGCATGAGTGACGGGGCTTTGCCAGTCAATAAATATATGCTTCCATGTATATTTTTTCAGCAATGTGCAGTAGGAAGAGTTTTTGATGTTTGGGAATCCTCCCCTTGCCATAACCCCACCTTTTTGGGGGAGAGTCTTCAGTGGAATATAAAGACCCCTGGAGCTTGTTCAGTGATTCAGAAGGAAGGTGACTGACTGGAAAGTGGGTTAGTAGTTGAGGAGTATAGAAGCTAGAGATCATCCCTGGGTCTCAAGCATCTTGGAGAAGAGAGGAGAAAGGAGACTTGTTAATTCTTGAGAGTATTTCTGGATAAAGACTGATCAGTTCCAGAGGGAAGGGTGCACCCCTGGTATCCCAAAGGGCTGCATCAAAGGATCTTTTTGCCCAGGCTCCTAGTCATCAGCTGAGGTGAGAAGAAGTAATGGTTTGAGATGCTAATTAAGAGACTTGAAAACACTTCTGAAACTTTTGAATTACAGTTGGAGTTATATTTATTTGTTGGAACCCAATTTAACATTTTTGTGCTTGGGGATCTTTTTCTATCTGACCAGCTTGGAGCTACACTCTAGTTATCAGAGAAAATTCTTTTTCACTCAATGCACAATTAAGCTCTGGAATTTGTTGCCAGAGGATGTGGTTAGTGCAGTTAATGTAACTGGGTTTAAAAAAGGTTTGGATAAGTTCTTGGAGGAGAAGTCAATTCACTGCTATTAATCAAGTAGACTTAGGAAATGGCCTCTGCAATTGCTGTGAAAAAACAAAACAAGACCGTAGCCTTGGAAAAGATTTTTATTCAATTGGATATGATCAGCCCGACTCTGGCCAAAGTTTCGCCTTTTATGGCTGCGTCAGGGGCTCTGAAAAAACATCAAATTTAATATTAAATATAAATATTGGTTAAAAACACACAATATTAAATGAATTCATGGTTATAACAAAAAATAAATAAATAAAACACAGTAGGATACAGTTAGAGTTTATGTGTTAAGGGGAGGCGACAAAGTGCATGCAACAATCAAGAACAGAGAAAGAATACTACTATGAAAACCAGTCTTCTGAATAATTACCTTGATTATTATCCACAACTTACTCATAATCAAGGTAATTATTCAGAAGACTAGTTTTCATAGTATTCTTTCAAATTGGGCTAGGGGACACTTCATTAAACTAACAGATAGCAGCTTTAAAACACATTTAAGAAAGTATTATTTCAGTCAACGCACAATTAAGCTGTGGAATATTTTGCCAGAGGATCTGGTCAAGACAGGTTCTTGGAGGACAGGTCTATTATTAGCCAGGTAGACTTGGAGAATGCCATTTCTTATTTCTTGGAGCAAGCAACATGGACTGCATCTTCCCATTAGGATTTTCCAGGAACCTCCAATGCCCCGAACTGGCCACTGTTGGAGACAGAATGCTGGGCTCGATGGATCATTAGGCTGACCCAGCATGGCACTTCTAAAACAAAAACTTTAGTCTGCACAAAATAAGAATCTAGGGTCCAATATTTATTTATTTTTAATTTTGTTTGTGCAGTTCAGGGTACATTGTTCTAATTATTGTTTAGGGGAAATTCCAATGGATATAGTCAAGTTCTGTATACTAAATTTGATTATTTGTTTTTATTTGTCAACCATAATTAAGTTTGCAAAATAAATAATACTGCAGTGAGAAGGTGTTTAACATTGCTTTTTATCTCTCTCACCAGATAGCGAGCTCATCAAAATGGCCCAAGTGATTAATACCCATCTCACACATGTAACTGTTCCTAAAGTTAGAATACAGAATGTGGAAGATGAAATAGAAAGGATGGAGCATGGTGGATGCAGGTGAGTATTTGTCTCTGTTTTTAAAGTGGAGCAGAACCCAATGCTAATGGAATAAGCAGAGTTAAACAACACCATTAAACATTTGCACAGTTGGATTTGCTAGGTATGCAATTTTATGAGTGTGTTTGCTTTTTGATATTGGAAATTATACACGTCACAAAAATAAGTATGAGCAAGATAGGAGTTTAACTTGACTAATTGCTCAAAGATTTGTTTTGTTTGCTGTCAAAAACAGAGCCCACTGTCTGACACGTACTATTATTAACATAACAAAATAGTAGAGAAGGTAATTATCTTCTTTCCATGGGTTCTTTGTCCATTCTGTCATATCTATCTATTGTTTTTTTTATAATTTTACTTTACCTGCCAAATGTTAATATGCTTTAGTAGATTCCTTAGTTTTGCTTAATTCAGGGCTAATAAAAAGCATGTTTAGTCCTACGAAGGATTTAGTTCAGTTTCCAAACCTGTCCTATTGACACCATAGCCAGTAGAATCTTCAGGATATCCACAATTATACATGATGATATATACTTCTTTATAGTAGAGATACAGTATACGTACAATTATCTGATGCATATTCATTGTAGATATTCTGAAAACTCAACTGGCTACAGAATCAATAAAACACATATGGGAACTACTGGAGTAGCCTGTCTCCAATGAGATCTGCACTATTCAAATTACTGAGCACACATTTGAACATTTGTATTTCAGACGTAATTTCCAAAATAGCGTATGTCAAAGTGGATTACACTTTAATAAGGGCCAATAAATTTTTGCTGATTGTTTTTTGCAAGGCTCAGAATCAGATCAGAGCCTTGCTGACTTTCTTCTGCTGCCAGTAGCTATAGAAAACAGGCCTGGATTTAGCAATAAACAACACAAACAACTCCCTAGGGTGCCAAATTTTGAAGGAGCCAAATATCTAAGCTGAACCTACTTCTGCTTAATTTAAGACTGTGTGCTGGTGCCGCTTTAAAAGGGTGACACCATGGCACTCTGGCCTCCCTCTCTACAATGCGTCCATTAAGAGGAAAACTTTCAAAAGCCATTTACCAGGGTAAATGGCTATATACTCAGGTAAAAGGACTATTTGAAAATTGCCAACTTGTATGTGGGTAACAGTGTTATGGGCCCCAGAGTCCGGGAAACCAACCTGGGAAGGGCACACGTTTGCAGGGCAGGATTCGGGACAAGATAAGGGCCGGTCTTCCACATAGCCATCCCCCTCCCCCGCAGGTTGAGCCCTTGGGTTATGGAGGCCAGCAGGTCTCTGCGGCGGCAGTACATCATAGTTGTAAGTCCACATAGGTAAAGTTTGGACAAAGCAGGTTGGAGTCGAGGCTTGGACAAGGCAAGCTGGAGACAAGGCTTAGACAAAGCAGGCAAGGTTGGGCAGGCTTGGCAGGCTAGACAAGGCAGACAAGGCTGGGCACACTTGACAAGGCAGATAAGATGGAGCAAGCTTGGGAGGCTGGACCAGGCAAATAAAGTTTGGCAGGCTGGACCGGGCAAACAAAGCTAGGCAGGCTGGACCAGGCAGACTTGGCTGGCAGGACAAGGCAAGGCTGAATTCTAAGCAGAACCTGGAACTAGACAAGAAAAGGATAAGACAAGGAAAGGACAGGACTCTGGTACAGGCAGGACTGGAGATTGGAACAGACAGGACAAGATCAACAAGGCAGAATAGGGCAGGACTTAGACAAGGCAGACAAGGGAAACACAGAACAAAGAACACAGAAGTCCGAAGGCATCAAGACTCGGAACAGACAGAATAGGCCTGAAGGCCCCAAGATAGGATACAAGAGAGAATAGGATAGAGGCTTCAAGACAGAGAACAGGGCAAGACAGGCCTGAGGGCCAAGAGACTAGAAGGCCCAAAAGCCACAAGACAAGGCTAGAAAGCCTGTAGTTCACAAGGAAAGGCAAAAACAAGGGTCAGGTCATGGAGCCAGAAGTGACACCATGAGAAGAAAAGGAGCTTCTGGCAAGGCAGGATTACATAGGGCTGAGGCTTGGGCATGGCAAGGGCAGTGAGAAGGAACTTGACAAGATTAGTGATGGTGCATGCTGAGGGCCTTTGCTGGTGGGGAAGCATCATTGCAAGAGTTCCAAAGAAAGGATGGAGCAGCATAGCAGGCAGAATCTTAACAACAGTAAATATGTGCCTACAGTAAATATGTGCCTACATGTAATCTGTTGCGATGGTATATAACTTAGTGACAGTATAGAAAAGATTTTAAATAAATAAATAAACAAACAAACAGTAGGCAGTAGAGGAGGACTGGAAGGCTCATCTGCATACTGCTTCCAGCATCCCCCGGGAGAGGAGTCCAGAAGTCACCACAAGCGATCCAGGGATTGACGTCCATAGCCCCAGCTTCCAGAGGCCCCGCCCCCTTTGCAGTAGAGGAAGATCGGAAGGCTCATCTGCATACTGCTCACAGCATCCCCTGGGAGAGGAGTCCAGAAGTCACCGCAAGCGACCCAGGGATTGACGTCCATAGCCCCAGCTTCCAGAGGCCCCGCCCCCTTTGCAGTAGAGGAGGACTGGAAGCGCGAGCCTTAAGGCACGCGAATCTCAAACCCTTCCATTAACTGAGTGAAGATTAATTTAACGGTGGTTAAAGAGGATTGGTAAGTATAGCTTTCAGAAATTTTTGGGCTTATAAAAGTTTGGTGAAAGGTGAAATTAAGGGATATATTCTTTAGAGTTTGTGTGTCTGAGGTAATAAGCAAGCCAGAGATAGTTAATTCTAGTGTCTATCTTTCCCACCCACTCAACCCTTGATTTTTAGGCACAAGACACTTTCTCATTAAAAATCAATCAGGGTCTTATCTAAATCATACTATTGTACCAGCCCTTATTGAAAGTTTAATCATCCCCTTGTAGGACACTAGCTGATTAATTAGTAAATTCACCTGCAAATTTAAACTACTCTCATTCCAACTCCCTTAGTATCCTAAACTTAACTAGAAACTCAATAAAACTAAGATGAAGGCAGCAGTCCAGCAGCAAGAGTGGGGCTTTCCAGTCTTTTGCATTGAATGTCACATGTATGATTTTTTACCTGCCGGTGAGAGATTGTATGTGTGCACTCGATTAAAGACTCCTGGCTCTCAGGGAACGAGTCTGATCTCTGGAGGCTAGAGTAGCAGACTTGGAGGAGCTGAGGGAGACAGAGAGGTACATTGACGAGACCTTCAGGGACAAAGTAGCCAAGTCCCAAATCCATTCTGGCAGCCCCAGTGCTGCCTTGGATCAGAAAGGTCTCCCAGTAGGAGAACATTACCCTGGTGTAGCAGGAAGTGATCCTGTAGCAAGGACCTGCTGTCCAGGTGATGTATTGTCCTCTCGCACTGAGGACAAGTCTCCCAGGGCTACTGCCCAGGAGGGAAGGGTTCGGCCGGCCATCATAGTTGGTGATTCGATTATTAGAAATGTAGATAGCAGGGTGGCTGGTGGACGTGAGGACCGCCAGGTAACTTGCCTGCCTGGTGCGAAGGTGGCAGACCTCACGCGTCACCTAGATAGGATTATAGTAAGTGCTGGGGAGGAGCCGGCTGTCGTGGTACATGTGGGCACCAACGACAAAGGAAAATGTGGGAGAGAGGTTCTGGAAGCCAAATTTAGGATTTTAGGTAGGAAGCTAAAATCCAGATCCTCCAGGGTGGCATTCTCTGAAATGCTTCCTGATCCATGTGCAGGTCCCCAGAGGCAGGCAGAGCTCCAGAGTTTCAATGCGTAGATGAGATGATGGTGCAGGGAAGAGGGATTCAGCTTTGTAAGGAACTGGGGAAACTTTTGAGGAAAGGGGAGACTTTTCCGAAAGGATGGGCTCCACCTTAACCAGAGTGGAACCAAGCTGCTGGCACTAACTTTCAAAAAGGAGATAGAGCAGCTTTTAAACTAGAACAAGGGGGAAAGCCGACAGTCACTCAGCAGTGCATGGTTCGGAGAAATGGACCAGATGGTATGCATCCTAGGGTACTGAAGGAACTAAAAAATGAAATTTCTGATCTATTAGTTAAAATTTGTAACCTATCATTAAAATCATCCATTGTACCTGAAGACTAGAGGGTGGCCAATGTAACCCCAATATTTAAAAATGGCTCCAGGGGCGATCCGGGTAACTATAGACCAGTGAGCCTAACTTCAGTGCCGGAAAAACAGTGGAACTATTCTCAAGATCAAAATCGTAGAACATATAGAAAGACATGATTTAATGGAACATAGTCAACACTGATTCTTCACGCATATCCAGCATAGCTCTCTGCTTCAACGGCAGGGGAGAAAGACCGATACTTCACGCATATCCAGCATAGCTCTCTGCTTCAACGGCAGGGGGAATGAAGAAAAGTGGATCTATATACAGACAACAACCAACAAGGACTGAATTACATAGTCTGGGTAAACAAATAAGCATGGGTATAGCTTGCTTATTGCGGCGCTTACTACCCCTAACTAATTAAGCTAGATATTTCACTTAGATGCAGTTCCAACACTGCTCTCTACATTAATGGTGGGGGTGGAAGGGAAATAGAACCAAAAGGTTACTAAGAGCCAAGAGAAACAGATAAGTATGAGAAAAAAAAAAGTGCGAAGCTTGCTGGGCAGACTGGATGGGCCGTTTGGTCTTCTTCTGCCGTCATTTCTATGTTTCTATTTACCCAAGGGAAGTCTTGCCTAATAAATCTGCTCCATTTTTTTGAAGGGGTTAATAAACATGTGGATAAAGGTGAACTGGTAGATATAGTGTATTTGGATTTTCAGAAGGTGTTTGACAAAGTCCCTCATGAGAGGCTTCTACGAAAACTAAAAAGTCATGGGATAGGAGGCGATGTCCTTTCGTGGATTACAAACTGGTTAAAAGACAGGAAAAAGGGAGTAGGATTAAATGGTCAATTTTCTCAGTGGAAAAGGGTAAACAGTGGAGTGCCTCAGGGATCTGTACTTGACCGGTGCTTTTCAATATATATATATAAATGATCTGGAAAGGAATATGACGAGTGAGGTTATCAAATTTGCGGATGATACAAAATTATTCGGAGTAGCTAAATCACAAGCAGACTGTGATACATTACAGGAAGACCTTGCAAGACTGGAAGATTGGGCATCCAAATGGCAGATGAAATTTAATGTGGACAAGTGCAAGGTGTTGCATATAGGGAAAAATAACCCTTGCTGTAGTTACACGATGTTAGGTTCTATATTAGGAGCTACCACCCAGGAAAAAGATCTAGGCATCATAGTGGATAATACTTTAAAATCGTCGGCTCAGTGTGTTGCAGCAGTCAAAAAAGCAAACAGAATGTTAGGAATTATTAGGAAGGGAATGGTTAATAAAAGGAAAAATGTCATAATGCCTCTATATCGCTCCATGGTGAGACCACACCTTGAATATTGTGTATAATTCTGGTCGCCACATCTCAAAAAAGATATAGTTGCGATGGAGAAGGTACAGAGAAGGGCAACCAAAATGATAAAGGGGATGGAACAGCTCCCCTATGAGGAAAGGCAGTGGAAGTAAAACATCCAATGAACAGCTTGGACTGTCTTTAAATATATTGAATGGGAGTCCAGATAAAGTGATTTCCGCATAAAAGGACCTGATACAAAAACTGACATGGTGGATTTGAATGTGTTAATAGATACGTGAAGAGCTCCTGATGCAGGCGGGACGCCGCCGAAATGCCATGGCGTCACTCCTGAAACAACAGTTTTGCGTTTTCTACCATCGGGAATTGAAAAGAACTGTATTTGTGAAACATCATGTTATATTTTCCACGTCTGATTTTTTGAAACAAGGATGTTTGTTAAAAAAGAATGAGTAACAAAAGAAGAACAAATAATTATTGTGAAAATTAGCAGATACCATTTGTTATAATGTATATATATAAAAAAAAGGGGGATCGGCCCGATGGCTCTTTAAGGGCTGAGATTCAGTCTAGCATACTTGTGGGTATAAAATAAGAGTGGGGTTTTAGTATATATTAATAGCTTTTTAGCGGGTTGTTATGTGTGATGTGTGAATGAGGTGTGAATGGTGTATTTAAATAAGTGTAAACAAGTGAAAATATTGCATTTGTAGAAAATTGGAAATAAAACTATTTAATTGACATGATGTTGTATATGGTATGATAAATCAGTGAGCAAGAACAGTAAGGTTCTCTTGTTTTGTTGTAAAACAATCGAGTAAATTATTGGCCAATCTGGTCCGAGCTAGGATCCCAAAATCAATTATTGCTGGAGTCCGAGGTGAAGACGGTGGCTGTAAAACTGCCATAGAAGATATTACCTCTAGTTTTTTGGACTATTACCAATCTCTATACAGTGTAAAACCCAGGAACGCTGAAGACTCTGAGGTTTTTTTTTTCGAGACTTCCCCTGGCCAAAGATGACTCGGGAGAGACTGGAGCTGCTTAATACCCCCATTAGAGATAGCGAAATCTATGCAGTTATACAAAAGTTGAAGATTGGAAAAGCGGCCGGACAAGAAGGTTTAAGCAATGACTTTTATAAGATATTAAAGTTTCCTCTGCTATCGACTTTAACCCGTCAATACAATAATATTCTTACTCACAAACATATACCAGAGGCAGACAATCGATCTATGTTGTGAAATGGGCCTCGAAAGGCCTTGCATTCTGTTACATTGGGGTGTTTAGTGTGCCCTTGGGCCTCAGCCCGGGCCCAGACCTTCAGGGCCAAGCTGAGGGTTGACGGTGGGCTCTGTATGGCTAATGGGCTGACCCTCTGCCAGGCCTGCAAGCTCCCAAGACCAACATCCAAGGATGTTGGAAGTTGAACGGTCCTCCGACCATTCCGAGCCCTTTCGGACCTGCAGCTTGATTGGCATTGGAGCAGCAGGCCTGGCCTGAGGTTGAGGGCAGACAGAGTCCTTGACACGAAAATAGGACTATGGTCGATGCGACGGCATCGCTGCCAAAACACTTAGTTGATGCGACGGCATCCTTGACGAAGAAACTGGGTTGATGCGACGGCATCACTGACGAACACATTTGGTACTTAACAACAGCTGGGTGGAAGGACAATTGCACTGTCTCTCAGGGCGCCCTACTCAGGCCACCCGCGGTATTGAATCACGGACCACCCTGTCCCACTGCGCGCCCTACACAGCCCTTGCAGGCTGGTCACGGACCACGAGGAGAAAGGGACAGCGCAGGAAAAGTCCAGGCAAAGAGGGACTCCCATGACGAAGCCGGTGTCACCCGAAGCTCCCTCTAAGGCTGGCGGAAACGGAGGTTCCTGAGTGCAGGGACCAATCCCACCTGCAGACCGCACCAATCTTGGGCATACACCATCCGGGAACCACGGCTCTGCAGGAACAGAAGGCTCAGGAGCACCAAATGAAGACACAGGGAAGAACATCCTGGAAGGCAGACACATCAGGAGGTAGACGATCATGACGAGACATCACAACATGGACCGGGGACTTCAGGCGGAACACCAAGACATGAAGATGTGGAAGAAGGCAGACGAGACGAGGAGCTCCACGAAGAACAGAAGACCTTACAAGACTCTGGCAGGCGGGAGCCTCCAGAGGGTAGTCACGCTGATGCAAGGCAAGGAACAGACTGACGAAGCAGCCCTTTATAGGGCTAAAGCAGGAAGTCCCATTGAAGGTGGGGCCAGCACACTTCCTGTGCCTAGCCCTTTAAATCAGGGAGAGAGGCGCAGGGCCGGCGCCTAAGAAGCAGGAAGCAGGGCTGTGCAGGACCGAGGACAGCGGCCTGCACAACGTCTGTGCGTCAGACGCAGGCAGGGCCTAAGAAGCAGGCCTTGACGTCGGCAGCGGCTCCAGCCGCTTCGGGGAGCCCCAGGGGCGGCTCCAGCCGCCGGATGGCACTGGGGCTTGCGGCCTAGCGCCGCGAAGATGGAGGTAGCGTCAGGGACGGTCCCAGCCCCACGGGAGAAGCAGAAAGGCTGTGGCTCTGACCGCGGGGAAGGTGGAGATCCGAGACGGCCTCAGGGCTGCGAGGGAGTGTTTGCAGTCCGTGGCTCTGGCTGCGCGTGAGGCCCGACGGCGGCGTCCTGCCGTGTCGGGAGAAGAACAGCAAGGGTGAGTGAGCCTGCTCATGGGGGAGCCTGTGGGCAGAGCAGTTCATAACAATCTATGATTGTCCTAATCCTGAAACTGGGAATGGATCCCTATGATATGGATTCTTATCGGCCGATCTTGCTTATTAATGTTGATATTAAAATTTAGCATCTGTCTTGGCTGCCCATCTCAATGCTATCCTTCCCAAGCTAATACACTCTGACCAGATGGGCTTTGTTAAAGGACGGCAAGGGGTACAAAAAGTAAGTCGACTGATAGCGGCCCTTAGCTATCATCCCCAGGCTGAGGTGCTGATCCTAAGTCTAGATGCAGAAAAAGTGTTTGATTCCCTGTTTTGAGATTATTTGTTTTGGGTGCTCCAGTGCTATGGGTTTGAAGGAGAAATTATGCATTGGTTACAGGTGCTTTATGCCAACCCTAGTGCTCAACTGCTAATCAATGGTGCTTTGTCCTCGCTCTTTTCCCTGCACTGTGGGGTGCGTCAGGGATGCCCTCTCTCTCCCCTATTATTTGTCTTAGCGATCGAGCCTTTAGCTGCCATCAAAGTGACAAAGAGTTCCGGGGCCTGAGCATCGGTAATCATGTGTTGAAAGTGGCGATGTTTGCTGATGATATTCTTTTGTTTGTGGGTCGCCCCCAGGTGAGCATCCCCATCATAGTTTCGATTTTCTCACAATTTCAATAGATAGCGGACTTACGGATCAATTTCACTGTCCAAGGCGTTACCCTTAAACCCGCAACTGCAGACAACTTGGCCTGGAGCTTTCCCCGTTCTATGGGCTTCTGGGAAACTAAAATATTTGGGGGTATGGATTCCTAGAGATCTCACCGCCCTTTATGATATGAATATATGGGAAACAATCACGAATATCGGAGCCCAGCTGCTGGCCTGGTGCCCTCTACCCCTGACATTCTCTGGGCGATGTGCCCTATTAAAAATGGATTGTTCCTAAGCTTTTATATAAGCTGCATATGCTCCCTGTTTGGCTATCTACTGCCGATTTATGGCGGCTACAATCCATTTTCCAAAGTTTTATATGGGCTGGTATTAAGTACCAGGTCCTGATATGCTCTAAGGAAGGGGGAGGACTTGGCATCCCAGACTTCCAGAGATATAATGTTGCCTGCCAGATGCGTTTTGTGGGAGAATGGCTTTTAGATTCTTACTCTTATTGTCAGCGGGGCTTGCTTACTAATGTCTGCTCCATGGTCTCCTTTATATTTTCTGCAAGCCAGTACACAGAAAATTCGGACCGTGGACACCCCAAAATTGTTCCTTTGACCTTGCTGGTGGGCTTGGCGGTGGCTGCGACGACAATGCAACATGGTGGGCTCCTACTTCTTATTGCTGCCACTAGTGGGAAATAAAGACTTTTCACCTGGACTCAATAGTAGTGCCATATTTCAAGCTTGGGCCCGTAATGGTCTGCCATTTATTTTCCATCTCTATGAAGAAGACAGCCCAGTGGTCACAGAGTTTGCCTCCATGGCTCTCACAAACCACATATCGTCGTGGTCACAGAGTTCGCCTCCATGGCTTTCACAAACCATATACCGTCGAAACACTTTTTTGCGTATCTGCAGATGCGACATTACCTCCACTCCTTTCATTGGACACGAGAGCAGTTCCAGCGAGAGTCCTGCCGCCTCTGCTGCACCCTGTGGCAGGTCCGAAAGGCCCTGGAGTAGTCGGAGGACCACTAAGAGACCACCATTGCGTTGGTGGTCTCATGGGCGTGCAGGTCAGTGGAGGGTTCGAAGCTCCTGACTCCCAGACTTGGACCGATCTTAGTGCAAGGGCACACACTCTCCTCGTCCCACGCTAGAGAGCTCCCAGTTGTGCTCCGTTCCATTGTCAGCGCAACAAATAGGCTGCAGCTTCACTGACCCACAACCATTTATTTAAAAAAACAAAACAAAACACAAAAACATTTTATTGGCAAAGATGGAAGTACATAAGAACATTTATGGGGCACTGTCACCCTCATATCCAACTAGAGCTAAATATGCCATGTTATAATAAAAACTAACTTTTTCAAAGCAAAACATAAATAAACCAGCCAGGCATCAAAGAAAACAGGAATCACTGCCTTAGCCTAGTTATTCCAGAGAATTGCATATTCTATTACATGTCCAAGGCAGTTACATAGGAAATATTCTGTATGCCAGGACTAGATAAATTACTCTATAAATAATAACAACACTTTTACATATGATTTTACATTCAGATACATGTCCTTGGGCTAACACATTATTGAAAATGTACCATTGGTCTTGTCAACTGCGCTCATCCGAGCGGGGGTTGGTTGACAAGCCGTCTAGTAGATCTGCTTGCTTGTCATCTATAAGAGTTGGCTTTTTCTGTGGCAGCTCCTTCTCTGTGGAACTCTCTGCCTGTCAAATTAAGGCTAAATCTCTGCAGTAAATCATTTAGAACTGCACTTAAGGCTTTTATTTTGCAGCAGGTTTTCCGGTATCATTGACCAACTGATTATATTTTCATCTTAATCTATGATTTTAATGCCAGAAGTTGTCGCATGTCTCTTGATTAGAGGATGTATTTATGTATATGGTTTGTTTATTTTAGTTTTTTGTTTTTTTTTGTATTATTATATTTTATGTATGTTTTATTGTACATCGCTTTGGCCATTAGTGTGAAGCGATTAATAAATTTTATTAAATGAAATGAATACCTCTTCGTTGATGGAAGACTCATTTTTTAAAAATATTTCTTAGGTCTCTAGAGGAGGAAGTGGAAGAGAGTTGTTCTGTACTACATCGAGTGGACAGTGCTGAAAACTGCAGTATTTATCCCTCTAGGAAAAACTCAGAAGTGGGGAAAGGAACAATACAGAGGTGAATCATGCACATATTGTCTATGCATTATGTTATGTGTATAGGTAGATATAAACATATAAGTGTAGATTTTCAAAACGTACGCATGTGCACACACATGGATGCGCAATTTTATAACATGGTTGGCGCGCACAAGGGGAGGTAGAGTTTAGCAAATATGCGCAGCGATGCATTGGGGCCTTCCCCAGTTCCCTCCCAGTTCGGTCCAATTAAGGAGTGGATTGGGAGGGAACTTCCCAACCCCTTAGCCTAACCTCCCTTCCCCTTCCCCTCCCCCTATCCCTATCCTAACTAGCCCAAATTTTTATATTTTACCTCTTGCTCCTGCCTCGGAAGAGGAGCAAATTGCACGCGCGATCCCCTGGCACAGCAGCAAATGGCCACTGTGCTGGGCGCCTCTAGCCCCGCCCCCCAGAGTTTACACATGTGGTCAGGCTGTTTGAAAAGTGGCCCAGCGAGCGTAAACCCCAGGATTTACACGCGCCGGGGTTTGAAAATCTACCCCATATCGTAGATACTATACAAATAGTGGGCTTCATACAAAACAAATCTGACCTCTGGAAAGTGAATATCAGAAAAGTGATGAAAAAGAAGCTTTTGAAAGTAGATATTCATCCAAAGCAAAAGAAATAGATTCAGAATGGGTTTGAAAAAGGTATTTGGGACATACAAATAGAGAAAGCACCATAAATGTTCAACTTCTTCCAGCTGTACAGCTGCTGTTATTCCCTATGGGGCCAACGTAATAAGGTGCGCTGAGGCTGCTGCGGGTTCGTGCGCGTTTGTGCATGCGTTTTCCTGCACAAAGCCTTATATGGGGATGTAATAAGGGTTTTGTGCGTGGGAAAGAAGCGCGTATAAACGCGCCTTCAGACCTACGGTTTTTCCTGCACTAATGTGTGCTAACGGCATGCAAAGGAGGCGATTAGCTGATCATAGGCAATGCAAGGAACCATGCTAATGCTAGTGTGGGGTTTTTAATGCGGGTTTTTTACCGCCACAGTCAGGGCATGAATTAAGTGTCAGCGCCGACTTGGGAGCCAATACAGCCAAGGGAACAGCACTGTTTTTCCCGCTAATAAAAGACCCGCCATTACAGCTGCCATGCGGTGAGAATTATGATCGATGAAAATAAATTGCCATTTTTTCATTAGCACACAGTTATTCATGTTCATAAACATAAAGGGGCAGATTTTATAAATCTGCGCACACGTGTACTTTTGTTTGCGCACCAGGCGCGAACAAGAGTACGCAAGATTTCAATAGATATGCGCGTAGCTGCACGTATCCATTAAAATCCGGGGTCAGCGCGAGCAAGGCTGCCCAAAATCGGCAGCCTGCACGCGCCGAGCAACGCAGCCTGCCTTCGTTCCCTCCGCCCTCCCCCCACCTTCCCCTACCTAACCCACCCCCCCCCGGTCCTATCTAAACCCCCCTACCTCTATCACGAAAGTTACGCCTGCTTGAAGCAGGCATAACTTTGCACGCGCCAGGCCGGCTGCCGCGCTCCATGTTCTGGTCCGGAGGCCGCGGCCACGCCCCCGGATGACGCGCTGAACACATCATGCCCCCTCGACACGCCCCCCGATGACGCGCGGATCACGACACGCCGCCCGAAACGCACCCCCCCCAGGAAAGCCCCGGGACTTACTCGCATCCCGGGGCTTTGCGCGCGCCGGAAGCCTATGCAACATAGGCTCGGTGTTGCAGCCTGGGAAGCTGCAGACCAGGAGTGAACCCTTGAGCCGAACTACCCCAATGATAGGGCAGGTCGGGAGGCGGAGCCACAGGCACAGGTCTTCACTCGGGAACCAGGAGGAGCCCGTAGGGTCCTAGAACCTTGGGACTTAGGAGTTCAGTAACAGTCTTAATAGGAAGAGGCCTGGGCAAGGGTAATCCACAGAGTCCAGTAACAGGGAGCAGGAAGGCCCAGCGAGAGCGGGGCGGTCAGATAGAGTCTCTAGCCTGCTGAACAAAAGCAGTCAGTGAGCAGGCCCGGGATCTGTAGTATGCCGCGGAGCAGAGCAGACAGGAAACAGGAACAGAGTCTGTAGCGTATCGTGGCCTACGACCAGCTGAAGGCAGGACTGGAGTCAGTAGCGTGCAATAGAGCAGGAACGGGTGGTGCGTAGGAAGGGAGACGAGCCCAAGTCAGGCTGGCAGCCAGTAGAAGCAGTCTCAGGAGTAGGCAAAGGTCGGAGGCTGGCGGCAAGCAGAAGCGGAGTCGGGCACAAGCTGAGCTCAATGGCGGGCGGCAGGCAGAAGCGGAGTCGGGAACAAGCTGAGGTCAATGGCGGGCGGCAGGCAGAAGCGGAGTCAGGAACAAGCTGAGGTCAATGGCGGGCGGCAGGCAGAAGCGGAGTCACGAACAAGCTGAGGTCAACCGGAATGCAGAACAGCAGAAGCGCGACTAAGAACTACCAACAGTAGCGACCCTCATTGCAAGGCAATGAGAAGGCAGACGAACACCGGTTAAATCAGGCTTGGGGCGTGGCGTAGTTAACCCAGGCGGGGCCAGACTTCCGGCGACCGTGCGTCCATAATGCGCGTCCTTGCGTGCACGCGTGGCAGCAGCGAGATGACCCAGCAATGGCGGACGCCCCGAAGGCCCAGCGGAGCCGCGGGAGCGGCGTTCCCCCCATCGGAGGTGAGCACTAAGCACAGCAGAAAGAGGGGAAGCGGTGGAGACCGCAACACTCGGCGCGCGCAGGGGGTGTTTGGGCCAGGTTTTCGGGGGGTACATGCGTACCCCTTTGAAAATCTGGCCCAAATTGCAGTGACTAATATTTTTGCTGAAGAAGGAGAAGTGTTTGCGGCCAGAATTGTGATTAGCTAGGTGCCTTTCTGAGCGCCCAATCATGCAGATTTGCGAGCAACTGAGCTCCTAGCTCAGTGCCCAAATGGCAAGGTAAGCTGGGCGCCTTTCTGGGAGCCCTGTCATAGATTTTTCTGCCACAAACAGAGCACTAGTGGCCTGATAAGTGCCTAGCTAAGCGCTTATCTCGGCTTCAGAGTGGCCAGCTTAGCAAAACGCTTTTCATGGTGTCCGAGGTAGGCGTTTCCCTGAGCGGACAGATACACAGCCAGAAGAGCGGCAGGATTTGCCATGTTTTCTGCAGCAAAGTTATTTGAAATATTAAAAATACTTTCTGGGGTCAAACTTTCACTTAATAGGGAGACCCGTTTGCTTGCTCACTTTTATGCGCGGATTATTAGCGTGGGTTTTGAGCGTGGTTGTGGCCACTTATTACATAGACCCTTACCACGCTTAGGTACGCAGATTTTTCCATATGTGTGTGGATTTCTGCGAGCAAATCAGCTGCATAATTTATAATTTTTACATCCCGCGGCCCGCGCTCATAGCGAGCACCTGTTTTGCCACGGGTCTTATTACATTGGCCCCTATGAGAGTGATTCTGAAATTTTGAAAACTTTCTTAAATTTTGGGGAAAATAAGAAATCTAGCAGCAGCAAGTCCTCTTCTTTAAAGGTATCTGAAAATTCCCTTCAAAGGTTTTCGCAACCTTCACCAATTTTTAAGTGTCTAATGTTTCTCAGGCAACCCCCCCAAAAAAAAACAACTTTTGAAGGGCCAGAGCTACTTTTCCCTGGCTGGATTTACCTTAACAATCTTAAAATTTTATATAACAGTCACATCATCTCTCTTATCCTAATAGAAGACTATTTTTCTTTGCTTTCACAACTTAACTCCCTCTCTCTTGACTCCTTTAATCACACCTCATGTACTTACACTTGCACGCTATACACGTTCAGCATGCATGAAAAATCCTTTTACAAATATCCATCCCTCATCTTCTCAGACAGACAGCAGACATTCATAGGCTCCCCAAACGTTTATGGATATCAAAAGACACAGTCTTGAGACAATGCACAACTGCTTAAGATACCCATACTACCTATTAGCACTGCTAGATACAGTTATTTCTCTAACCGACAAGCTATCAAATGCATGTATCACTCACATCCCTCTTAGAAATATAGAAATAGAGAACATGATGGCAGTTAAGGACCATAAGGCACATTTTCTCTCCCCAACCTACTTCCTGGTGCAGGCCACATTCCAGTTGATCTCTTGTCTTTCCCTTCACTTCTTCACCAGTAGAAATGTGCTTATCCCATCCTTTCCTGAATTCCATTTCCCTTTTTTTGCCTCCACCACTCCTTCTCCTCCTTCACATTACACACGAAAGATCTTCGGTGGCAGTTTAGACTTCACATTTTTTTCTGCACACAAGTCACAACATGAAAACAGTTCGTAAAGAAACCGAAAACACATTAGAAATAAAATTAAATGTAACTTGTATTTAGAGAAAGAAGAAAGAAATTAAAATGAAACCCTCCACTACTTGCAGTCTGAGGAGACAGTGAAGGCATGGCGTGGGCTCCTACAAGCTGGGTGGACTGGGGATCCCTTCCTTAAGCCTTAACTACCTACCTAAAATGAGCAAAAGCAGACAGATGAAAGAAGTCGCCCAGACAGTAAATAACAACTAGGATAGCAGAAAGCTGTTTGACTAAAAACACATGAGGAAACAGAAATATGGATCGAGGAGAAGCACAGGAGCAGAAATACAAAAAGAAATGCGCAGTAAGATTTTGAAATTCTCTGATGTATTATATTTATAAATGACAATGTTTTACTTTCTGTAGGGCCTCAACCCTGATATTCTTGAATTTCTGTTTGTTGCATTTAGTACAGTGTTATGCAGATTTTGTGTATAATTGTTTATGTTAAAAGTAAAAGACATGAAAAACAATTCTATGCTTTTAATGAATTTTCTGGTTACAGTAACATAATCCAGGGTATATGTTAAAGGAATTCGATGTGCTACCCGGCCGATGAAAGCCAAAGACCCAGATTTGTACTTTGCAATGTAGTACAGTAATATGCATGAAAACCCTTTGCCATGCAATTTGGAGTTTCTTATCTGATACCCAAGGCAACTATGAATTAATGTAAATTAGTTGAAAATAATTTCTTTCTTTGTGCAAAAAAAAAAAACAACCAGCAACAACATAGATTTAACTATTCTCTTTTACCAATTGTAGGCTAGGTCACTTTCTGGTTGCATTAAAAGACCGGGAGAAGAAGACATTAGATGATGGTTCTCTATCTCAAGATTCTTTTTTGGAAAGAATTCAAGGTCCACGGAGCAGTAATAAAAATAAATCAAATCCCAATAATGACATATCAGATGATGAGATGTGAGTTTGTAGACATATTACTGTACTATTCACCTGAAACCTACAGCTCCCCTTCTTTTTCTATGTATGTCCTTTTCATTCATTTTCATATTTCTCTTTATGTCATATGATACACATTACACAGCATAATATTGTCTATATTCATCATGTTTTGTTTAAAAAACATTTATAGTGAAGAGACACAAGAGTTGGTTAACGCATTCACTCTAAAGCAATAGAACTATCGGTGCAAATTAGTGATTAGAATATGAATCTTTGACATTAGAGACACCTTGTTTGATTCCCATTTTTGTATCTTCTGCTGCATGACTTGACAAAGTGCCTTATCCTCTACTTACGTTACCTAGATTACAATGGAAAAAAGACATGTGGCCTAACAGTGGTTTCCTGTCTCAAGAAAACAAATTATGTATCAGTGGTTTTCCAACCAATTCTTGGGACCCTCCTTGATTTTCAGGATATTCCTAATGAATGAGCTTGAGACACATATGCAAACAGCCTGTCTCTTGGTGCCAATGTAAATATGTCTTATGCATATTCATTAGGGATATTCTGAAAACCAAACTGATAAATATGGCCCTGAGGACTGGTTTTAAGAACACTTATATATTGAATAGAAAAGAAACATTCTAGGAAAAATATTAATAACTGTGGAGGTGTATGGTAAGACTTTAGTTTAGAGCATACCTCTATTCAAAGTTCCTTTCAGGGAGTCTATTTTCCATTACAAACAGACATATATTGACTCTGTTTTGGTGTTTCATAGGGACCAGTATCTACCTGGTGCCTTGGCAATTCACAATGTTAACAACAGCAATAATAAAGATGAGTAAGTACACTATATGCTTCAATTAGTACAAAGAGGGATACATTTAACATATTCTGTAGAGTAGTGAAATGTGTAATATTTTATAGTGTGACTTAAAATAGCTCTATAAGAAGTTTAACATGCACCATCAATGGCTTAACATAGAATTAAGTCATTTTTCATGTTAATGCTATTAAATCAATTAATAGCTCAGATTAGAAATTGTGTATGTATAATGTCACAAAAGTACCCTTTCTTTCTTAGAGAACAGAAAAAGAAAAAGAAAAAAGAGAAACGGGGGTAAGGAATGAAAATCCATTCAATTTTAGGCTAGCCACTTTCTTGGCACATTTCTGTTCTACAGCTTTCCAGGACCAGAATCCTAACATTAATCCATTTTTCAGCAAGTCTGACTATAAAAAGGACAAGAAAAAGGAGAAGGAGAAGGTGGACAAAGAGGACCCAGATAAGAACAAGGAGAAAAACAAAGGGAAAGAAAAGAAAAAAGATGATGATAAAGATAAAAATAAGAAAGAGGAGTAAGTGTCTCTTGTATGGGATTAGATCAGATCAGTTACACATTAGTCTAGTCGTAGTAAGATTCCTTTAGATGTATTATTGAATTGAATTCACATCATGTCTATAAGCATCCTAAATAGTTGGAAGGAGTCAGCTATAGCACTACGTGATATAATTTGTACAAATTGGGTAGGTCTCTCTTCCGTCATCTTTTCTTAACACGTTGCTGTATACCAACTCTTCAATAAAGAAATAACTCTTTTACTAATAAGAGTAATCATTTCACAGTACTTCCATAGTGCTGCCCTGTTCCCCAGCACGATGTATCCAGTGGGTTCATCTTGAATGAATATACATGATTCACTAAAATACAGGAATATACTGACAGATACCTTCTCACTAGACCATGTTACAAAGTATTCTGACCCCCTACATTACAAATGAGTTGGTCTCTGTATGCTTCAGAAATTTTCAATATCTTCTGTGTTAATAATTTGATTTTATATGAACATCAGTCTGATATAATTTATGTTACCTTATTTTAGAAACTTTGTTTGCATAATCATTTACCATACATTATCATTCTAGCTAGTTATATGTTTTACTCTTTCATATTTAAGAATCTGTTTTATTTTTACATTTGTTTATTCTGTTCCTATTACTATATTGAAATTTACATGCAAATAAAATACTATATATTAAATACTAGAGGTGGGCCAAATTACAACATTGGCAAAACAAGCATTTTGGTCTCTATTGCTTACAGTAATCTATTAGCTATAACATTTCATCTTTTGAATTTGCTCCTTGTTACTGCACTCATGGGTCAAGCCCCTAAGTGACATAGCAAAAGCATTCTTCTTTCTGGACTGGTAACTTAATAATTGAATATAATGAGAAGGTTAGCTATCCATTTTAAAGAGAGAAATCAATATAAAACAATATCTGTGGAGAAGGAAAGAATTTCTCAAACTGTAAAGATCAGAAAGCATGTTTGCTTAGCGTAAATGGTATTTTCTGTAGATAGCTGGATGAATTAGTCATTACATATGAGTGACATCATCCAGCAGCACCAAGCTGACTTGTTTCTCCAAGCTGTAAAGCTTTGAGATCTGCTAAGTATGTGTGGGAGTTCCCATGCAGATGTTGTCGCATGAGCTCCTCAGTCAGTAACTGAACTAAATATATCTGTGTTGTCAATTCTCCAGAGAAGTATTTTAATAATGTTACATTGCCCATCTTTCCCTGCATGAAGAGCCTTGGAGTTCATTACCACATTAAGTCTGGGCTTAAACTGCATGTTTTTTGTGGGTTTGAGGGACTACAGCTCTGCTGGGCATATCAGCTCACTACTACCACCTCTGGTGGTTTCCAAAACCTGTTTAATAAAAGAACTAATGTGTGTCTGTCTCCATACTCAAGCCTAGCCAGTGGTCCCTTTTGGGACATCCTCCCAGGGGCGTGGTCATCTGCCACCGGCCCAGGGATTCACCACTACTATCTCAGATTCATAACAGTTTGCTAACTACCAGCTTAGCGGAATATAACCGAATCTGAGTCTCTACAAGATAGCTGACACCTCCTTCTTAGGAGTCATTCATTCAGATTGCTTCTCCCATCTACGCCCAGCTTTCTTAACAGATATAACAGATTGCTTATTCCGCAGTCTAACTAACAGCAGATTTATTACAGATTGCTACTCCTCACGGAGCTTTCACAACAGATTGCTAACTCCCAGCTCTAACACAGAGCTTTTATAACAATGGAGCAGGTAAGAGTACTCCTTCTCCTGCAGATTTTGGATGGCTAGTATATTTTTGTACCAGAAAGGTGATGCAGAATCTTTGGGAGATGTATAAGAATTTGAGCTCCTTCTAGGCTGCAGGGTCGAATAGGATCAGAAACATCATGAAGCGCAATATGAATAGAATGCATTGTGGCCTGCATCGGGAACACCGGGCCATGATATGGAGAAGACATGGTCGTACCTGAAGAATTAAGATGCATCGAGCGTGTTGGCACAACTTGCATTGGAGAATCGTACATGATGGTAGCATGCACCAATGAACGAACCTTGTGTCTAAGTATCATGCCTCTAGTGCAGCTGAGCTTCGTGCATTAATGCGTCGTGTATCAGGAGCATCGATGCACTGTGCATCGAGTGTGTCAATGGACCAGGCCTCAGATTCATCGATGTACAATGTTTTGAATGCTTTGATGCACTATATTTTGGGTGCATCAATGCTCCAAGCTTTGTGTCAAGGTCTTCAAGTGCTTTGAGGTCTTCAAGTGCATCGTCTGTTTCAGGTGCTTTGAATTTGTCGGGTGTATCAAGGTTCCATGCTTCAAATGCATGGATGGATTGTACTTTGGCACAGGATAGGTGGATGCATTGGTCCTTTGATGCACCATGCTTGGAAGAAGCTTGCGCCAGTGGTGTCGAAGATGGACGACTCAATGCTGCTTGCGCAGATGCACTTTAATGCTTCTTCAGTACAGATAGGGACAGTTTGTGGGAATGATGCTGCTTATGTCTTGATGATGTTCAGGCAACTGAACTCAACCCCAAGACTGTGAACCTTGGGGATGGGGAAGTTTAGGAACAGCTCCAACTCAAAGACTTTCCCAAGAAGGCAATGTTACACTGCGGGAGGAAGACCTAATGCCACTCCTTCCATGAACATGGCCTTGGAGTACTGTGAGGGTGGAGACATCCATCCACAGGCTTCATATGTTTTCTGGACATGATTCAGTCCCACACAGCAGTAGCATAACTGGTGGCTGTTGGTGAGGAACATGACTTTTTCACACAGGTAGTTTTTTAATCCACTCACCGTCATTGACTTTTTCTTGTAGCCTGACATCCTATGAGAGGAAAGTTTCCTCTTTGTTTTGTTTTTTTTTGGTAGCACTTAAAAGTGTTGTGTGTATGGCTGTAGAAGCAGTGAAGCAAAGCAGAAAAAGGTTTTGTACAAAAAAATTCAATTTTGAGGTAAAAAAAAAAAATAGAGGTGAAGTACACATCCATGCTTCAGCTTGGACAAAAAATGACTAAGAAGACTCACAAGGTAATGCTCATGCAGGAACTCCTGCACATGCTCAGTAGATCTCAAAGCTCTACAACTTGCAGAGACAAATCTATTTGTTGCCACTGGTTAACAACGTTACATCACCCACATGTAATGGCTAATTCAACCTACATATCGATGGAAAAAAACGCTATGGCATGAGACATGGATTATATAGAAGTGATCTGAATTATTTCTTTGTATTCAATTAAATGAATGACTGACACTGTTTATTATCTCCAAGGGAAATTTTGAATCTCTAGATGAGATGGCAAGCTCCTTATGGAGTTTTGCTTTGAAAAGGAGGGCTAGTGTGCATGACACAGGTACAAATTAAGGGCTGTGAAGTATACACAGAGAACTGAAAATGCAATCTCTGTGCATACCTTCACTTCTCCAACCTGTTCCTGCCCCCTTTTTTTAATGAGTAAACATACATGTGTTATGAACAGCATACATACTTTTACCGCATTGAATATACCACAATAATCAAAATGCTTTTATATGTGGGTAAATGTGTTTACCTGCATAAAAAAACTTTGATTATTGCCCCATAATGTCTTTGTGTATGTTATTACAGTGACTTGTTTAGGGGGAACAAGCATGGATACAAAATGAAGGTCTTAGGTTTAAATTAATAATACTAAATTTAAAAAATACATTTAAAATGCTTCTGTTTATTTTGAGTTCTAATTGAGTCTTTCTTGTTATTTGTCTCTAAAATTTCATTTTCTTTCCTGATATTTTCTAGGAAGAAGAAAGATATTTTTGTCATTGATCCAGCAGGAAACCTTTATTACAACTGGTTGTTTTGTATCACTGTGCCTGTTATGTACAACTGGACTATGATCATAGCTAGGTGATGAAAATGCAATACTATAATTTTTTCAGTCTGCTAGAGCAGCCAACACTGAAGCTCTTTCTTGATTTCAGCAGAGAATTCAGACTCGATTCTTCACACGGAAATGATTCAATATATACTAAGATAATTGTGGCGAAGACAATGCTTACTTAGGGGCCAATGCAGGAATGTGTGGGTTAAAAATGTGCCCTGAAATTTAGCACACAGTTGCTTAAAGCACAGGTTACAATTTTTTAAAAACTCCTGATGCAATAAGCTATTGGTATGCTAATGCATCAGGAGTTTAAAAAAAGTGTGCTGATTGGAAAATGTGCACACAAACTTGAGTTAAACTGTGTGCTCAGCACAAGCTAAACACACATTTTAAATTCAGAGGAGTGGGGAGTCTCTCACCTGTGATTTATGCACACAAAACATGATTTGTGCACACAAAAATGCTTTCATATAAATCCCACTTACAGTTTCCAGTGTTGAAACTTCAGCTTCTGTCCATAGACCGTCACAAGTGCTAGAATCTTTACTTCATCTCTGACCAGGAGTAAAATTTGCGTTGCTAGGAAAACACGAGTTAAGCCAACACACCTCTCTGCACTGGAGGGTAATAATTAATCCTTCATTTGCATGGGATTTCCATGCAAATGCTAAATAGGACACACAAATTTACATGCACATTTTTTGTGTACAAAACCCCTTGCTGCATCTGGAGTAACATATAGTAACATAGTAAAGACGGCAGAAAAAGGCCAAATACTCCATCCAGTCTGCCCAGCAAGATTCCCATGGTAATAATAACTGCTGCTCCGTGCAGGTTTCCCCCATGATTCTGGTAAGGGTAGCAACTGCTGCTCTGTGTAGGTCACCCCCCTGATTCTGTTAAGGGTAGCAACTGCCGCTCCGTGCAGGTTACCCCCAGACCCACTATCCCCATGCTTTTTTTCATTTAGTCCCATCCTCTAACCTTTAGTGATCCACAGTGTTTATCCTACGCCCCTTTGAAATCCTTCACGGTTTTAGTCTTCACCACTAGCTCTGGAAGGTCATTCAAGGCATCCACCACCCTCTCCGTGAAGAAATATTTTCTGACATTGGTTCTAAGTCTTCCTCCCTGGAGTTTCAAATCATGACCCCTAGTTCTACTAAATTGTTTCCAATGGAAAAGGTCTGTTGTTGACCATAGATCATTAAAACCTTTCAAGTATCTGAAGGTCTGTATCATATCACCCTTGCTCCTCCTCTCCTCCAGAGTATATATATTCAGATTCTTCAACCTCTCCTCATAAGGCATTTGATGGAGACCACCTACCATTTTGGTTGCTCTTCTCTGGACCACCTCCATCCTGTCTCTTTTGAAATACGGTCTCCAGAACAATTTTGCATAAAAATTGTGTGCACAACTGCAGTTAAAACTGTGCTCTCTGCTGAGTGCATCTTATTGCATTGGCCTCTATATTAGCATTTTACTTTAAAAAAACAAGGTCTGAGTCTGTTGCAGTCATAAATGCAACAACAGCAACCCCACCCAAATACTTAATAAGGAATTTTCCAAGTTACAAAATCATAGTTCTGGTAAATTGATATACCTTAGTAGGAAACACATCTTTTGAAGAGGTGGCAACCATTTTTTTTGGACAACTGTACCATTAATACTATGCAGTGACCTCTTCATTGTAATGAGGTGATTTACAGGTTGTATATATTATTGTGTAGAAAACCATTAGAGCACTATTTTAAGATGAGCATATTTATCTTGTGTACAGTTGTACTAAATCAAAATGGCTATCCATTATGGCATTGTATCCCCCCCTCAGAGACTTTAACAAACAACAAAACTGCTATAAAGACATTTTCCATGTTTCCTCTGACATTAGTAACTAGGAGATCCATATTCAGCCTCTGGCCGGCTAAGAAGATTAGCCAGTTGCTTATCTGGATAACGTAGCCAGGATATGTAAGAACATAAGAACATCCAACATCCACAAGTGCAAGAATAAATTCAATTCCTGGTCAGGATTTCAACTGTAGCAATTGTATTTTTATTCAGGCAACTCCTCAATTTAAACACAGAATCTTGTAACAAGTCCCCCTTAATTTTAACAACGGCAATCTGTGTCAAAAGCAGCATAACTTTGCGAAGGAGTTCATAAGAACATGCCATACTGGGTCAGACCAAGGGTCCATCAAGCCCAGCATCCTGTTTCCAACAGTGGCCAATCCAGGCCATAAGAAAATGGCAAGTACCCAAAAACTAAGTTTATTGCATGTTACCGTTGCAAGTAATAGCAGTGGCTTAATTAATAGCAGGTAATGGACTTCTTTGCCAAGAACTTATCCAATCCTTTTTTAAACACAGCCACATCCTCTGGCAACAAATTCCAGAGTTTAATTGTGCGTTGAGTGAAAAAGAACTTTCTCCGATTAGTTTTAAATGTGCCACATGCTAACTTCATGGAGTGCCCCCTAGTCTTTCTATTATCCGAAAGAGTAAATAACTGATTCACATCTACCCGTTCTAGATCTCTCATGATTTTAAACACCTCTATCATATCCCCCCTCAGCCGTCTCTTCTCCAAGCTGAAAAGTCCTAACCTCTTTAGTGTTTCCTCATAGGGGAGCTGTTCCATTCCCCTTATCATTTTGGTAGCCCTTCTCTGTACCTTCTCCATCGCAATTATATCTTTTTTGAGATGCGGTGACCAGAACTGTACACAGTATTCAAGGTGTGGTCTCACCATGGAGCGATACAGAGGCATTATGACATTTTCCGTTTTATTCACCATTCCCTTTCTAATAATTCCCAACATTCTATTTGCTTTTTTGACTGCCACAGCACACTGAACCGACAATTTCAATGTGTTATCCACTATGACGCCTAGATCTCTTTCTTGGGTTGTAGCACGTATTATGAAACCTAACACTGTGTAACTATAGCATGGGTTTTTTTTCCCTATATGCATCACCTTGCACTTATCCACATTAAATTTCATCTGCTATTTTGATGCCCAATTTTCCAGTCTTACAAGGTCTTCCTGCAATTTATCACAATCTGCTTGTGATTTAACTACTCTGAACAATTTTGTATCATCTGCAAATTTGATGATTATCTCACTCATCGTATTTCTTTCCAGATCATTTATAAATATATTGTAAGTAAGGGTCCCAATACAGATTCCTGAGGCACTCCACTGCCCACCCCCTTCCACTGAGAAAATTGTCCATTTAATCCTACTCTGTTTCCTGTCTTTTAGCCAGTTTGCAATCCACGAAAGGACATCACCACCTATCCCATGACTTTTTACTTTACCTAGAAGCCTCTCAAGAGGAACTTTGTCAAACGCCTTCTGAAAATCCAAGTATACTACATCTACTGGTTCACCTTTATCCACATGTTTATTAACTCCTTCAAAAAAGTGAAGCAGATTTGTGAGGCAAGACTTGCCTTGGGTAAAGCCATGCTTTGTTCCATTAAACTATGTCTTTCTATATGTTCTGTGATTTTGATGTTTAGAACACTTTCCACTATTTTTCCTGGCACTGAAGTCAGGCTAACCGGTCTGTAGTTTCTCGGATCGCCCCTGGAGCCTTTTTTAAATATTGGGGTTACATTTGCTATCCTCCAGTCTTCAGGTACAATAGCTGATTTTAATGATAGGTTACACATTTTTACTAATAAGTCTGAAATCTCATTTTTTAGTTCCTTCAGAACTCTGGGGTGTATACCATCCAGTCCAGGTGATTTACTACTCTTCAGTTTGTCAATCAGGTCTACCACATCTTCTAGGTTCACCGTGATTTGATTCAGTCCATCTGAATCATTACCAATGAAAACCTTCTCCAGTACGGGTACCTCCCCAACATCCTCTTCAGTAAACACCGAAGCAAAGAAATCATTTAATCTTTCCGCATGGCCTTATCTTCTCTAAGTGCTCCTTTAATCCCTTGATCATCTAACGGTCCAACTGACTCCCTCACAGGCTTTCTGCTTTGGATATATTTAAAAACGTTTTTACTGTTTTTGCCTCTATGGCCAACTTCTTTTCAAATTCTCTCTTAGCCTGTCTTATCAATGTCTTACATTTAACATGCCAACGTTTATGTATTATCCTATTTTCTTCTGTTGGATCCTTCTTCCAATATTTGAATGAAGATCTTTTGGCTAAAATAGCTTCTTTCACCTCCCCTTTTAACCATGCCGGTAATCGTTTTCCCTTATTTCCACCTTTCTTAATGTGTGGAATACATCTGGACTGTGCTTCTAGAATGGTATTTTTTAACAATGACCACACCTCTTGCACATTTTTTACTTTAGTAGCTGCTCGTTTCAGTTTTTTTCTAACAATTTTTCTCATTTTATCAAAGTTTCCCTTTTGAAAGTTTAACATGAGAGCCGTGGATTTACATACTGATCCTCTTCCAGTCATTAATTCAAATTTGACCATATTATGATCACTATTGCCAAGCGGCCCCACCACCGTTACCTCTCTCACCAAGTCCTGTGCTCCACTGAGAATTAGATCTAAAATTGCTCCCTCTCTCATCAGTTCCTGAACCAATTGCTCCATAAAGCTATCATTTATTCCATCCAGGAACGTTATCTCTCTAGCGTGTCCCGATGATACATTTACCCAGTCAATAATGGGGTAATTGAAGTCTCCCGTTATTACCGCACTACCAATTTGGTTAGCTTCCCTAATTTCTCTTAGCATTTCACTGTCCGTCTCACCATCTTGACCAGGTGGACGGTAGTATACTCCTTTTATTATAGTCTTCCCCGACACACAAGGGATTTCTACCCATAAAGATTCAATTGTATATTTAGTCTCATGCAGGATGTTTATCCTGTTGGACTCTATGCCATCCCGGACATAAAGTGCCACACCGCCTCCCAGGTGTTCCTCTCTGTCATTGCGATATAATTTGTACCCCGTCCCATTGGTTATCCTCCTTCCACCATGTCTCTGAGATGCCAATTAAGTCAATGTCATCATTCACTGCTATACATTCTAATTCTCCCATCTTACTTCTTAGACTTCTGGCATTAGCATACAAACATTTCAAAGTTTGTTTTTTGTTTGTATTTTCATTCTGCTTTTTAATTGATAGGGATAAGTTAGAATTGTTTAGCTCAGGTGAGTTTTTAGTTACAGGCACTTGGACTACTTTTCTTATTATTGGAACCTCACTGTTGGGATGCCCTAATTCTAATGCATGATTAGTATCCTTTGAAGATACCTCTCTTCGAACCATGCGCTGTTGAGCGACTGTCAGCTTTCCCCTTTGTTCTAGTTTAAAAGCTGCTCTATCTCCTTTTTAAAGGTTAGCGCCAGCAGTCTGGTTCCACCCTGGTTAAGGTGGAGCCCATCCCTTCAGAAGAGACTTCCCCTTCCCCAAAAGGTTCCCCAGTTCCTAACAAAACTGAATCCCTCTTCCTTGCACCATTGTCTCATCCACACATTGACACTCCGGAGCTCTGCCTGCCTCTGGTGACCTGTGCGTGGAACAGGGAGCATTTCAGAGAATGCTACCCTGGAGGTTCTGGATTTAAGCTTTCTACCTAAGGGCCTAAATTTGGCTTCCAGAACCTCCCTTCCACATTTTCCTATGTCATTGGTGTCCACATGTACCATGACAGCCGGCTTCTCCCAAGCACTGTCTAAAATCCTATCTAGGTGACGCATGATGTCCGCCACCTTCGCACCAGGTAGGCATGTTACCAGGCGATCCTCACGCCCACCAGCCACCCAGCTATCTACATTCCTAATAATCGAATCACCAACTATGACGGCCGACCTAACCCTTCCCTCCTGGGCAGTAGGCCTTGGGGAGATATCCTCAATGCAAAAGGACAATGCATCACCTGGAGAGCAGGTCCTTGCTACAGGATCCTTTCCTGCTGCAACTGGTTGATGCTCTCCAATCATGAGACCTTCTTCCTCCAAGGCAGCACCAGGGCTGCCAGTCTGAAGTTGGAACTTGGCTACTATGTCCCTGAAGGTCTCATCTATATACCTCTCTGTCTGCCTCAGCTCCTCCAGGTCTGTCACTCTAGCCTCCAGAGATCAGACTTGTTCTCTGAGAGCCAGGAGCTCTTTGCATCGCATGCACATGTACAACTTCTCACCGGTGGGTAAAAAAATCATACATGTGACATTCGATGCAAAAGACTGGGAAGCCCCCCTCTTGCTGCTGGACTGCAGCATGGATGTGCTGCTGACCATACCTGGCTCTCATAAAGTTAGCCAGAGACGTTTATCAGACTAACTTTAAGACTGCTGTTCAATTGTCCTTAAATTGTCCAATTATCTAGGAGATATATCAAGCTGCGATAGGGCTCTAACATGTTAAACAGCGAATATTGCATGATGGAGTGCTATCACAGTGATATCGTGCAATATACGCAATACTATGCAATGCATTGCCCATATTCTCTCCCCAGTTACAATGAGCTGCTTTGCATGAATTTTGCAAATCTATGCAAAGCAGCTTATTAATAGGCAATTCTATGCTAATAATTTGTCGCAGCTGACTGAGAAAGTGGTCAGCTGCAATTAATGTACACCACCTCCCTGGGATACATTAAATTTAATGTAGGAGCCCCGGGACCCTAATGCAGGTCCCAAGGCTCCCGCATTAGATTTAAAGGGCCATGCAAAAAGAAAAATGCCACAGCAAAAGAGAAGATGAGCGCAAGTTATGGCTGATCCCCAGCTTAACCTGGGGCCACCACTTGAGGCAGCCCTGACATCCAAATGTTAAAAAAAAAAAGATAAAAATCCTCACGCAGCAACCGTTACCCCCACTCTGTCATCAATTAATAGTGGCCCCCATCCCCCCTTTCCAAAGCCATTATGGCTGACATTGCCTCCCCATCCCAATAGTAATCCAAAATCATTGGGGATATAGTGCCCCCCTATCCTCTAAATGTCTGAAAAAAGCATTGGTAGTTAGTAGGACACCCCAAAGCCCCTCCCATACCCCGAAACCCCCAAAACTGCTGAGGATCCTGCGATCCTGGTTGGCACCATTTTTCAAAATGGCACTGACCTGACCGTGCCCCAATCATGTGACTCGGGCAAGGTCTAGGGATCATTTGAGGGGGAAGGCTGTCACCGTGCAAGGAATTTTATCTTTTTTTTAACTTTTGGATGTCAGGGCCACCTCAAGTGGCAGCCCTGGGTTGAGCTGGGGGTCAACCTTGACCCTCACTCACTTTCTTCTTTTTTGGGGCATTTTTTCTGTGGTCGGCCCTATAAGGCAATGGTGGTCCCTTTAGATTGGGGCTGCCATCGTGCCTAAAAGGCTATTGACTGTGTTGTTTTGTCCTGTGGTGTTTTGCTGCGAGACAAAACATACTATACAGCTGTGAGGTTTTTTGGGAGGAGGGTCCCACTATTGCTACAAATCCCCCATGATAGTAGGACCACGCCCGTAAAAAAAACATTGTTAGTGGGTAACACTGAAAATTGATGTTTATCTGGCCAACTTAGGGCCTGATTTACTAAGGCTTTTCTCCAATTCTGTGTCTATGGGAAAAATGCTTAGTAAATGAGGTTCTTAGTCTGATAACCAGTTCCACCCTGGAATGTTCCCACTCTGTCCTCAAACTAGCCTGATAAAAAGTTATCCGGCCATTTTGGAGTCAGTCAGCATGGCAGGAATTTCAAATCCTGTCATTTGTAAAGGTAAAATGAAATTTTATTTTAATGTACTGACTTTCCAAAAATCAAAATGGTGTACAATTAAAAATTTCCAAATTACCAATCTAATGAGTCCAAATGATACTGAATGCACACGTACAATTCTCCAATGTATAGCATTCACCACTTTTTCAAGATGTTTTCAACTACACATAAACTAATTTCCAACAGCATTGAGCCTCTTATCTATTAGTACAAGGACCTCCATACCACCTGTGTACCATGGTCAACTTGTTTTTTTTTAGTACCTCAGGTCATGTCCATATTCATTTTTTAGGAACTTTTTTAAAATTGCAAATAAAAATGAAAAAAACACTTGTATTTCACTTCATGTGGCAAGAATGGATTTATTGTATGCATTCAACATTCCCTGATGTTAGGTTAAATTTAGAAACTGAGTGGAATTTATTTTGACAAAATATTTTGTTTGATAATAATTTTCTCTATTTGACAATAATTTAGTGAAGCTCCATTCATATGCGTGGTGTATGTCATCATCAGCCTCTCTCTCTCTCTCTCTCTCTCTATATATATATATGTTTATCTATCTATCTATCTATATATGGGATAATAAATAATTATCCCAAAATTGAGAAATGTGATCACACCATCGAAAGATACAGTGGAGAATATATGGGGAGAATTGTGATACGAGAGTCTACCATCTAAACCACACAGTGGGCATTATAATTATTTAAATACAATTACATAAAATTAATTTTTCAGTAATGTACTGTAGTATAATATCATGTAACAGGAATATTGCATGTAAATAACAAGTGATCTGCATTGTAAAAAATCTACAGTGTTGACTTAGAAGGGGTGGATAAATCACTTATAGTGTAAGACTAGGTACAGATTAGGGTTGAGGAGGGGTTATGAGAAATTCCTATATTAATTTATGTATAATTCATTTATATATGAATTATATGTACTGTATGTTGAACAGTTTTTATAAATATTTTCAATAAACATGCACTTTTAAACGTAGTAAAATACATAAATATTTCAAAAACATTTTTTGGTAATCTTCAATATTTCAAAATCATAAAGGTGCTTTTTCCCTTGCCCCTTTTTAGGGTTTTTTTGTATTTTATATATATATATATATATATATATATATATATATATATATATATATATATATATAAGCTCATGGGGGGATTTAAAAATGGCGGCTTAAATGAGAAGACAAGCAGTATGTTCCTCTTTAAAATGCAAGGCATTGGCGGTAACTCCTTTTATATAATAGTGATAATTAACATTCTCTCTCCCATGTTTCTGTTTTTTAGAAAATTGGAAACATAAGCTTTCGGCAGTTTGAGCCATGTGGCTCTGAAGCAGAAAGATAGTGAAATGTTATATCAAGTCAGGTTTCCCGCTGCATGAAGTGAAAAAGGAATGTGATATATTTGAGGTTCCCACTACATAAATCTAAGCTCCTTGCTGCATGAAGTGAAAGGGAAGTGATTTTCATGTTCATCTGCATTAAAAAAAAATGAATATAGATTAATAAGACCTGATTATAAGTGTCTCAAGGTACTAACAAACCGAGTTGACTTAAGTATACGGGTGGTATGAAGGTCCTTGTACTAATAGATAAGAGGCATAATGCTGTTGGAAATTAGTTTATTTATTTTATATGTGGTCAAAAACATCTTGAAAAAGTGGTGAATGCTGTATATTGGAGAACCGTACAATAATAATTAACAAATAGCAACAATATCATAATATAGACAGCTACTTAACCAACAATGCACAGCAATACAGCTGTTACAAAATTCTGCAGTGCTTTTAATTATAAGAAGTCCATTAAAAGAAATGTCACTCCCCAATTGTAACAACTTCACTATTTACCAGTCGTGCTTTGGGTTAAATTTAAATTATTAATTATGGGTTTTAAAGTTTTACAAGGGAATTGTGCTATATTGCTTAGCCATCTTGTGGCCTATTTAGTGGTTCTGCCCATGGGGGGTGAGTCTGTTACAGTCCACAAGGAACCAAGCTTTATCCTTTATAGGCCCTAAATTGTGGAACGAGTTACCACTGGATTTGTGGATGATGACTGAGCTAAAGTTGTTCAGAAAACAGCTTAAAACATTCCTGTTCAGAGAAGCTTTTATTAAATAAGTTGTTTGTTGAAATTGTTGAAACGAATGTATGTTATGGTGTGATTCTCTTAGCATGATTGTTTCACTATAGGCAGACTAAAAAATGCTTTTAAATAAAAAATAAGGGGCAGTAACCCCGAAAACCTGCTCCTGCGCACGCCGAGCCTATTTTGCATAGGCTTGGTGATGGGCCCAAGTCCCGGGACGCGCGTATGTCCCAGGGCTTTGAAAAAGAGGCGGAAATGGGCGGGGCTGGGGGTGGGGTGCCGGTCCGAGGGCGGGACCGAGTCCTCCGGCACAGCAGCCGTGCCGGGGGATGGCGCACCGGCAGCTGGCCAGAGGCAGACATAACTCCTGAAATAAAGGTAGGGGGGGATTTAGGTAGGGCTGGGAGGTAGGTTAGATAGGGGAAGGGAGGGGAAGGTGGGGGGGGGGGAGCGGAAGGAAAGTTCCCTCCGAGGCCGCTCCGATTTCGGAACGGGGAAAGCCATCGGGGCTCCCCTAGGACTCAGCGCACGGAAGGTGCACAAGTGTGCACCCCCTTGCGCGTGCAGACCCTGGATTTTATAACCTGTGCGCGTCTGCGTGCGCATGTTTTAAAATCAGGCGTACATTTATGCATGCCGGGTAGCACGCACAAATGTAGGCTGTGCGCACAGGTTATAAAATCTGCCCCTAAATGAATAAAATAACATAAATCATATATCCACTAAAATAATACCACAGGTACTATAACATTTGTCCATCTAAGTCTGAATTTACCTGGACAAAAAGCACTGAATATGGACCTCTTGATTTCTGGACACGTATCTCAACAGAAGATACTATCCAACAGCCTAGGCAACTGCCCACCCTGGTGTTATAGCAGGTTAGCTCTAGTGAAAACCTTAATAGATCAAGCTCTTCATGTTAAAATATCATAGAGGAATGTTATTTATAACACCAGAAATATACAACTGTATTTATTTCTGTTCAATTTTCTACTGTATTTTATTTTGAATATACTAATGCTTCCTTTCTGTGCAGGGCCTGTTTTGATGAACTTCAGCAAGATTATATAGAAATGTGGTTTGTTTTTGATTACATGTCAGATATAATTTATATAGCTGACATGTTTGCACGAACAAGAACAGGTAAATATATTCAGGTTTTGCTATGTTTCATATTATTTTGTTTATGCTATACTTTATCCAAAAATATATTCTAGAATGTACATTTAAGTATAGTTTGAAGGGAACAATTAAAGTGAAAGGTTAAATTACAGTAGATCAATTTTTGACTGAAGAGCAGTTCTTCAAAGCAAATAAAGACAAATATCACATGTTCATGCTCACTGCCTGACTCAAAGGATGGCAGTCATGGACGACATCTCTATGATCTCCAGTCTCCACCCACTGTCCTTCCTTCAGTTGGTTCACCAAGACTAGTATTGGGATCAGGTATAATAATACTGTTGGGCCTTCCTGCCAGCTAGTCAAGATTTCTCTGTCAGAATACAGAGGGCTTTATGCAATATTTAATATTTAATATTAATTTTTATATTTCATCTTTTCCTGAAAATTCTAATACAGAATAGATTATAACATGTAATATAAAAATAACATAACCATTGAATTAAAATAGCATACAGTAGCAACATTCGATTATTGCTGCATCAAAACTCCCTGTCCGTCTCTCTTAATATCACATCATCACATCATAAACTCAAATATAATCAATCATACATAACATGGCGCTCACATGTTATAAAATCGCTTGTCCATGTGCGTGCGCTGGATAGCGCGCGCACATGGACGAGCGCGTGCAAGCTTTTAAAATCTACCCCTTTGTATCTTAATTAATTTGTTAAAAAATGGGATAAAGTCCTCTTTGAATAAGACCCATAGATTATTACTATACATATGGAAAGAATATATCATTAATCATCCAAATTTGAAATTAAAAATAAACTGCAAACCAAATAACTGTAAAAGAAAAAACTCAATTTGCTAGAATCTAGCAAGAATCTAGCATATTATTTTATCTATTTATTTGAATATAATATACCACTTGTAAAGAAAAATTCCAGGCAGTTTCTAATAAAAATAAAAAATAATAGTCTAACTAATCGACACAACAAATACAATTAAAACAAAAACACAAAAATAGCTAAACTAAATTAAAAAACTCACTAGATTAACAATAAAATAAGTGACAAATTAACTAAGCCAGCAAGCAAACAACTTTTCAGCTAGCCTAATTAGTTATTTAGATTCATTAGTCAAATGCCTGACTAAATAACCAGGATTTTATAGCCTTTCTCAATTTCAAATAATTTAACTCAACACGGATATCTAGAGGAAGAGCGTTCCATAATACTGGTGCCCACAGTTATGATGTGAGGGTATTTTGAAATTACATATGGTCTGTTTGCTGGATTAGAAATATGCCCAAAGGGGTAGATTTTCAAAGGGTTGTGAGCGTAACCCCCGAAAACCTAACCCTGTGGGCACCGAGCCTATTTTGCATAGGCTCGGCGGCACACGCAAGCCCCGGGACGCACGTATGTCCCAGAGCTTCGAAAAAGGGGCGGTCCAGGGGCATGGCAGCGATCCAGGGCGGAGCCGGGGCGGTAGTCCAGGGGCGGGGCCAGGGGAATTCCTGAGTCCTCCGGCACAGCAGCCATGCTGGAGGTTTGCACATCAGCAATTGCCCAGCACGCGCAAGTTATGCCTGCCTCGGGCAGGCGTAACTCGCCGAAATAAGGTAGGGGGGATTTAGGTAGGGCTGAGGGGTGGGTTAGATAGGGGAAGGGAGGGAAAGGTGGGGGGGGGGGAGGACGCGAAAAAAAATTCCCTCCAATTTCAGAGCGGCCTTGGAGGAAACGGGGAAAGTCATTGGGGCTCCCCTAGGACTCGGTGCGCACAAGGTGCACAAGTGTGTACCCTCTTGCACGTGCTGACCCTGGATTTCATAATATGCGCGCGGTAGCGCGCGCATGTTATAAAATCGGGTGTACATTTGTGCGCGCTGGGTAGCGCACACAAATGTACCTCGCGCACATAAAATTTAAAATCGGCCCCAAAGGGAACTAGTAGAGAACAACTCAATATGTGTAATTTTTCAGAAGAAAGCTAGGGGCAAAATTAATCCTAAATGGTTCCTCCATTTCTACTCTTACATCTGGATCAAGAAACTGTGAAAGTACTGAAAATTCCTAACATGCCATAAAGGTGTTGACTATAATTGAAAGAACTGAAGATAAAAGATAATGTGGGTTGATAGATATCAGAGTGGAAAAGGTTCTATTGGTGTTCTTGTAGAGATTTAATGTAAGTGTGATCATTAAGCTAAGCCAGACTTGTTTTTTGCCTTGGGCCTGGTTATGAAGCAGTCTGAAAATGTATAAGATTAATTATTTAGTTGCAATCTTTCATTTTTATTTTATTTTCCAAAGGGGAGAAGATTTATAAGATTGCTATATTTGTGTGAGTGTGTGCATACCTCCACCATCCCCACATATCCAAAGGGATCCTGACAGGGGTATATTTTTTGATCCAGATATACATTTGAATATATATGTATGCTTTCTAAAAACTAGATTCCATTAGTTCTACTTGGAACTTCTTGCTTATATGTTATAGTAAATGATCAAAGCACTGATTTCAACAACACCTAAATAAAATCTTTTTCTCTGAAAAATTTACCATTATCATTGTATATTTATATCAACTGGAGAGATCAAAGTGTGCTACATCAACTTTGGTTTACATAGTCACAATAACATTGGATTACAAAGTAGGCATTTACAATGTATGGTTCTAGGTTGGTTTACAATGTTGTGACAAGCTGGGTTAAGAACATAAGAAATTACCATGCTGGGTCAGACCAAGGTGTTGCAACCGTCCCTTCCCAACGGCTTCACTCCGCCTACCTTTCTTTCTTTGCACCTCCTCTCGCTATGGATGGATGCCTGGCTGCCACGGCGTCTGCCTGTCGTCCTCTCCGGCGTCCCTGGACCGGCTTGGGTGCTACCTCCCGCCATGCTCTGCTGGTACCTTAGGGCGCGCACACCGAGCGGCCATCACACTTATTTCCTACTTGGCACAAACCTTAAGGGCGTCCCCCTGTGATGACGTCACGCTGCCCGGATATTTAAAGCCTACAATGTTTGCTAGCCTTTCAGTTAGTAAGGGATATCTTATGGATGGGATCCGCTCTCTGTACCCAGCTACTCTGCCTTTCCAGTCATCCATTGGACTCTTAAGGCTAATGGGGTACCCGCTCCTCAGGGGCCTCACTTGCTTTTCAGGTCGCTATCAGGAAACCGGTACTCGCTCCTCGAGGGCCCATGTTCCCTGACTCGCTGCCTGCTCCTACCTTCTCTCCTGCCTGGAATGATTCGCTATCTTCAACACCAGTGAGTTCTACCATCTTCACCTCAGAGCTGTTCCCTAGAACCAGGTACTCGCTCCTTGAGGGCCTGCCTCCATTCCAGCCCTAGTGCCATCTCCTATGTGGAACCGCTGTGTGAGTACTTCACCTTCAAGACTCTCAGCTCTCAGGGATCAGGTATTCGCTCCTCGAGGGCCTGCTCTCCCTATCCTGGGGTCTCCATACTGGGGCTTTGTGCATATTCCACTGTACTCATTATTCTCAGTTCTTTCCACTACAGCACTACCACCGGAGGAATCGCTGTTCCAGCGCCTGAGGGACACTAGCCCATCCAGGCTACTTCTACTGCTCACTACTGCCACCTCTGGTGGCTTCATCACATTATCTAATAAAAGATCAATCTCTGTGTTTATGTGTCCTAAGCTGAGCCTGACCTGTGGCCCCTCATGGGACTTCCCCCCGTGGGCGTGGTCAGCTGCCACAGTGTCCAAGGGTCCACCCAAACCTCACTAATTATAACATAAGTGTCCATCAAGCCCAGCATCCTGTTTCCAACAGAGGCCAAACCAGGCCACAAGTACCTGGCAAGTACCCAAACAGTAAGAAGATCCCATGCTACTAATGTCAGTAATAGCAGAGGCCATTCCCTAAGTCAACTTGATAAATAGCAGTTAATGGACTTCTCCTCCAAGAACTTATCCAAACCTTTTTTAAACACAACTACACATCCTCTGGCAACAAATTCCAGAGCTTAATTGTGTGTTGAGTGAAAAAGAATTTTCTCCGATTTGTCTTAAATGTGCTACTTGCTAACTTCATGGAGTGCCCCCTAGTCCTTCTATTATCCGAAAGTGTAAATAACTGATTCATATCTACTTGTTCAAGACCTCTCATGATTTTAAAGACCTCTATCATAGCCCCCTCAGCTGTCTCTTCTCCAAGCTGAACAGCCCTAACCTCTTCAGCCTTTCCTTATAGGGGAGCTGTTCCATCCCCTTTATCATTTTGGTCGCCCTTCTCTGTACCTGTTGTGAAATAGATTGCAGTGGAAACTAATGTGAATAGTAGTATTAGTGGAACATGTTTACTTGAGGGAACACAGTAACAGAGCAGGTAAAAATATGTACATTTTAGGCTGAAAATATGGTTAAGTACTTAGGGTCTTACATTTGCCACTCGTGGGACAGCCCCGCGAGTGGCTGTACTTACCTCAAGGCTGGCGGGCATTGCAATAGCAAGATGCTGCCAAGTAGCACGACGCAGCAGGATGCCGTCATGATTCCTTAGGTATGTGCATGGCCAAAGCGAACTCCTTTAAAGGGCCACAGAGAGACAAGCCGCGGCGCCCTTAGATGATGAAACCACTCTTTGACCTATAAAAAGGGCTCCTCTGAAATTCCTTCGGTACCTCAGCAAACAGATCCCAAGCTTGTCCTGACTTCATCTTAGCCTGCCTTGCCAGTCTTCAGCCTCATCCTTGCTCCATCTTCAGCCACAGTCTTCAGTTTCAACCTTGCTCTGTCTTCAGCCTTTCCTTGTCTTCAGCTACTGCTTCAGCCCTGTCTGCCCTTTGGATTTGACCATAGTTACAGACTTCTGGACCTTGTCCTGGCCCATGCAAAGAATCACTCTCCCACTGGTGGCACAAACCTTGAGGCTCTGCCCATGAATTCATGTCAATTGTGCCATGGCAAGAAAGGCTCATGCTTTTGCCATTCGCAACAGGTTGCTGAGGCCATGAGCTCATTGAATGCATCTCCACAACGGGCCATTGTTGCATTGGCTACACAGATGCAGGAGCAAAAACCCGAATTGAATAGTCTCCTGAACAGGTTTATGCAACAGGCCCAGCACCAACTTAATCAAGTAAATGGTTTACTATAGACCTTGACTCAGTGTTTAGATATGAAACAAATGCAATGTCCGGGCACATTCCCAGCATCTCCTCCAGTGAACCCTGCATCGACACCTATCCAGACTGGAATCCATGATATAGCTTCTCCCATCTCTGACGTATAGTAGTGATCCTAAGGGGTGCAGAGGGTTTCTCAATATTTGCAAGATGCATTTCAAGCTACAGCCAGTATTTCCTTTCCCTGTTGGACGGTCCCGCCTGGGCTTCTCCCTGTGGAAAGTAGATGACCTGCTTCTTAGGAACTTGGATAACAGTTTTGTCTGGTCTTTGACCAAGCCAGGTGCACCTCATCCGCCACCACAGAACTTCCTCGCATCCATCAAGACCCTCGAACCATTGGCGAGCATTCCATAGAGTTTCATGCCTTGGCTTCTGAGCTCGGGTGGGAGCAAGGACAGCCAAACTGCCATTTTTTTAACAAGGAATAAAATTCAAAATGGCGCCGATAGCCTTTGCCCTTCCTATGTCACAGGGGCTACCGGTGCCATTGGTCAGCCCCTGTCACATGGTAGGAGCACAAGATGGCACCAATGGCCATGTGACAGGGGCTGACCAATGGCACCGGTAGTCCCTGTGACATAGTAGGTCAAAGGCTATCGGCACCATTTTGAAACCGGCACCGAGGGTATGAGGGCAGGGGATGGCTCCCGGACCCCCCACTGGACCACCAGGGAGTTTTGGTAAGTCTTGGGGGGATCAGGAGGGTGGGGGGTTTGTTTAAATTGGGTCCTTTAGGCGGCCGAATTATTCGTTGAGATTCTTTGTATTCATGGGGAATTGCGATACATTTCGCTTCCCAACGAATACAACGAATAAGGCCCTATACGTTGCGGATTCCCAATTCGTAGGGAACGAATGCACACCCCTAACACATACAAACTGATCTGATCTTTGTGCATGAGGCCTGTCTGCATGACGAGTGGAACAGTGATCCTCGTCACATATCCAGGGAAAGTTTTTCCATGAAAAGACGAGATTGTGAACGCAGTGTCTGAGGGAACAGTTGGAATCCCATAGTAATGCACCAAGGACTTGTGAATGAAGTTGCCTCCAGTGCTGGTATTAAGATCGGCTTCCTCATCAACATGGATGTCCCTGAATGACATATTGATACTAGAATTTGTGGAGAGGTGCATGGTCAACCTAGGGTGGCCCCTTCCACCAGACCTTGGTCCTGGAATTTCCTGGCTTGGCTGGGCAGTGATTTGCGAAGTGCCCAGGTACGGCACATTATAAATAGAAGCAGAGCTTTCCATGTCTCTGCTTTTCTTCAGTGGACTTGAGACAATCTGTTTGCAGGAATTCTTGCACTGGCCCAACTCAGAAGGTGACCTGAAAACCACTGGGCACTGGAAGCTAGGGGCAAGGTACATGGGACACTGAGCTAGGTCCCTCTTTTGAGCTTGCTCCTAAAATCTGAGGTCCAGGTATATGGCCAAACTTTTTTTCCCTAGCATGTCCCACTCTGACATTTACCCAGTTAATATTGGGAAATCTCCCATTATTACTGTGCTGCCCAATTTGTTGGCCTCCTGAATTTCCATTAGCATTACATTGCCTGTTTGTTTATTTTGGCCCAGTGGACAGTAGTATATCCCACTGCTATATTTTTCCCCATCACATGTGGAATTTCTATCCATAAAGATTCCACAGTGCATTTATTCTCCTGCAGGATCTTTACCGTTTGACTCTATGCCATACCTAACATACCTATCACTGTGATATAATTTGTACCTTGGTATAGCACTGTTCCATTGGTTATCCTCCTTCCACCATGTCTATAAGATGTCAATTATGTCTACTTCTTCATTCTGTGCTATATATTCTAACATCTTACTTTTTAGACTTCTGGTATTTGCATACAGACATTTCAAGGTTTGTTTTTTTATTTGTATATACAACTGTAAACTAGAATTGCCCCTGTACCTTTTAAGGATGGATCACTACCATTCAGGATCACTAATGGATTACTGCTACTCAGGCTGAACTGTGCTTGTGAGAAAGTGCTGCTGGGACAGAGGAAATATAGAATATATAACACTTGCTAACTAGAATTTGTCTATTAATTAGTTGGTCAACTAGAGAAATTCTAGTTAGCAAGTGTTATATATTCTATATTGGTTTTTTCTTGCTTCTATTTTTCTGGGTCTTAAGTTTTGGGACAGAGGATAGGGAATCCCCTTCAGTGGGGAGTATGTTCAGAGAAAGGACCTCCTCCCTCCCCCTCAACACTTCCGCATCCCTGGAGTCCCTCCACTTTTGTGCCTAGGAGCATTTAAAAGGTAAATACGGTCCTAATTACTATTTGATCCCCTTTCACACTGGCCAGCAAGGTTAGGGGCACTGGCAAATGAAGCCTCATATCTCACACATGAGGCTTCTATTACTGTATCACCTATCCTGCAACCCCAGCATTCATGCTAGAATACAGAATGCTGCCTTCTGTAAACATACCCATCACGCATATTGGCTGGCATAGCAACTTAAAGCTTGGATACTCTGCACATCTTCGGTTCTCACTAGTAAGAACAGGGATACACATCAGTATTCATAGAGGGAACAATGATATGCCAGTGGACACAAGTAGACAGCCAAAAATGGACTGCTGCTACTCCCTATTCTTGCTTCTTCATTTAAATTTGCAGTTTCAGTTCCTGAAAGAGCACAGCTCACTTCTCAGCTGTGCCTAGACCAGCGGTTCTCAACACAGTCCTTGGGACACATCCAGCTAGTCAGATTTTCATAATATCCACAATGAATATGCATGCGATACATTTGTAAAAAAATGAAGGCAGTGCACACAAATCTCTCATGCATATTCATTACAGATATCCTAAAAACCCAACTGGTTGGGTGTATCCCAAGGAACAAAAGAACATACCATACTGGGTCAGACCAAGGGTCCATCAAGCCCAGCATCCTGTTTCCATCAGTGGCCAATCCAGGCCATAAGAACATAAGAACATAAGAAAATGCCATACTGGGTCAGACCAAGGGTCCATCAAGCCCAGCATCCTGTTTCCAACAGTGGCCAATCCAGGCCATAAGAACCTGGCAAGTACCCAAAAACTAAGTCTATTCCATGTAACCATTGCTAATGGCAGTGGCTATTCTCTAAGTGAACTTAATAGCAGGTAATGGACTTCTCCTCCAAGAACTTATCCAATCCTTTTTTAAACACAGCTATACTAACTGCACGAACCACATTCTCTGGCAACAAATTCCAGAGTTTAATTGTGCGTTGAGTGAAAAAGAACTTTCTCCGATTAGTTTTAAATGTGCCCCATGCTAACTTCATGGATTGCCCCCTAGTCTTTCTACTATCCGAAAGAGTAAATAACCGATTCACATCTACCCGTTCTAAACCTCTCATGATTTTAAACACCTCTATCATATCCCCCCCTCAGTCGTCTCTTCTCCAAGCTGAAAAGTCCTAACCTCTTTAGTCTTTCCTCATAGGGGAGTTGTTCCATTCCCTTTATCATTTTGGTAGCCCTTCTCTGTACCTTCTCCATCGCAATTATATCTTTTTTGAGATGCGGCGACCAGAATTGTACACAGTATTCAAGGTGCGGTCTCACCATGGAGCGATACAGAGGCATTATGACATTTTCCGTTTTATTCATCATTCCTTTTCTAATAATTCCCAACATTCTGTTTGCTTTTTTGACTGCCGCAGCACACTGCACCGACGATTTCAATGTGTTATCCACTATGACACCTAGATCTCTTTCTTGGGTTGTAGCACCTAATATGGAACCCAACATTGTGTAATTATAGCATGGGTTATTTTTCCCTATATGCATCACCTTGCACTTATCCACATTAAATTTCATCTGCCATTTGGATGCCCAATTTTCCAGTCTCACAAGGTCTTCCTACAATTTATCACAATCTGCTTGTGATTTAACTACTCTGAACAATTTTGTGTCATCTGCAAATTTGATTATCTCACTCGTCGTATTTCTTTCCAGATCATTTATAAATATATTGAACAGTAAGGGTCCCAATACAGATCCCTGAGGCACTCCACTGTCCACTCCCTTCCACTGAGAAAATTGCCCATTTAATCCTACACTCTGTTTCCTGTCTTTTAGCCAGTTTGCAATCCACGAAAGGACATCGCCACCTATCCCATGACTTTTTACTTTTCCTAGAAGCCTCTCATGAGGAACTTTGTCAAATGCCTTCTGAAAATCCAAGTATACTATATCTACCGGTTCACCTTTATCCACAAGTTTATTAACTCCTTCAAAAAAGTGAAGCAGATTTGTGAGGCAAGACTTGCCCTGAGTAAAGCCATGCTGACTTTGTTCCATTAAACCATGTCTTTCTATATGTTCTGTGATTTTGTGTTTAGAACACTTTCCACTATTTTTCCTGGCACTGAAGTCAGGCTAACTGGTCTGTAGTTTCCCGGATCGCCCCTGGAGTCCTTTTTAAATATTGGGGTTACATTTGCTATCCTCCAGTCTTCAGGTACAATGGATGATTTTAATGATAAGTTACAAATTTTTACTAATAGGTCTGAAATTTCATTTTTTAGTTCCTTCAGAACTCTGGGGTGTATACCATCCGGTCCAGGTGATTTACTACTCTTCAGTTTGTCAATCAGGCCTACCACATCTTCTAGGTTCACCATGATTTGATTCAGTCCATCTGAATCATTACCCATGAAAACCTTCTCCATTATGGGTACCTCCCCAACATCCTCTTCAGTAAACACCGAAGCAAAGAAATCATTTAATCTTTCCGCGATGGCCTTATCTTCTCTAAGTGCCCCTTTAACCCCTCGGTCATCTAATGGTCCAACTGACTCCCTCACAGGCTTTCTGCTTCGGATATATTTAAAAAAGTTTTTACTGTGAGTTTTTGCCTCTACAGCCAACTTATTTTCAAATTCTCTCTTAGCCTGTCTTATCAATGTCTTACATTTAACTTGCCAATGTTTATGCTTTATCCTATTTTCTTCTGTTGGATCCTTCTTCCAATTTTTGAATGAAGATCTTTTGGCTAAAATAGCTTCTTTTACCTCCCCTTTTAACCATGCCGGTAATCGTTTTGCCTTCTTTCCACCTTTCTTAATGTGTGGAATACATCTGGACTGTGCTTCTAGAATGGTATTTTTTTTAACAATGACCATGCCTCTTGGACATTTTTTACTTTTGTAGCTGCTCCTTTCAGTTTTTTTCTAACAATTTTTCTCATTTTATCAAAGTTTCCCTTTTGAAAGTTTAGCACGAGAGCCTTGGATTTGCACACTGTTCCTTTCCAGTCATTAAATCAAATTTGATCATATTATGATCACTATTGCCAAGCGGCCCCACCAACCGTTACCTCTCTCACCAAGTCCTGTGCTCCACTGAGAATTAGATCTAAAATTGCTCCCTCTCTCGTCGGTTCCTGAACCAATTGCTCCATAAAGCTATCATTTATTCCATCCAGGAACGTTATCTCTCTAGCGTGACCTGATGATACATTTACCCAGTCTATATTGGGGTAATTGAAGTCTCCCATTATTACTGCACTACCAATTTGGTTAGCTTCCCTAATTTCTCTTAGCATTTCACTGTCCATCTCACCATCTTGACCAGGTGGACGGTAGTATACCCCTATCACTGTAGTCTTCCCTGACACACAAGGGATTTCTACCCATAAAGATTCAATTTTGTATTTAGTCTCATGCAGGATGTTTATCCTGTTGGACTCTATGCCATCCCGGACATAAAGCGCCACACCTCCTCCCGACTGTTCCTCTCTGTCATTGCGATATAATTTGTACCCCGGTATAGCACTGTCCCATTGGTTATCCTCTTTCCACCATGTCTCTGAGATGCCAATTAAGTCTATGTCATCATTTACTGCTATACATTCTAATTCTCCCAACTTACTTCTTAGACTTCTGGCATTAGCATACAAACATTTCAAAGTTTGTTTTTTGTTTGTATTTTTATTCTGCTTTTTAATTGATAGGGATAAGTTAGAATTTTTTAGGTCAGGTGAGTTTTTAGTTACAGGCACTTGGACTACTTTTCTAATTATTGGAACCTCACTGTTGGGATGCCCTAATTCTAAGGCATCATTAGTATCCTTTAAAGATACCTCTCTCCGAACCATGCGCTGCTGAGCGACTGTCGGCTTTCCCCTTTGTTCTAGTTTAAAAGCTGCTCTATCTCCTTTTTAAAGGTTAGCGCCAGCAGTCTGGTTCCACCCTGGTTAAGGTGGAGCCCATCCCTTCGGAAGAGACTCCCCCCTTCCCCAAAAGGTTCCCCAGTTCCTAACAAAACTGAATCCCTCTTCCTTGCACCATCGTCTCATCCACGCATTGAGACTCCGGAGCTCTGCCTGCCTCTGGTGACCTGCGCGTGGAACAGGGAGCATTTCAGAGAATGCTACCCTGGAGGTTCTGGATTTAATCTTTCTACCTAAGAGCCTAAATTTGGCTTCCAGAACCTCCCTCCCACATTTTCCTATGTCATTGGTGCCCACGTGTACCACGACAGCCGGCTCCTCCCCAGCACTGTCTAAAATCCTATCTAGGTGACGCGTGAGGTCCGCCACCTTCGCACCAGGTAGGCATGTTACCAGGCGATCCTCACGCCCACCAGCCACCCAGCTATCTACATTCCTAATAATCGAATCACCAATTATGACGGCCGACCTAACCCTTCCCTCCTGGGCAGTAGGCCTTGGGGAGATATCCTCAGTGCGAAAGGACAATGCATCACCTAGAGAGCAGGTCCTTGCTACAGGATCCTTTCCTGCTACACCTGGTTGGTGCTCTCCCATTATGAGACCTTCTTCCTCCAAGGCAGCACCAAGGCTGCCAGTCTGAAGTTGGGACTTGACTACTATGTCCCTGAAGGTCTCATCTATATACCTCTCTGTCTGCCTCAGCTCCTCCAGGTCTGCCACTCTAGCCTCCAGAGATCGGACTCGTTCTCTGAGAGCCAGGAGCTCTTTGCATCGCATGCACATGTACAACTTCTCACCGGTGGGTAAAAAATCATACATTTGACACTCGATGCAAAAGACTGGGAAGCCCCCCTCTTGCTGCTGGACTGCTGCCTTCATCTCAATTTTGATCAGTTCCTAGTTAAGTTTTAGGTTGCTATGGGAGTAGGAATGTGTCTAACTTCCTTTAAATGTATTAGTGAATTCACTATGTGTCTGGTAGTGGCCTACCGGGGTCTGATCGAATTCTCAATAAAGTTTTTGTTGATTTTTTTTTTTTTTTTGTTTTGTGAAAGTGGCACCTGCCTATAAATTAAGGGATGAGCTAGGGGTGGGTGGGCAAGGGGTGGGAGGGTTGGGAAATACAAACAGTCTAACTTCAGTTAGTCAGCCTATGTGACTCACTGCTCCCTTGATTAACAAATGTTGGTCCCTATTCAAACCCAATCACACTACCTCAACACCTTTCCAAGGTGAGTAACTGAGCTGAACTATTCAACTTTTTTACTTAGGTATACACTGCTCCTAGCTTATTTCTAGCTTCTGGCTACTTTTTTGTGTTTTTGTTTTTTTTTTTCAATACAATGCACTCAGTTAGTATTAAAAACAAACAGTCAGCTCTTTAAAAGTCTGGAGAACACTCAGTTCTCCAGACTTTAAAAAATAAGCACACTATCTACTGCTACCTTATTGACTGAATAAAAATACAAACAGTCTAACTTGTTTATTCACTGCCTACCTACTGCTACCTTATTGACTGACTAAAAATACAAACAGTCTAACTTGTCTATTCACCGCCTACCTACTGCTACCTTATTGACTGACTATTTAAAAATGCAAACAGTCTAACTTGTTTATTCACTGCCTTTCTGACTATTAAAGGCACAAACACACTAAATAATATTGCCAAATAGTTAACTTTGCCCCAATACTTTTAAAAAAGTCAATGTCCCAAGTACCCAAAAACTAAGTCTATTCCATGTTACTGTGCTAGTAATAGCAGTGGCTATTTTCTAAGTCAACTTAATTAATAGCAGGTAATGGATTTCTCCTCCAAGAACTTATCCAATCTTTTTTTAAACACAGCTACACTAACTGCACTAACCACATCCTCTGGCAACAAATTCCAGAGTTTAATTGTGCGTTGAGTGAAAAAGAACTTTCTCCGATTAGTTTTAAATGTGCCACATGCTAACTTCATGGAGTGCCCCCTAGTCTTTCTGTTATCCGAAAGAGTAAATAACCGATTCATATCCACCTGTTCTAGACCTCTCATGATTTTAAACACCTCTATCATATCCCCCCTCAGCCGTCTCTTCTCTTTAGAACAACTAGTCTAGGTAATACAAACAGCCCTTGCCCCTTTATTTTTATCAGGATTAAGGGCCACTCTTATGATAATCCTAGACACAGAATAAAAAAAGACAGGAATCACATATTTATGCTCATTGCCTGAGAGGATGGCAGCCAAGGATGATATCTAAATGACCTCTAACCTCTGTCCACTGGCCTTCCTTCAAATGGTTCACTAGTATCAGGATCAGGATCAGTATGCCGGTGGGCCTTCAAGGAAACTGTGTAGGTCAGTATGAAAAAGGTAGGGTATGCACACATTGTTGATGGGGCCAATATATGCTGGCATGACATGAGTGAATGTTTTCTTTCAACCAGGGTTATCTAATTTCAGTCCTCAAGGACTGTATACCAGTCAGGTTTTCAGGATAACCCTAATGAATATGCATGAAATAAATTTGCATGCACCAGGACTGATCATAAGAGGGAGCGAAGCCCTAGAACACTGTGCATGGATCTACCTCCAAGCTGACAGGAAATTATAGTGCTGGGTATAGAGCCACCATGGCAGTGTGAGGTTCCCCTAAAGTGTGGAACCCAAAGGCCCTGGCATGAACAATTTCTCAATTGAATGCAAATCTATGTCATGCATATTTTATTAGGGATATTCTAAAAACCAGACCAGTTTCTGGCCCTCAAGGAGAAGAGTCAGACACCGTTGCTCTAAACTAATACTTAGCTTCCCAGTTAGTGGTCTCATCCCATTCTTTTCTTCTCTTGGATATTTTTCAGATTGACACAGACTCCATGAGGCTAGTGGTTCTAATCCAGGGATTGTAGGGGTGCATCCTGCTGGAGAGCTTCCAGCAGCATGATCTTGAAGGGAGATCCCAGTTCTGGGTGGTGGGAGAGGTTTATCCTGAATATTTCTACTACGTCTACTGTTGTCCATTTTGGAGTCTGGTGTGTCTGTGTCTAGTCTTGTGTTTTCTCTCTGTGTTGCTCTTGCAGGTATGGCATGTACTAAGTTTCTGTGTCTTGTTTATATTTCAATTGCTTCAACTTTAACACAGCGACTGTTCTTCTCTTCTCTCTTTCATGTCTGCATGTATGTATGCAATGGTGTCATTTCTCTTCTGGGCTTTGAGCATGCTCCTGTGATGCCTGCACTAGAAAAACACGTTTCTATCTTTCTTATTTGGTGCATATTTCTTTGCTAGTTACACTTTTTACCTTTTACCTAGGACTGTTACAGGGAGCACTGCGCCCCAGGCTAGTTACAGTCAGTTCCTCTCCTAAGCAGCACTTCCCCCACCCACCCCACTAGTGTGCTGGGAAACACCCACCCCCAAGTTGGGCCACTGTTGGTCATCCCGGAGTGTGCATGTTGCGACAGCTGGTCGCAGGATTCACGACCGGCCCGTTTTACCTGCCCTCCCGCGTCGTTCCGGAGCTGGCCCTGCTTCGGGGCAGGACGGGGGAGGTGTTCAGGCAAGCCTCCAGGCGCTTCCGGCCGGGCCTTCTCCTACCAGCCTGTGTTTCGCGCCGAAGACGCCGCTAAAGACTCCCACAGGGCAGGGCCTTAGGCGCGCGCGCTCCCCCTCTCTTAAAGGGGCTGTGGCGCGCCAGGATTGTCGGCCCCTTCAGATGACGTCAGCCCTGGAGAAGTATATAAGGCGGCTCCTGACACTCAGGAGCTGCCTTAGCAACTTCTCCCTGTCTTGGAGTAGTTGTTCTCCGGCTTGCCTATCTGCTGACTGGTTCTACCTTCCTTCTGGAACCTGATTGCTATCTGTATTGACCTCCGCCTGTCACTGACCACATCCGCTCATCACTTGGATCTGACCTCTGCCTGTTACTCGACCACGTCTGCTCGCCGCCTGGATACTGACCTCTGTCTGTCTGCCTGTCTGCCTGTCTGCAGGCATCACAGGACCATGACCCACGTCTGACCTTTGGATCTTGACCTCTGTCTTGGCTGACTATTCTCAGACTGACCTTTGGAACTTGACTTCTGTTACTACTGACCTTGCTTTCTTGAATCTGGCCTTGATCCTAGCCTTATCATCAAAGACTGTTCTGGCCTTCTCTGGCGCCCCGGACCCCTAGCCTTGACGTCGACTGCGCAACCTTAATCCTGGTGGGCACACCACTGAACTTACTTTCAGGGAAACCTGCAAGGCCCACCTAAGTCCAAGCGGCCCGGGTCCCCAAGGGCTCCACCTGGGGGGACCACGGGCTTCCAGTGGTGAAGCTCCAGCTAGCCTCTGTCTCCCCCTGTGCTCTGCCACCTGGTGGCAGGCACTTCCTGGGTCCGACCAGGGAGCCTACCAACCCTGCTCCAGGACTAGGGTCCACCTTCAGGCACAACACTGCATGCAGGGGGAGTATATGGAAGCGGGCCAGAAATGCACAGGTCACCATGCTTTCTTCCCTCTTCAGGCAGCACCAGGCAGTACTCATCTTGTCTGTCTATGGTAATAGTCCTGTCTTTACCCCAGGACCTGAAGTGACCATGTTTTTTCTTTTAAGTAATATTTGTTTTTGGTTTAGAACATTTGATTTCCTTCCTGGCTTTTGGTAGACTTATTGATATATGTGTATTAGTGTTGGGTGTGAGTGAAGGAGTGTTAGTGCCTGTGTACAGGATAGATTCCAACAGTGTACTTTGGACACTGTTGGAATAATTGAGAGAAGTGGCCAATGGGAGATATGTGTAGATAATGTATAGAGATATTTCTACTGTAGCTAGGGAATGTCAATACTACTTTTCAAGAAACAAGTGCCATGTGGTGATGCACCAATCGCATGACAATCTCTTTAAATAAGAAATGGCAGAGATAGAACCTTTTTACAACTTTTTTTCTGCACTTCAGTTTGACTGCTGGGATAGAGTAAAAGAAAGAGTGTGTTACGAGTTAAAAAAAATCAAAAGTAAATTTTTCCTGTTATAGAATTGGAGCTATTTAGGGAAAAGGGTAGCCACTCAGTTCTCAGCATGGGTAAATTTATTCAGGGTAGAGGCTTCAGGGATATGAACAAAAGCCATGTGTGTAGGGGGTGAATCACTACCTGTGAGCAGGAATTAAGACAGAATGGAGCCTGATAATCATGAGTATAACTGGGATCCACCTCCTGTATCTTTTTTCATGATCTTCTAAATGATTTTTTAAGAGTTTCAAAATTGCCAGAATAGCAACCAAATATTTCCTTTTACAGCAGCTGATATTTGTCATAAGTCATTATTTGTCAAATAGAAGCCCAACCTGATGAAGATGAATCAACCCTACTGCTATGTAGCATTCATGTCAGATGCCTCTTGGGATTTAAGAAAAATGTAGTAAAGAAGTTGACATTTAGTTAGATCAATATGACAGTTACTAAAGATAATGTACAAGAGATTTTGAGAACTACACAGGTGCCTATTATTGCTATTTCTAAATACACAGTTCTAGTAAGCCTTATCAAATATGTAACAAAAAATAGAGGCTATAACATTATCTAAAACAATATATGTGAACCAGGAACTTTTAAAAGGTTATAATATAGATACTGAAATAATGTTTGATGGTTATGGAATAGTATTAATTGCATTGTATGTACGGGGCCGATATTCAGCCTCAGAGTGGCTAATTAAGTTGGTCAGATATAGCTATATGGCTAACTTATCGGGGATATTCAAATATCGGAGTTAGCTGCATAACTTACCAGTATGTGGCTAACTCTGCTCCACCTGAAAATGGCTCCTGCCTGCCCCTGGAACGCCCCTGACTTATGTGGCTAAATTTAGCATACAGCTTTGAATATAACCGGGTAGCCATTTAGGTGGATAACTTTTCAGTTATTAGTCTAAATGACGTTTGAATATCGACCTCTACAATTATTGAAAGTGCAGAATAGTTCTCTGCAATTAGGATTTTTAAAAGTTTTTGTTTGGAAATCATATAAGAAAATATCATGGTAAGCCAAAAACCTTTTTATGATTGTATATGTTCTTTTTAAGGTTACCTGGAACAAGGTTTGCTGGTCAAAGAAGAAACTAAACTTAGGGAGCGTTATATGAAATCTTTGCAATTTAAGCTGGATGTCATGTCTGTCATGCCAACTGATATACTGTATCTTCAACTAGGACTGAACTATCCAGAGTTAAGGTTAAACAAATTACTCAGGGTATCTCGTATGTTTGAGTTCTTCCAACGCACAGAGACAAGGACAAACTACCCAAATATCTTTAGGATCTCTAACCTTGTCATGTACATCGTGATTATCATTCACTGGAATGCGTGTGTATACTACTCAATTTCAAAAGCCATTGGTTTTGGAGAAGACACATGGGTTTATCCCAATATCTCCCAACCTGAGTTTTCCCGATTGGCTAGAAAATATGTATATAGTCTTTACTGGTCAACACTAACCTTGACTACTATTGGTGAAACCCCTCCTCCTGTGCAAGATTCTGAGTACTTCTTTGTGGTTGCTGACTTTTTGGTTGGAGTGCTGATTTTCGCTACCATTGTTGGTAACGTTGGTTCCATGATCTCAAATATGAATGCAGCAAGGTCAGAATTTCAGGGAAGAATTGATGCTATTAAACAGTATATGCACTTTCGAAAAGTAAGCAAGGACTTGGAAAAAAGAGTTATCAAGTGGTTTGACTACTTGTGGACGAACAAAAAAGCAATTGATGAAAGAGAAGTCTTGAAGTATCTTCCAGATAAACTAAGAGCCGAGATTGCTATCAACGTTCATTTAGATACATTAAAGAAAGTTCGAATTTTTGCTGACTGTGAAGCTGGACTCTTAATTGAGTTGGTCTTGAAACTGCAGCCACAGGTCTACAGCCCAGGAGATTACATCTGCCGTAAAGGTGACATTGGACGAGAAATGTATATTATTAAAGAAGGAAAACTTGCTGTTGTGGCTGATGATGGAATCACACAATTTGTTGTTCTAAGTGATGGCAGTTACTTTGGAGAGATAAGTATTCTTAACATTAAGGGTAGTAAAGCAGGTAATCGAAGAACAGCCAACATTAAAAGTATTGGTTATTCAGATCTGTTTTGTCTATCCAAAGATGATCTTATGGAAGCTCTAACTGAGTATCCAGATGCCAAGGCTATGCTGGAGGAGAAAGGTAAGCAAATCTTGATGAAAGATGGGCTACTGGATTTAGATATTGCAAATGCTGGCTCTGATCCAAAAGATGTGGAGGAAAAGATTGCTAATATGGAGGGGCTAGTGGGCAACTTACAAACCAAATTTGCCAGACTTCTAGCTGAATATGATTCAGCACAACAGAAACTGAAGCAGCGTATAACAAAACTTGAGAAAATACTAAAACCAGATACAGAAGTTGAATTTGTGGATTTGGCAGAAGCTGAGGCAAGTAAAGATGACCCCTGACCACCGGCACAAGAATATAAGTATTGGAATTTGTTACTGGAAATTAATTACAATGACTAAAATCTTTCTTTTTATATTACATCATCTTTTACTGTGCAAAATGATGAGAAACAAATGGAGATAAAGTATCAGCTTGGAAAGAGTGGTCTTGCTGTCTCACAAAGATTAGGAAATCACAATTTTTAGTTCCATTTGTACAAATTGTAATTGTTTTCAGATGTTTAGTTATAATTAAGACTAATTAATTAGATACATAAACATAGGTGTGATTTGGAATAAACCAAGTTGTTTATCATAAAATATTCTGGGAATTTGACAGTCTATTTTTTTATGTATTAAAAAGGACCAAAAATTATTAAAACTAAGTAAATATCATCTTACTTTAAGGAGATTATTACAATAAATAAAACCTGGTTTTCATTGATCAGTTTTCATGGATCATTCCAGTATTTTCAGTTAGGTACAAAATGCAATCAATTTTTAGAACATAGGTACTGGCTAGATTCTTTGAAATATCAATATGTTTGGTTTATGGCTCTTTTGCTGCCTCTTTGGTTTACTTTTATGTATGTGCAAACGAACGTCGGTATAAAAAAGCTATAAATAAATACAAATATTTTTATTTTTATTTAAATATTTTGGGATAGCAGTACAACATTTATTCTAGACACATTTAGCAAGTTTGCTCACTGTAAATGGTGTTTTTGTAGATAGCAGGATGAATTAGCCATTACATGAGTCTACTGAACATGTGTGGGAATTGCAGTGTAGATATTGCCTCATGAGCCTCCTAAGTCTATATCATAGCCAAATCTAGCTAGGTGGTCAACTCTCCAAGGAGGCGGGCAGGTATTCCATTGCTAATTCATCCTTTCTATGGAAAACACCATTTATGGTGAGCAAACATGCGTTTTACATCAATAAGAAAGCTGAAATTGCCAGTACATGTGGGGAGTCCCAAGTTGAGTATTGCAGTGGAGTGATTACTGAACAAGCAACCAGACCCAACTATGGAAAGTAGACTACTTCGAGAACAGGTTATGCAAAACTACTTATCTGAATTTACTGTCAGGCCTTGAGAGGTTGTCCAGACAGTAATAGGAGATAAAGGTATTTATTTATTTATTTAAAAAAATTTCTAAACCATCGTTAAGTTAAATACCATCACAACGGTTTACAGAAGGGCACGATAAAGAGAAATATGGGTGGTATAGATTACAAATTACTCGTGTGCCATCATAGTATGATCTGTTGACTAAATTGCAGGTTTGCAAATATCCTTGAGGGGCACTTATAAGAACATAAGAACATAAGAAAATGCCATACTGGGTCAGACCAAGGGTCCATCAAGCCCAGCATCCTGTTTCCAACAGTGGCCAATCCAGGCCACAAGAACCTGGCAAGTACCCAAAAACTAAGTCTATTCCATGTAACCATTGCTAATGGCAGTGGCTATTCTCTAAGTGAACTTAATAGCAGGTAATGGACTTCTCCTCCAAGAACTTATCCAATCCTTTTTTAAACACAGCTATACTAACTGCACGAACCACATTCTTTGGCAACAAAATTCCAGAGTTTAATTGTGCGTTGAGTGAAAAAGAACTTTCTCCGATTAGTTTTAAATGTGCCCCATGCTAACTTCATGGAGTGCCCCCTAGTCTTTCTACTGTCCGAAAGAGTAAATAACCGATTCACATCTACCCGTTCTAGACCTCTCATGATTTTAAACACCTCTATCATATCCCCCCCTCAGTCGTCTCTTCTCCAAGCTGAAAAGTCCTAACCTCTTTAGTCTTTCCTCATAGGGGAGTTGTTCCATTCCCTTTATCATTTTGGTAGCCCTTCTCTGTACCTTCTCCATCGCAATTATATCTTTTTTGAGATGCGGCGACCAGAATTGTACACAGTATTCAAGGTGCGGTCTCACCATGGAGCGATACAGAGGCATTATGACATTTTCCGTTTTATTCATCATTCCTTTTCTAATAATTCCCAACATTCTGTTTGCTTTTTGACTGCCGCAGCACACTGCACCGACGATTTCAATGTGTTGTCCACTATGACACCTAGATCTCTTTCTTGGGTTGTAGCACCTAATATGGAACCCAACATTGTGTAATTATAGCATGGGTTATTTTTCCCTATATTCATCACCTTGCACTTATCCACATTAAATTTCATCTGCCATTTGGATGCCCAATTTTCCAGTCTCACAAGGTCTTCCTGCAATTTATCACAATCTGCTTGTGATTTAACTACTCTGAACAATTTTGTGTCATCTGCAAATTTGATTATCTCACTCGTCGTATTTCTTTCCAGATCATTTATAAATATATTGAACAACAGTAGAAGCCATATCTCTGACTTGATGAGCTTTGATAGAGTTTGAGATTTGCAGTTCTGCTAAGGTGTAGCAGTACTGAATGTATTCTGCTATCCAGGTAGCCAATGTATGTTTGGTGACTATGATGGTTGGCAAATCTGTTAGGGTCAAATATGACAAAGAATTGTGAAGCAGTTAAGTTTTTCTTATACAAGGTGAAAGTTTCTTTATAATCTAAAGTATGAAGGGTCCTTGATCCTTCATGAACCTGAGATCTCAGAAAAAGGTAGCTACTACGATGGATTGATTGATATGGGAAGCAGAGACAACCTTTGGTAAAACTTTTGGAAGAATTGCAGGTGTGGCATAAAGCCAACTCGAGCTTGAAGCTTGCTGACTGTTTTAGCTGAGGTAATTGCAATGAGGAATGCTACTTTCCATGTCAGGAACTTAAGAGAATCCATCTGCACTGGCCTGAAAAGTAGGTTCATGGGCTGAGAAAGGACAACATTGAAGTGTTATGGAACTGGAGGTTTTTGTGTCAGGAGCTTAATGCGCCACAAGCCTTTTATGTATCTCAGTATCAGTGGATGAGTAGAGATGGGTTTAGTATGCACTTGAACATGGTAAGCAGCTAAGACATGGGGATGTAATTTCATAGATGATGTGGCAAGGCCTGAGCCAGAAAACATGAGCAAGTTTTTGTCCAAGAGATGGCAGGGGGAATGTTTTAAGGTTATTTTAGGGTGTTATTTTTAGATTCCCAGATTATTGTACTCAAAGGTAAAGTTAGTGATAGACCAAAATAATCACCAATAATTGATAAATGTCGATCAATATGTACATTGCACATAGGTTAGCATAAGGATCATTCAGACTTGAAACTGTAGCATGCTGCTTGGTGCTAATGAGCTGGAGATAAGCAGGATAATCTGTTCTTTCTACATTTGTTTTTCTAAGAGATAACGTTGGTGAAGTCCAGTGTTCAGAGATTAGCACTGGATACCTCCTTAATAGCCATAGCCAGACTATAAATTTTACTGTAACTATGAGTTTTAATTGGCCATAGCTTAACAAGTTGCAGCTGGCCTGGCTAATGTCAGAGTTTTGAGTGCGACTCAGAACACTTAACACTTGCAGGTGCTGGATTAGAGCCAGGAAAGTTCTGTAAACCCTAAAAGAATTCCACCTAGGAAAAGGAGGAGGGCTCCAAACTAGGCCCTATAGGACTGAACCAGACATCCTAAAAGTGAGTCTCCCTTGAAGATGAAAAAGTCAGCAGATCAACCAACGGGGACACCCTTGTCTTATTGCCTTTGGTCCTCCTCCCCTGAGATCGAGGGGATGGACCAGCGTCGGCAAAATCAGAAGGCAAATCTCCTCAAGCATCCAAGCAGTGCTGACACAGGCTTTTAGAAAGCTCTGGCTGTATCACCCTTATATGGCATGAGGCACAAATGGCTAAGCGCTTAGACTTCTTTGTCCCCGGTGCCATTGTTAGTATGCATTCAAGCAACATACGCCATAGGAGGGTCGTACTTCACTAAGCACAATTACATGCTTAGGTATACGCTCAAACTGCGCCAAGATATGCGCACAGAAAATGCATTGTTACACATACGCAAAATGTGCACAGTAACGCGCTTACCTTTGTGCAAAATATATGCACAAGTATGCTCGTAACCAGGGACGCAGATCCAGGCACGCAGACTTCTGACATCGCACACAAAAACGTGTGAACTAACTGCCGCGGCCTACCACATGGCCTGGGAAAGAAGCCTGAGAATGGGATCTAGCCAAAGGCTGCTCAACCTGCTGTGCCTGAGCTGCCTCCACATCTCACAAAAATCCCTAGAGATGTGAGCGGGAGAAGCTGAATGCAGAGGAGAAGGACCTGGGAGGAAGAAACCCTATCTCTGATTTCCTTTTCTTCCTTCTTTTTTTTTTTTTATTAATAAAAACTTTTACCTGAGCTCTGCCCTCTCCGACTGAGAGCAGCAATGGGTGCCCAGCTACGGGGGGAGAGGACAAAAGCCTTCACTCCAAGCCTCTCTCAGCCTACAACCACTAATTTCAATTGTCAAGTCCACACCAGAACCAGGTTACCGGACTGAAGGCTCTCAACTGAGGGAGGGACCAAAAGGTATCATTGTAAACCAATATGATGTTCCTACGAATACCGGTCTATAAAAGCTTTTAAATAAATAAATAAAAATAAATCTCCTCAGGAGGCAAGCAATGCTATATTAGTATCTCAATCAGTCTCCTGTGTCTTCTTTTTGGTTTTTTTTATATCTTCTCTTTTTTTTTTTTTGTACAGGCAATCCCAGGAAGGAAATGCATGTCCACCATTTGCGGAAGACAGAGAATACTGGTGGGCTGATGTCGGGGCAGGGCTATAAATCCATGACGTCAGCTTCTTACTCCTTCTCCATCTGCTGGCAGAGGTGCATAACCCACTTGTGGGGACTGGCCTACCTGAGTGCAGAGGAATATCTGTATTAACATAATACGTCTTTTTGAAATATTTGACATAAGAAAAACAGATTTTTTTTAACTTTAAACTTTTTATTGAAGCATACACAGGATAAATCAATATTAATGACTTTTCCAATACAGAGAAAATATAAATATAATTCCTGTGCAATAAGTGCCTGGTTTTCAAAACCATTTACATTCTTAAAACTAGATTTTACATGTGAAAACTCACTTTACACCATAATTGGCGAGCTTTTCAAAATTGCTATAAAATATGCCATTGAATTGTCATTAGGTTTTACCCACTTTAAGTACACTTAAGTCTTATAAATGGCTTTTGAATATTGCTATGACTGTATGTTATATTTACATGTGTAAGTTCTTTGAAAATTCACCTGTTAAAGCACATGTAAGCATAAGAACCACAATTAATGCCAAGGATAATTAACAAGTAAAAGTTAAACTCAAATAACAGGATAAAAGCAAGTTTGCATCCCATAAACTGTGTTTTCCATAGATAGCAGGATGCTGCATGGGTGACATCATCAGGACTGCACTAGGTGAAGCTGTCTCTCAAAGCTTAAGGCTTTTGCGTGGTAGTTCCCACACAAACGAGCCTTCCAGAAGACTCCTTAGTTCGTAGCTAAACAAAAAATATCCAGGGCAGGTAGAAATGCTGTCCAGGGAGGAAAGGCAGGAATGCATGGCTAATTCATCCTGCTATCTACGGAAAACACTGTTTATGGTATGCAAACCTGTTTTTTTCTGTTGATAAACAGGCTGAATTAGCCATGTTGCATGGGGAATCCCAAGCAAGGGATTGTGAAAAACATATATAAATATTGAGATCATGTGACCAGGAGTGAGTTTGATGTATTCGCTGTACAGGGTTTTTTGTTTTTACAACCCGGACTCCTCTGTGAGCAGCATCCACCTGGATGACAAATAATGCAATACTGCTGATCCCACTGCGCCATCAGATTCTGTCCGCTTGTGTAAGCAGTGGTGATGTCGCATTTGGCAGTCCGTGGGCTGCTACCGTGAACCGCTGTACTCACCTCCCAAGGCTGGGCCTGTCTCGCAGCTCCTCAGCATGGTGGGACACTGCCAGCCCCGACCCGTCTCGTGGCTCCTTAATGAGGTGGAACTTTACTGGCTGCCTATGCAGTGGAACACTGCCTGCCCCGACACTATCACCCTTAAAGGGCCCATGGCGGGAAAAGCCCCATGGCAACTCTTGATGACCTCACAGGCTCTGCCCTATAAAAGGACCTCTCTGTCTTTCCCTCCCTCCCTCCTGATTGTCTGCTGCCTGCCTCGACCCGGACTGAGTATTGGATTTCGTTGCCTGCTGCCTGCCTGGACCCGGACTGAGTATTGGATTTCGTTGCCTGCTGCCTGCCTTTGGATTATCTGCTATTGTGGTTCCTGATTGTCTGCTGCCTGCCTCGACCCGGACTGAGTATTGGATTCGTTGCCTGCTGCCTGCCTTGACCCGGACTGTCTTTGGGACTTCTCGTCACTAGGTAAGCGGTCTAACCGGTGGTTCCACTACTATCAGCAAGGGATCCTAACAGTTGGCCGAAGCCATGGAATCAGTTGATTTGACCGCTCTACAAGCCATTCCTGGGATGGCTAATAAGATCCAACAACAGCAGGGGGTCTTAGACCAAGTCACGGGAGTCCTGGACCGATTGGTTGCACGAATGGACGCTCTGGCTTATCTGCCTACGGGACCAGCTCCCAGCCCAGTGGTCACCCCTGCCCCAGTCAGGGTGCCACCTCCGCCTCGCTTTAATGGAAATGCAGCCTTATGTCGGGGATTCATCAACCAGTGTCGAATGCATTTTTCTCTACAACCTGCCTCCTTTCCTAATGATAAGACGAAGACTACCTTCCTATTGTCTTTACTCGAGGGTCCGGCACTGGCCTGGGCGTCTCCCTTGTGGGAACGAGATGACCCTATCCTCAATTCATTGGACCGGTTTCTCAAAGAATTCCGGTTGATTTTTGACGAACCAGGACGTTCATCCTCCGCAGCAAATGAATTGCTTCAGATAAGACAAGGGTCACGTACGGTGGGGGAATATGCTATCCAGTTTCGCACCTTAGCAGCTGAACTGGCGTGGGGAGAGGAGAGTCTCACGGCCATCTTCCGACAAGGTCTTGCAGAGCACATTAAGGATCAATTGGCTGGCAGAGATCCTCCGGAGACGTTAGAAGGCTTGATCCGGTTAGCCATCTGGTTGGACTTACGCGTTCAAGAAAGGATGCGAGAGCGAGCTGCCACCCGTAGAAATTTCCGGTTGGCCCCGACGTTTCAGCAACCAATGGTTACTCCACCTACGACCCAGCCTTCTGGAGACTCGGAGGAACCCATGCAAATTGATCGATTTCGCCTGACTCCTGAGGAACGGAATCGCAGACGGGCAAGGAATCTCTGTCTGTACTGCGCCGGAGCAGGGCATTTTCTCAATAAATGCCCCAAGTCGGGAAACTCCCGGACCTAGGTCGGGTAGGAGAGGCCTCCCTGGGTCCCACCATTTCCTCTCCTCAATTATTACTATCCACGTCCATTTGTCTTAACAACGAATCAGTGCACCTTCAAGCCTTCATAGACTCAGGAGCGGCAGGAAACTTCATTCAGGAACAGCTGGTGCAGAAATACCGGATACCGATAGAACCATTAACCACTCCTCTGTCGGTAACCTCAGTTTCGGGGCAATCGGTGGGAATGCATATTGCCTATAGAACCAAACCTGTGTTGCTCCGTACCGGTATTTTTCATCAAGAACACATTCAGCTATTTGTTCTTCCATCATCAGTAAATCAGATAATATTGGGACTACCGTGGCTACGGATTCATCAGCCTCGCTTTGATTGGGCTTCACTACAGCTCGCAGCATGGAGCCCCTTCTGTTTCCAACACTGCCTTAAGAATCTGCCAGTTATCTCCGTGCAGACCACGTCACTGTCTTCGGGAATCCCACTTCCTTATAAAGAATTTCAGGACGTGTTTAGTAAACGACACGCGGAATCCCTACCACCTCACCGCAAATATGACTGTGCCATTGATATTCTCCCCGGACAGACTCCTCCCAAGGGACGAATTTACACCCTATCGGAACCTGAATCTACAGCATTACGTCAATATATTGCTGAGAATTTAGATCGGGGATTTATCTGACCTTCTACATCCCCGGCGGGAGCCGGATTTTTTTTTGTTAAGAAAAAGGATGGGTCTTTAAGGCCTTGTATTGACTATCGTGGTCTTAATTCCATCACCAGAAAGAACAAGTATCCTATCCCCCTCATCACGGAGTTATTTGATCGGATTAAGGGGGCGCAAATATTTACCAAATTGGACTTGCGGGGGGCCTACAATTTGATACGGATCCGAGAAGGGGACGAGTGGAAGACCGCATTTAATACCCATGACGGTCATTATGAATATCGGGTAATGCCCTTTGGGCTTTGCAACGCCCCGGCGGTTTTTCAGGACATGATAAATGATATCTTTCGTGATATTCTTTATTCCCACGTCATTGTCTATCTGGACGACATATTAATTTTTTCTCCTTCCTTGTCTCAACATGTGCTCCATGTTCGGCAAGTCTTGCAGCGCCTCCGAGAGCATAAATTGTTCGCCAAGCTGGAGAAGTGTATTTTTCATCAACAACAGTTACCTTTCCTCGGTTATATTGTTTCCAACAAGGGCTTATCCATGGACCCTGACAAACTCAAAGCCATCCTCAATTGGCCTCAGCCTGTAGGATTACGAGCCTTACAAAGATTTGTGGGTTTCTCGAACTATTATAGACAGTTTATTCCTCATTTTTCTTCTTTGGTGGCACCACTCACAGCCCTCACTAAGAAGGGAGCTTCCACGCAGCACTGGCCGGAGGAAGCGGTATTGGCCTTTCATCGGTTAAAGAAGGCATTCACCACTGACTTATGCCTCCGCCGCCCTGATCCTGCAAGGCCGTTTACTCTCGAAGTCGATGCCTCGGCAGTGGGTGTGGGGGCGGTTCTTCTTCAACACTCGACTGAGGAGCACTGGGTGACCTGTGCCTTCTTTTCTAAGAAGTTTACGTCGGCGTAACGCAACTATACCATTGGTGACTGAGAATTGTTGGCCATAAAATTGGCCTTTGAGGAGTGGCGACATCTTTTGGAGGGCGCTCGTCATGTCATCACGGTCTATACTGACCATAAAAATCTTGAATACTTGGCGACTGCTCAGCGGCTGAATCCACGGCAGGCCCGATGGGCTCTTTTCTTTAGCAGGTTCCAGTTTCTCGTCCGCTTCCGTCCGGCTCAAAAGAATGTTCGAGCTGACGCACTCTCACGTAGCTTTGACGTGCTTGATACTCCGGATCCTCCTCGCTTCCTCATTGATCCAGCCCAAATTCAACTGGCGGCCACATTCACGGTGCCCATAGGGAAGACCGTTGTTCCCAAACGGTTGCGTCTGAAGGTTCTCCGGTGGTCTCACTCCGATCCGCTGGCGGGCCACCCGGGGGTTGATCGTACCAAGGAACTTCACTCTCGCCATTATTGGTGGCCAAACTGGGAGAGGGACGTCAAGGATTTTGTGGATTCTTGCTCGGTCTGTGCAGCTCAAAAAACGCCATGCCGGAGGCCGCTGGGTTTGTTACACCCGCTTCCTCTTCCCACGTCTCCATGGACCCATATTGCCACCGACTTTATTACTGATCTTCCGTCCTCCGGGGGTCATACTGTCATCTGGGTGGTGGTGGATCGTTTTCCTGGATGGCTCATTTCATTCCTCTTCCTGGCTTGCCTTCGGCCCCGGAACTGGCTCATCTTTTCCTGCACCACGTGTTTCGCCTCCATGGCCTTCCTCTTAGCATTGTCTCCGATCGGGGTGTACAGTTTATGGCCCGCTTTTGGACAAATCTTTGTCAACTTCTACGAGTGAAGCTTGATTTTTCATCTGCCTATCACCCTCAGTCCAACGGTCTTACTGAACGAACTAATCAATCTGTCAAGGCGTTTCTTCGGGCATATGTCAATCAACGTCAGGATGATTGGGCTTCTCTACTGGTCTGGGCCGAAATCTCCCATAATAATCATGTTCGTCGGGCCACAGGAGGCTCCCCGTTCTTTTTGGTCTATGGCAGGCATCCGAACTTCCCTTTGCCGGTCCGCACCTCTTCCTCTTGTCCTGCGGTCAACGCCACGGTCGCCTCTATGTCCCGCCTGTGGTCCGCCACACATGCCTTATTGGCCAAGAATGCTGCTGCCATGAAGCGTCAGGCGGATAAGACGCGGGCTCCGGCTCCTAATCTTCGTTGTGGGGATCTCGTTTGGTTGAGCACCCGTCACCTTCGTTTACGTCTCCCATCTGCCAAGTTTGCGCCTCGTTTCATTGGGCCGTTTCCGATTCAACGACGGATCAACCCAGTCACCTATGGACTTTGCCTCCCACCCGCCCTGCGTATTCACAACGCCTTCCATGTTTCTTTGCTGAAACCTGCTATCATGTCTTGGCCTCAACGACGGCGAAGGACCGCTGTACCCATTCTTCCAGATGATGGCCAGTACGAAGTGCGGGAGATTCTAGACTCCAGACGCGTGCGGGGTCGGCTACAATACCTGATTTCCTGGAAACACTTTGGCCCAGCGGACAATACCTGGGAACCTTCCTCTAATATACAGGCTCCCCGTTTGCTGCGGGCCTTTCATCTTCGCTTTCCCTCCAAGCCTGGACCTCACGGAGGGAGGAGGGGGCCTTGCGGAGGGGGTACTGTTACCTTTGGCGCGCGGTCCGCGGCGAGGCAGCGCGCTGGTGGGGACGTTCGGGCTCCGGGGACTAGCAGGGCGGTCCCGGCAGCATCGGCAGCGCGAGCTAGTGGGGATCAGGGCGTTTTCTCATGGCGGGCAGACCAGCGTCTCCACGCGGCAAGGGGAACCAATTACCGCGGGTCTCGAGCGTTGGCTCCGCCCCCTTGACGTCAGACGCCAGCAGAGGCTCCTTTTGCGCGGGAGAATAGACTATTTAAAGGGAGCAGCTTCCCCAACCCGCTGCTTTGGCCACGATTGTTCTGTGGAGCTTTCGCCTGGGGATTTTGCCTCCGTTCCTGATTGTCTGCTGCCTGCCTTGACCCGGACTGAGTATTGGATTTCGTTGCCTGCTGCCTGCCTGGACCCGGACTGAGTATTGGATTTCGTTGCCTGCTGCCTGCCTTTGGATTATCTGCTATTGTGGTTCCTGATTGTCTGCTGCCTGCCTCGACCCGGACTGAGTATTGGATTCGTTGCCTGCTGCCTGCCTTGACCCGGACTGTCTTTGGGACTTCTCGTCACTAGGTAAGCGGTCTAACCGGTGGTTCCACTACTATCAGCAAGGGATCCTAACACTGAGATCTAGGATGGGTCAGAGATCCCCTGATTTTTTAGGGATGATGAAGTATTTGAAGTAATAGTCCTGACTGTAGTGGGCTAGCTCTTGTATGACATTTTGCTGGAGGAGGGATTGCACCTCCAGTTGCAAAAGATCTTGATGGAGCAGATCTGTTAGAGGGGGGAGACGTAGAGCATCTGAGGTTTGCTCTTGTGCTGGGAACCATGACATACTATCGATAATATCCACTGGTCCGATGTTATGAGGGCCCAAGATGTTGCATACAGTTGGATCCTGGCCCCAACCGATATCATCTGCTATGGTGGTGATGTTCTTAAAAATGTTGCTGTGGTTTTGACGCCACATTTGCTGGTTGCTTTTGTTGGCATCTATCCCTTTGTCTTCTCCTTTGCTGGGTAGCCAGCTGTTCAGTTTGTGGTGACTGGTATAGAGTCTGGTGATAGCCCCGATACGGTTGATAGGGCTTTCTTTGGAAGAAAGGCCTCTTAAATTGCAGGTAAAAACACCTGGAACTTGAAGATGAGACTGCACCACAAGGTTTTGGTCTATTTTTTGAGTGACCGTGTCCTTTAACTTGTCCTCGAAGAGGTTTTTTCCGGAACAGGGAACTTATCATGGATATTTTCCCGGATGCCACTTGTGTAGAGCCATGCCATCTGACATGCTGCAATTGAAGGCTGTTGAAGTTCTCACTGCCGTATCAAAACCCTCGGAAAACAGCTCATAAGAAGTGACAGAGACCCTCTTCCATGTCCAGGAAGGGTTGTATTACAGCTGCTTTTCGATCTTTGGATCAAAGAAACGGCTTTAATTGCTGCAAGCACTCGTAGAGGTTTTGCACCATGTAAAATTCATGCTGTTGGATCCTAGTTGACAGCATGGAGCCTTGGAAAACCCTTTTTCCAAAATCGTCCAATAGTTTGTGGTCTCTTCCTGGGGGTGAGCTGGATTGGAGTCTAGTCTTTTTTGGCTCAACACATGGCTAACATCACTGAATTATGTGGAAGCTGCACTTCTCAGTAACCAGGTGATTTTTGAAGGCAAAACTTTAGATCCAGTTTTTGTGTTGTGGTGATACCTGAGGAAGGGGTCTCCCAGAACTTCACCAGAGATTTTTGCAGTACCGGATGAGAAGGGAAAACAGTAGGTTCACTTGGTAACTCCAGGATGTGTAGTAGGCTCATGACCTCAGAGTGGGGATCTGGTTCCTTCCAAATTTCGATTTTTAGAAAAGAGCCCACTTTTTCTATAAAACATGAATACATGAGGTCCACCAGAAGTGAAGAGTGATCTTGCGCCTCCTCTGGTAGATCAGAAAGAATGCCTGTAGAACTACCTTGGAACTCCCCTAGGGACAGTAGCATAGGACTCTCAGATCTTGAGGATTATGGAGAAAGATCCTGAGATGATGGAGTTCCCTTCTGTGATGCTCAAGAGGTCAGGTCTTGATGACTGGGGCATCGCTGGCTCTGATGGTATACTTTCCAGTGGATGAATGGGGTACATTGGGGGAAAAGTGGGAGGTGCAGCTTGCAGAAATAGAGAAAAAAAATTACATACAGTATTAGTGATTTGCTCCACTGCTTGCTTTTAAATGAATGGACCAGGCAAAGTCAAAAGGGTATCAAAAAAAGTAACTACTGAGGAAAGCTTAAAAAAATATGGACCACTCAGTCTCATGAGTGAGGCCATGTGATGCCAGAGATCACATGATGTATATCCACAATTTTTCCTCAGTGGATTATATGGTCAGAGAAATTGCCACAACTTCATTCAGAAAAACAAGAAAATGCTGAGATATTGTGGTGATGCTGAAGACAATGTGACATGATTTATTTACAAAAACTTATAGCCCACCTTTTGCCAAACACTTGTTGAAAGTGGATAACAAATTATGCAGCAAAAATGCAGACAAGGTGTTAAAAAATTCTGGTTTTCAACATCCGAGAGTTTTGCCCACATAAAGAAAAAGGCTGAGGCATATTATAACAAACAACTGTGGTGCATCAGACTAATGTCCCTGATAGAGTGTAAGACCTGCCATTGGAGGGGGTGTACAAAAACCAAAAGGGAGCATGCCATGGTGCAGGCATTACATCGGCTGCATGGAGATTGGTCTATGGAAGTTGGGGTTGGTAACCTCGGCAGGAAGTGTCGAGGAAATCAACATATCCCACATATTTTTTGCTATTAGGAACACGAAGCAAGGGGCAGGGGGGAGGGATCATGAAAAACATGATGTGGAGATAGTCTTGTACTCTGTACCATAACCTACCTGCAACCAAAAGAAAACTGTATCTAGTGTGTGTTGTGAAGTATATTTGTTTATTTAAATAGATTTATAATCCCTACTAGTAAAGTTCAAGGCGGGGTACAATATGACATCCATCAAAAGTTCACATGGTGCACACTCATGGGTATGCTGCACTGCTTCAATGACTACGCATCTTATTAATTGCTTAATTCTTCCAACAACTCTGTTGTTGGAAGAATTAACAACAACTGTTCAGAGCATGGCTGCGCCTCACTGGCACAGCCATGCTCTGAACATGGGTGCTTCCTAATAATCTGCAGCAGCAGTTACCAACCAGTGTGTTGTGGTGAAAATGCAGATGTGCCTCAGAAAAGTAGGGAGTGCTACCACTGCCTGCAAAGTCATCTTTTCCCTTGTCCCTGCTCCTTAAAGCAGCCAGCCACTATCAGCAAGAAGAGGAGATAGCCCAGCGTTGCAGCTGTTATAGAGAAGAGGGTGCATTACATTCTCCTTTTGTTAGCTCCTCCAGTCTGCAGAAGTCATGAAGGAGCAGCACTTCTTACTTACTGCTTCTAGTGATTCTTTCTTTCTGGGTTTCCCCTCTACAACTGAATCCGCAGGACCCTATGGTGTCATGAGACTCACCGGCCCCACATGTTTCTAAACTAAGAAGAAAGCGAAGATTAGTCAGCAGCAGCAAAAAGCACTGCTCATTCAACTCTTGCTGGCTGCATGCTGAAGGAAATCTCATAGTGGAGAGGTATGTGATGTAGGAGTTAGAGTGGAGAGTGTGCCAGCAGCCAAAGGGGTAGGGAGTGTTAGAGGAGAGATGATTGTGCTGGGGGAAAAGGGCGGTGAGAGAAATTATTGCACCAGCAGATTGGAGGGAGGAGGAAAGATGATTGCACAAAGGGAGGAGGGTGAGAGAGATGAATAGGACTGGAAAGAACATGGACACCCCTGTCACTACGTGTGTCAGGAAAGGGGTGGGGGAAGGGAGAGGGTGCTGGAAGGAAGAAAAGATGCATTAGAGGGAAGGGTAGAGTAAAGAGTGTCTAGCCCTGGAGAAAGATGGGGATAGTGCCTGTAAGGAGGGAGGAGAAAAACTATAAGTAAGAATAAATGAAAATTGGAGCCAAAAGAAAAAAAAAATCTAAAAAATAGCCACCAAAATGCTTTCAAATGCTCCAAAAGGAAAATCACAAGAAAAGAATACAACCTACTTCTTCCTCCTCCAAAAAAAAAAAATAATAATTCCCTGGCTTGAGAGGCTGGGTGAGGTACATGGGAGAAAAAGGAGTGAATGTTAGGTTCCATATGGAAGGGTTGTGTTGCTGTTGAGCAGAGTGACTGGACCATTTTTTTTTTTTTTTTGCTGTCATTTAAAATTTGGGCTAATGACTAAGTTTTCTAAATATGTTAATGTGTTATTTTCTCAAAAATGAAATATTTTGTATTTTTTTTTACTTTTAAATTACTTATTTTTATTTAATTTGTAATTATTAAAATGCATTAACTTTGGTGTGCACTGATGACGTGAACCTAGTGCCAGGTGTACTATGACTGGAAAAAGACTGGGAACTACTAACCTGGATTTTTTGTGGAGTCTCTGCTGGATGCAGAGCCCTTCATGTTTTCTCTTATGAGAAAGGCCTGCCTACTACTCCACTGCTCTGCAGAAATGGAAGGCGCCCCAGCATGGATATGTGGGTGCCGGGAATAACCAGGCACCCGCTGCATCCGTGTGGGTGCGCCACCGTCGCGTCGGGGCCGGGCTTATCACATGTGCGTGGTCCCCTCCCTACCACAGCATCTGGCCGGCGCCACGAGTGGGCGCTCCTCTCCATCGTGCCGGGGCACTGCGGGTGATGTCTCTCTGGCATTGGGTGTGGTGACGTCATCAGAACGTGCCCCGACGCTGGGCCACATGATTGGCCAGGTGAGCAATGCGTTGACGTTGGCAAGGGAAGGGGCTGGCAGGAGACTTAAAACCCGCCAGCTCCCCTTTGTTTGGCCTTTTTCAACCCCCAGTGCAGCGTGATTCCTCTTCTTTGATTCTGCAATTTGGGAGGTCGGTCAGAGGATTCCTGTCCCTGGGAGGTCGGTCATTCTCCCAGCACAGGCTGGCTAATGCTGCTGCGGCTGCAAATCTGCCTTCTGAGTCTCCTCAGGTGCCCCGAAATACCTGCCACCTGAGCACACTTACTAAACCTTCCTGCTAGAGATGCACTTGTGCACCACCAGCTGCTGCTTGTGCCGGCCCGTGCCCTCTATTAGGTAACAAAAGGGGCGCGGAGGCCATGGCGGGTTCCGATTCCAACATCTGTGCGGGGAGGAAGGGGAATCAGTGGAGAAAGCTGCATGGGGCTGAACCCCCAAATGTTTACCTGCTGGCTTATAATTGGAACAGGAGAACAGAAACCTGGGCTATGAGAGATTCAGGTAGACAGAAATGTACTTGTGGAAGTTCTGGAAAGGAATGTAACCAAATTGAAACTCCATTGTGTAAATTATCAGATTTTGTACTTTCACAAGTGGATATGGTACATTTGAATTTCAGCGAAGCTTTTGATACTGTCCTGCATAATAAGTTTGCTAATGAACAGAGCAGCTTTGGGGTTTGGGCCTCATAAGTAGTGGACAGGACTGGAAATCTGTTGCTGGTGTACAGTCCCATCCTTCATGCCTAAGGTGGTTTCTGAGTTTCATTTGAATCAGTCCATTTCCTTGCTGCCCCCAGCTAAGGTCAGAGACACAGAGAGTATCACCTCCTGCATCCCTCGGATGTCAAGAGACTCATCGTGCAGTAACTGGAGGTTTTGGAACCTTTTCGGAAGATGGATTGCCTGTATGTCCTTCATGGTGGAAGGAAGCAGGGCGAACCAGTTTCGCTGGTTATGATAGCTCGCTGGAATAATGGAGTGGTCCCAGATATGTAGGTGGATTCTCTGGCAGGCAGGGGTCGCTGCAGGAGTATATATATCGTGACGTCAGCTTTCTCCGTCTCCATCCGTGGTCAGTGTAGCGGGATACATTTACAGCAGGCTAAACCTGGGTCCATCCTTTCATGGTGTGCATTTGGTGCTCTGGTCGGCAAGGATTCTGGCGCAGAGATCTGCATGGTGCTTTCCTCTGAATGGGGCCAGTGATTGCCTTGAGGATCTGGTAGCGCACAATAGGATCATTAACTGGGTGCATGTATTCACGTGAACACCTTCAGTTCGTTGGGCATGCAGAGCCTGCCACAGTGCAGCCCCTGTTCACGTGCTTGAACTCTATTTCGGGCGCTTATGAGGGGCACAGCGGATTCGCAAGGCTTGATTATGATGGGGCCTTGTTTTTCATGTCTTGGAGGAAGACAGGATGTCTGCCTCGGCCTCACAGGAATGACGGCACAGTCGTTAACTCCAAGACAAGCTGGCAGTCCTTTCACAGCAAGCAGGCACGAAGTGAGCAAACAAAGCGCGTGCAAGTCCATAGTGGATTTTGTTGGTTATGCAATTGGAGAGCCTGCCGCTGCCGATTGTGGATATAGGCACTTCTGTAATCAGTGCCCAGCACCTCACCCAGCAAACAAATGCTCATGAAAGGAGAAGTAAAGGATGTGGTCGGGTGGTTGCCCCGATCCTGGTGAAGTGGCGGGCGATGCTTCCTGGTCGGCACGTTAATTTTCTGTGCGGGTTTCCGAGATGATTTTCTTATCCCCCACACAGGTCAGCCGCAATCCTTCAGGATGCTCAATGCCCCTTTGGCACGCATTCTAGCCAGCACTGTCAGGGACAAACTGAGGAGGGGGGTTTCAGCCAGGGTGGCCGGTTGGTCACCTTTCACTGAGCCTCTGTTGGAGCATCTCGTGCTGTCTCAACTGCTCGGGACGACTGTCAGTAATCTACTGCTCAATTTCCATATTGAGGGGTCTTTCTGTTGCAAAAGATGTCAGCCAACATGATGCTGGATTTCATGCCCCTGTTTTGAAACATGCAATGCCTTCCTGCATTGGGCAACTGCCCAGTGTCGCTGGTTCTCTATCGGGATGATTTCTTGTTATAGGACAAGAAGGTATACCCGAATGGGTCAAGTTGTCTGACATATTTCAAGAGCTTTGATTGAGGATAAGTCTCAAGGTCCGGTAACAGTACTTACCTTCCTAGGGATCGAACTTGAGTCCACCACGGCGGGTCTGGTTCATAACCATCACCGCTTGCAGATAAGCAGGCCAGTTAGGGAGAACCTAGCTTTATGGTCTAAGTCCCTACCCCATACCCCAGATTGGTCAGCAGCGATGGCATCCAAGTATATTCTGATGTGTCAGGAGGCATCAGTTTTGGTGTTATGCCAAAGGAGCTTGCTGCGCAGCGTGGTGTGAGTTCGTGTTGTGCTGCTTGCGACACGAGTGTAGCATGTTCTTGGAATGTGCTGTGAGATGGTGGTGAATATCTCATTCAATGACTTACTTCATTAACTTTGAATACATTGAAATTAATGTTAGTCCAAAGCATGTGTTGTAATCATTGATATTCCCCCTACCATCCTCTTTTTTTTTTTTATTCAAAAAGCTAAAAATCCCATTTTATTTCTTTTAACTTTATCTCAGTCCAGCAAAAAATGCTTAATTCAACTTCTTCCATTATTTCCCATCATATACTTAGCTTAGTGCTGCATCATTTCTATTCAATGTCCTCCCTACAAGACCTCGTTTTGAAACGTCAAGTTTCTTCTTCAGGAAACACAGTCGCAGTGCAAAAGAGAATATTTGAAGGAGAAACATCGGATCATTCGTCTCCTCTGAAGAAGAAACTTGACATTTCGAAACGTAGGGAGGACATTGAATAGAAATGATGCAGCAGTAAGCTAAGTATATGACAGGAAATAAATGGAAGAAGTTGAATTAAGCATTTTTGCTGGACTGAGATAAAGTTAAAAGAAATAAAATGGGATTTTTGAATTAAAAAAAAAAAAGGATGGTAGGTGGAATGTCAATGATTACAACACACGATTTGGACTAACATTAACTTCAATGTATTCAAAGTTAATGAAGTAAGTCATTGAATGAGAGATTCACCTCCATCTTTAAAATTTTTTTTTAGAAAATAACACGAAGTGTGGGGTAAATCTAATGAAACACAGAAGAAAATAAAAGAAAAAAATCAGGATCTCATAAGTGTATTTGTGTGAACAAATTGAAAATATGGGGGTTGTATAAATATTTTGCAGGTTCCATTGAGAGGCATAACCAGCAGGAAAAAAAAGAAGGAAGAAGGATCCGACCTGTCGAGCTGCGCAAACACTGGAAGCTCCACCGACTGGTTCAAATGAAAGACAAAACTACTTTCGGCAGAAAGGAGGGAACCGTCCGGAGACTAATTCCAGAGTCAGAGATCCATAAGAAAGATTCACTACAATGCTTGAAGTTCCGACACACGTTGAGCCTAAGTGATCGCCACCAAAAAGATGACCTTCAACGTGAGGTCCTTCAGAGTTGTCCTTTTTAGTGGTTCAAACGGTGGGCCACACAAGGCCCTTAACACCACGTTTAAGTTCCAGGAGGGACAGGGAACAAGCAGTGGAGGACGTAAATGCCTTGCCCCCTTGAGAAACCGTGCAACATCTGGGTGTGACGACAGTGTCCCACTGTCCACCGAACTACGTAACAACCTAGGGCAGCCACTTGCACTCAACGAACTACAGGACAGGCCCTTGGCCAAGCCATCTTGAAGGAAGGCTAAAATCTCTGATACGGTCACCTGAGTGAGCTAGATTGCCCGAAGTAGACACCAAGATTCAAAACCTTCCAGACCCGCACATATGATAAGGAAGTCAAGGTCTTGTGCGACCGCAGAAGAGTGGAGACCACTGCATCAGAATAACCTTTACCTCTTAAACGGCACCTCTCAAACGCCAGGCCACTAGACAGAAGCGATCTACCTGATCGAAACAGACAGGCCCCTGATGAAAGAGTTGGTAATGCCGGAAGACGCAGGGGTTCCTCCAATAACAGATTGAGAAGGTCTGCAAACCAAGGCCGTCCGCGGCCACCAGAATCACCTCTGCAGGGAGACTCTCTATCCGAAGGACCTTGCCGATTAGAGGCCAGGGGGGAAAAACATACAGAAGGATAGACGTCAGCCAGGGTAAAGCCAAGGCATCCACCCCCTCCGCCCCCGGTTCCCTGTGACGGGCGAAGAAGCGTGGAGCCTTGGCATTCTGAAAGGTTGCCATCAGATCCATGGCCGTTGTCCCCACCTGTCGCATATTAGTTGGAACGCCTTGTCCGCAAGCTCCCATTCTCCGGGATCGAGCTGATGCCGACTCAAAGTCTGTGTGAACGTTCTCTACCCCTGCTATGTGAGACAAGGTGATGCTGAGAAGGTGCCGCTCCGCCCACTGGATCAACAGTTGAGCTTCTAACGCCACCGGGCGACTCAAGAGTCCCTCCCTGACGATTGATATAGGCTACCGTCATCGCATTGTCGGACCACACTCTGACCGACTTTCCCTGAATCAGGGGCAGGAAGGCCCGAAGCGCCAGACGCACCGCCCTGGTCTAAGCAATTGATTGACCACCGAGATTCGAGCGGAGACCAGAGGCCCTGTACAGACTTCTGCAGACAGACCACTCCCCAGTCGGAAAGGCTCACATCCGTGGTGACTACCGTCCATTCTGGTGTCACAAGCGAGACCCCCAGAGGAGATTGTCCGAACGCAACCACCATCCCAGACTGGACCGGGCCACCTCCGTTAGGGGTAACGGCAGGTGGAACTGCTCGGATACTGGGCTCCAACAGGAAAGTAACGCTGATTGTAGCGGCCGCATGTGCGCGAAGGCCCACGGTACCAATTCCAGTGTCGATGCCATGGAACCTATCAACTGCAAATAGTCCCAAACCGTGGGAAGCTGATTCTGCAGTAAGGCCCTGACCTGGTGAAAAATCTTATCTTGTTGTGCGTCGAATAAGGCTCCCAAAAATTCCAGAGACTGAGATGGCTCGAGGTGACTCTAGGCTGTATTGACTACCCATCCAAGGGAGCGCAACAGCTGCAGCACCCGCTGAACAACAAAGCGCCTTGGACTTCGCCCGTATCAAACAGTCGTCCAGATACAGATGGACTAACTGCCCCTCCCCGTGTAACTGCGCTGCAACCACCACCATGATCTTGGTGAAGGTCCTGGGGGCGAGACCAAACGGTAACACTTGAAACTGATAGTGCTGTCCCATCACATAGAACCTGAGGTACCTCTGATGGTCCTCCCGGATTCTAATGTGCAAGTACGCCTCCGTGAGATCCAGCGAAGCAAGGAACTCCCCTGGTCTCACAGATGCAATCACGGCCCTCAAGGTTTCCATGCAAAAACGTGGAATCCGGAGACATTTGTTGACGTCCTTGAGATCTAGTATGGGCCGGAAGGCACTGTCTTTCTTTGGAACGATGAAGTACATGGAGTAGTGTCCTCTTCGTTGTTCCAAGTTGGGAACTGGAACAATTGCCCCCAGATGCGACAATCGGAGCAAAGTCTGCTGAACCGCTTGCCGCTTCTCCACGGGACTGCACAGGGAAGGGAAAAATCTTGGATTGGGAAGGCGAGCAAAATCTAAAGCATAGCCGTATTTTATCACAGAGAGATCCCACTGGTCTGTCATAATTTTGATCCATACCTCGTAAAAGAGAGCCAGTCGGCCCCCTACTTTCGGTACGGAGGAATGGACCGGCGGGACATCATTGTGCCGACTTACTGCCGGAAGAAGAGGGGGTGGTTGCAAGTCTACCGAAACATCTCCCTCGAAAGGACTGGGACTGCTGCCTACCCCCTGAAAGAAGAATGAAGGGGTACTCTGGCAAGGAACATGAGCCTTACGGTTTCCCTGAAACCTGGATCTGGAGGAGAAGGCCCCTTGGAACACGGCCTGTCCTCCGGGAGTCGGTACCCTTTATTTTCGCCCAGCAATTGTATCATGTCTTCCAATTCCTTCCCAAAGAGCAGCTTATCCTTAAAGGGCAAGGAACCTAGACGCGACTTGGAGGCCCCGTCCGCAGACCAGTTCCGTAACCACAAGAGCCGCCTGGCTGAAACAGCCAAAACCATGGAGCGGGCCGAAGTCTTAAGAAGGTCATACAGGGCATCCGCACTTTAAGCCACGACCGCCTCGAGGCGACCCGCCTGCTTGGCTTCTTCTTCGGACAGACCCTCGTTGGCAAGCAGCTGTTTCACCCAATGAAGACCAGCCCGTAATGTAAAGTTACTGCAAACTGCCGCTCGAGCCCCCAGGGCGGAGACCTCGAAAATCTTCTTCAGCTGAATCTCCAACTTGCGATCTTGTAGGTCCTTCAATGCCGTGGTTCCCGTGACCGGAATGGTCGTTCTTTTTGTGACCACCGAGACTGTGGCATCCACCTTCGGTACCTGCAGGACTTCCAGAGCATCCTCTGGCAAGGGATAAAGCTTATCCATTACCTTCGTGACTTTCAGTCCCAGATCTGGGGTATACCATTCTCAAAAGAGAAGGTCCGTCGCCGAGAAAAGGGAACGTAGTAGGAGGGCCACTCAGCCCTAACACTGGATCCATGGATCCAAGCCGAGACTCCTCGGGCGGCGTAGCGATCCCTAACTCCTCCAGGATGACGGGGGATCAGCGGAGCCAGCACATCCCTTCTAAAAAGGCGGATTACCCTCGGGTCATCCCCTTCCGAGGCCTAGCTCTGCCTTGCCGCTCCCTGCATCGGCATGCCATCTCCCTCAGCCCCCCTTGGGGGCGGGGAGGGCTCCTCAGGAAGTTCCTGATCCGAGGAGTCGGGGGAGGACTCAGTGTCCACTCATGGCGGGAGGGCTTTCAACGGGCGTTTAGATTTAGACCGCCCCTCCGAGTCCCCTGACCGTGGGCGAGGCTTGTCTGCGTGGAGTGGCCCCTCAGGGCCCCCCGACTGGGAAGAGTGTCTCTTGTGGGCTTTGCGGGCCTTAAAAGCCCTATGCATGGCCAATATAAATCCAGAAAAAAAGTATCAGACGCCTCCGAATCTGTGCCCCCCCTGATGGCCCCGCTGGAGAAACAGGCTGTGGGGTAGGTCGCTGTGGGGAGAGCGAGGGCGGGAAATCCCTGGGGTCCAATGTCATCGGCACCGCGAGGGGAGCCGGTGGCAAAATGGCAGACTTTCCCGTGATTTTTAAAAATTGTTTGGGGGGGCCGCGGGGGCTTCCCGACCACGATAGACTGCCGCCGCCTCATGACCAACCCCCCCCCCCGAAGTGAAACAGAGGTACCCTCGCCTCCTGGGATGCAGGCTGAGCACAGCCCATCCCGGGGAGGCGCGCGCAGTCCGTGCCACATGGCATGCTCGGCACCACGAAACACATTTGCACACAAACCGCGGCGAAGAAGGGGGGGGGGAGGGGAAGGGGCGCTGAGGACGGCCACCGCACTGAGAGGAGAGAGCCGCCGCCTGACTAAAATAAAAACCGTTGTCCTTTTTTTTTTTTGTATCTGGAGCTGTCCCTCGTCGGGTCCTGAAGCGGTCCGGCTGGGTGAGTGAGCCGAGCTCCCCGGTATCACCCCGGCTGGGCTGAATACTAACACAGGGTCCTCAACCCTTAGCCCCAGCAACTGCTCGACCAGGGAGGATGGTCCCCTCAGGACCTTACAACCCCCTGGGAGCGAAGGACCAGCTGTATCAACGGCTTCCTCCTGAAGTGTAGATTTTTTTTTTCTTTAAACTTAATCGAATGAACAATCCACACCAAAAAACCTGACTAAACTAAATACCCCCCCCCCCCCCCCCCCCCCTTTTTTTTTTTTTTTTTTTTTTAAATCGATTCAGACTGTGGGAGATGCACCCGAACTATCTGCTGGAGACAGAGTAATACTGGCAGGCTGTGGGTGGCACCCTGGTATTTATGGCAGAGCCTGTCAAGTTTTGCTCTGTCTCCATCTGCTGGTGCGGAGGCATAACCCAGGAGTCTGGACTGATCCGGTACGTACAGGGAACAGGTAATAATGACACTGTACAGATCCTTGGTGAGGTCTCATTTGAATACTGTGTTCAGTTCTGGAGAACTCATCTCAGAAAGGATAAGAACAGAAAAGAAGCAGTCCAGAGAAAGACAACCAAAATGGTGTGGAGTCTATACAGAAAGCCATACGAGATGAGATTGAAGGACCTTAATATGTCTTCACTCTTCCAGGATATACAAAGTGGAGATATGATACAGACTTTCAAATACATGTATGAAATGAATGATGTGCAAAATCTTTTCTGATGGAAAGGAAGCTGCAAAATTAGGGATCATGATATGAAACTCCAAGGGGGAAGACTCAAGAACAATGTCAAAAAAAATATTTCTTCTTCTAAAGTGTAGTGGATGCATGGAATGCCCTCTTGGAATTGGTGGTAAGGAAGATAATTGAATTCAAAAGGGCATGGGACAAACACAGAGGATCCCTGCTGGCTAAAGAATGGAAATGAACAAATAAGGTAACTTTACTATTACTGTTCAAGTTTACATTTCAGTTTGAGGGGGGCCTGCATGGGAGTGGCATTTGCTACTATTAACAGAAGACTTGGGGGTAACCTGTAGGGAGTAGCAGTTGCTGCTACCCTTTCAACATACAAATTAAAAACTTTTTTTTTTTTAAATAAACTTGCTGGACAGACTAGATGGACCATTTTGGTCTTTATCTGCTGTCATTCACTGTGTTACTATGTTTATTATTATTCTGCCTTTCAAATGCATGGGCATACATCCATATTTAGTGGACCATAGAATTTTTAATTCCAAAAAAAAAAATCAAAAGATTATTAAATTCTAGCAGGCCCCTGCTTATTTTCTGAAGCCTTCAGCTCCACTGTCATTGCCCTTATGAAGGGAACTTGAGCACCCGTACTTTCAGAGCCACACTGCGCATGCTCATGCTTCACGTTCCCATGCCAACAGTTACAGAGATCACTTCCTTCTGTTTTCAGCAGCACTCGAACCGAGTATCGGTTCACCCCCAAACCCAGTGTACAGAGCGATTTTTGGTCCCATTGCTCTCACATCATGTTCTGCGACACTGGCACTTCGCCAACACTTCTCTCCCCAACTGGTTCGGGAAGCGTGGTTCCTGCAATCACATCGTGACAGTATCGTTATGAAAAAAAGATACTATCTGCAATAAAGATGGTTAAATATATCTTATCACCCTGAAGTTATTTTATCTGGACCCAATTTTGTAAAACACAAACCTATCAAGAAAAGCAGCGCTACGCCCGCCTTAAAAAAAAGCAACAGGGCGCATGCTCATTGGTCACTGAGTTCGGAAGCACCGGAGTGCCGCGGGCTTTAGCTTGCAGGGAAGTAACTTGTCAGATTCAGAAGTAAGGAAGTCCGCTGCGCGTCTGGGGAAGCCGAATATGGAAGCAAACGACTGAGCTGTGGCTCACTGTCGGTTGCGGTGAAAAACAGTCTATAAGTTTAAAATGCAATCCAATACGATGAGCAAACTGCCTACTAAAAGCCAAATCCCGCCCTTTTAAGGATCTCGCGACGATTCTTCCGGCCCCTCAGGCCACGTGGCCATCTGAGAGTGCGGCTGCACTAGCTCTGAAGTCTGATACTTCTGGCTCCCGTAGTCAGCCCTGCCATCTAGCACATATTGAAAAGAAAACAAAGGCCCCCCCCATTTACTAACCATTTTTATCACTGACCCAAAATGCGAGAAAACCTTTAGTCGCTAAGCCCCTAAAAGCTTCCCGTGGTTGGGCTCCTGCAGCAAGTGCAGCTAATTTTAAGGCTCCCGACGCTCTTCTTTACTGCCCTTGTGGCAGTTTTTCCCGGCCTGCCCTCAAAGCACCCCCGTGGCTAACGCTGTTATCCTGTTTCTCCGATAACTACTAGAGCTGTCCATTGCTCCTACCATGTGACAGAGGCCAGCCAATGACACCGATAGCCCCTGTCACATGGTAAGGGCAAAGGGCCACCGGCACCATTTTGTTTACTGGCATCTGAAGGCCAGATTGCTCCCGGGACCCTTTAGGCAAGTTTTGGGGGGGTTGCAATGAATTAAATGTGAAGAGTTGGGTTGTTTTTTTTACAACCTCCCCCCCCCCCCCCGGGTTTTGGCCCTTCCCCAGGGACTTTCAGTAAGTCTTAGGGGGGGGGGGGGGGGGCGGCAGGCAAGTCATGGAGGTGCAACCACGCGTCTATCTATAACTAGGGCTTATAATTCAAGCCCTACTCCAAAAATCCTGATCATCAGCTAGGGCTTATTTTCAGGGTAGGGTTTATTATCAGTGAAACACGGTAATATCCACTAGGCACCACCAGCTCAGGATCATGTCAACCTCTGCATCAGAGCAGCACCTCCTGGGCCCGCCAGACTCTGGGCCGATGCTGCCCTGATGAAGGTTTGCGCCACAACTCGGCCAGCCTTCTGGCCGACCCCTTCGCCAACCTCGTTAAAAGGGTAGCATCCCAGGTAAAATCGGAGTCACCTCCCCCCAGTTACTGGAGTTAGTTGTGTTGTCGGGTCGAATAACGCATGAGGTACACTATTGATACTTTAGAAATCATTCTGCATTCCCATTCCTGTGCACCTGTGTAGTGAGCCGGATGCTAAATAAGGATATGAAAATAATTGTGGTGAGTTAGCAGAACCTGATTAATGGTCAGCTAGAATTCTTTATATTTTTCATAACTCCAAAAGGTTTTATGCTAAATGGTTTGTGTTTGATCTTACTTTGTATTGCCTTATCCATTTTTTGGCGTTGTTCCTGTCCCATCCGCTAGTAGAGGTTTTGATACTTTCCCTCTGTTCCACTGCTGTAGCGCTCAGACCAACTGTTTGGTACAAACATCATTTTGAAGACCCAAAAGAGTTGTATCAGGCTCTTGAAGGATTGTTCCGGTTACCCAGGTGGCATTATGGATCCTGTTATCTTGGTACCAGGTGTCCAGATTTGTCTTTTACCCCAGAACTTCTCATCTGGGTTCTTGAAATCCAGCTGTTTCCTGAAAAAGTGGTCTAGCTTTTGATTTGCATCCTGATCTTACTGTCCAGTTAGTAACAAAGGAATCCAGATCCATGCTTCGCTAATAGGCTCCCTCCTCCCCTCAATAAATACAGACAAGTGTTGGCATTATAAAAAAGGCCGCAGTTTATTTCAACAACCCGAGCCCATACAGTAAACATGTAACCGACAACATGTCTGCCCAACTTGCCCCCCCCCCTTTCCCAGTTCCATTTTTGCTACTTACCACCACATCCCAGTGGTAAGCAATTCACCCCTTTACTTACCACGCCTCGTCCCAGGGATGGTAAGCCGCGGTCAATGAGCTTTAGCCCCTAGCTCTTTTGACCATCTCGTGCAGCAGCCCCCCCCCCCCCGACTGCATGAGACTCGCCCCCCCCCCCCCCCCCCCCCCTGTCAATTAACAATTTATATAAACATTAAGCTTGGGCTCGGGTTTCCCCACTGCGGCCCCAACAATATCCTGAATAGCCGCCTCTAATCCCTCCTGCAGGGTATTATTGAATAAATCCAGCCCCACCTCAGACAGATGCACACCATCATTGCGGAAAAACCCAGCTAACATTTCCCAAGCCCACTGATGACGCACCCAAAACCCTCCCTGAACTACCCATCTTCCCAGCTACCGATTTAATTTTTTCACCCCATTAGCCCCCTTGCTCTACCTTATACTCCTTGCTCCCCCCCTTTCCCAGGTCCTTCCTCTGAAGAAAACCTTTTACCCCTTTGAATACCGCCTGCTTCAACTCTTCCATAATCCTACTTAGTTAAGCGATTCCATGTACATTAGCCATCTGTACATAGTATCCCTCTTTTCTGCCTTTCTCTCCCCTCATTTCTTCAAACAAGCCTTTCTCCCCCTCCCTTCCTTTTCCCCTTTTTCCTCAATCTATACCTTCTTTTCCCTTACTTATCCCCCTTTTCCCACCCTTCCTACCTTCTACCCCTTACCCTACCCCCCCCTCGCCCTACCCCCCTGCCTACCCTCCTTTCAAACCTACACTCCTCGTTTTCCTTTAACATTATTTATTTTGTTGTATTTTGCTTTTGGTTTTTCTGTTTGTTACTTCTCGTTTTAGTAACATCCTATTGTTTCAATGTCATTTTGTTATATTGTTATATTGTTATACTGTATCTCCCAATTGAGTTCTATGTAAACCGGCATGATGTGTTTCACGAATGTTGGTAAATAAAAGTTAATAAATAAATAAATTTTTCCAGATTAGTGTGTCTTTAAACACGAAACAAATGATGATGTCAGACCATCCCAATTTTATACTGGGCCACCTTGTCATTATTGATGCCAGGTCTTTACGCATGCTGGAAATTAAAGCTCTGCAGGATTCCTTCCCAATTTCGTTACCTCCCAGATGCATCAATAAAAATCTTTGGAACCCCCAGAATGTCAATTTGTCCCTGCAAGAAGGATAACAGATTGGACCATTTCATACTCCTTTTTCCCATCCAACAATTTCCATTGCAGCTTCTCCAATTGACCCGTATGGTCTTTGTTGCGCCTGATGCATGAACGAGTGACCCACGACCCAGGCACACTCCCAATTCACTGTTAACTCATACTGGTTCTGCAATAGAAGAAACATTGGTTACCATCACGAAAACCAACTTGCAACTTTTATTTCCAGATGTAACCTCGAAACGCACTGGATTTCCACCTGCCTAAGACTTTGATTGCGCCATCCGCCATTCCCAATTCAGCTGCTGTAGTAGCCGCACCGTACCTGCAGCTACCAAATCCTCGGCACACCATTTGCCTTGAAAAAAACACCCCAAAACCTGAAGCTCCTGCAGCATCTGAGAACAGTTCGAACTCTTCATTTGTGATCTCCTTATCTGGCATAATACACACCCCATTAAAACCCTCCAAAAACACCTCCCACACTTTTAATTCATCCCCAATAGCCCGTGTTTTCTAATATACTATACATTAAATTATTGTAAAGCTTGTTGCTATGTTACGTTAAATTGTGAACCGAGGTGATGTTTCTAACGTGCCCCGGTATATAAAAAAATCTTTAAATAAAATTTAAAAAAATAAAAAAATAATAAAATGATGCGGAGCTCTAATCCCTGCTGTGGCTGACAGCCCTCCTGATGAAAGCCCGCCCCACTGGAATTACCCTTCCTGCAAAATTTAAGGCCCCAATCAGGGATTGCATTGTTCTCAAGGTAATCTTGTGGGCTCGACTTACTTCTCACCCTAGGTCTCTCAACCTGTTCACCTTGTCTAATGGCAGCCTGGACTCAAGTGCCACTGTGTCTAGCTCAATCCCAAGAAAGGTTAACTTCGTGGTAGGCCCTTCTGTCTTATCAGTCGCTATTGGTACTCAGAGTCTATCCGCCACCTTTAAAAAACCTTCCAGCTGTTTAATGCACTGTGCAGAGTTCCCTTTCCCGACAAATAAGAAGTCATCTAGATAGTGTAGCATGCTTCTCTCCCCGGTCTCTTGTTCCATCTGCCATTGCAAGAAGAAACTAAAAAGCTCAAAGTATGCGCACGATATTGCACAACCCATAGGCAAACATTTGTCAATAAAGTACCCACCTTCAAAAGGTAAATCCCAATAAAGAAACTACTAGGATGAATTGGCAGTAATCTAAAAGCAGTTTCAATGTCTGCCTTTGCTAACAGCGATCCTCTACCTGCTGATTGGACCAACTGTAATGCCACATCAAACGAAGTATACTTTACTGAACAATTGCTCCTAGGGATAAAATCATTAAACAGACTTGCCGTTTGGGTAAAATAGGTTCAAGATAAGCCTAAATTTCCCTGGAATCTTTTTTGGAATTACAGCTAGAGGGGATAAATGCATTTTTTTTTAAAAATGGAGGGTCCCTGAATGGCCCAGCTACGCGCCCTAAAGCTATTTCTTCTTTTATCTGCGGCAACGTCTCTAAAACTCACCATTGACTTAGCATTCTTTGTATTGCCCCCCTCCCCCGGCCCTGTATAAGGAATGAGAAAACCAAACTTTAAACCCCTTCTTAGTAACCCTGCTGGGTTACTAAGAAGGGGTTTTAAGTTTGGTTTTAACTGGGTAAACACAAACTTTTAATAAGTTCCTCTAATATTATAGGCGAAAAAGCCTTATCTAAATGAGCCTCATTGTTTCCTGCCTCTGCGCGAGGAGGCACTAGTGCTTGCTGAACACTTGGAAGATGGGTGCGCACCGCTGCAGACCGTCAAACATGCCTGAACTTACATTCAGGGAATAAACAGGTGGTTTTATTAAACCTCCAGCAGACGTCCCCTCCACCCCCTGCTGTCTTACCTGTCCCCCCTCCTTTAACCACACTTCCTTGGCCTCGAAAGGAACTGCTATTGCCACCCCCAAGTTACTAAAACTGCTTCCGCTCCCTAGACCTTTATGCCCGCTAACGCACTTGTTTGTCATTTGGGTGAGCCACAGGTTAATAGCCTGTGTGCCCCAAGACATATGCCGGTTACCCTCCATTTTATCCCGGAAGTGCTCATCATAATTGAGCCAAGCCCAACCTTCATAATCCTTAAATGCCCCCAGAATAGTCAGCATATGCCAACAGAGACCCGTAGTACTGCGGTTGGAAATGGCCCACAACGCTAGCCAGCCGCAAGAAACCTCTCGTCCAGTTCAATATATTTTTGGACACTTTAGGTCCAGCCTCTCCCTCCTTATTCTTCTTTTTGCCTCTCCCACCTCTTCTACCCTCTAATAATTTGAATATATTAACATATTTGCATTTCCTTATCCTCCACCTCAACCGCCTTGGCACTTCCTCCCACAATTCGGTTAGAGACGCTAAAGCAGGATGGCCCATATCCTGCATAGGGCCTGACCTAAAACTGGATCTCCTCTCCCTCTCTGACTCGCTTGATGAAGAACTAGAAGATTCGTCCGAACTACTATCTGAATCAGAGCTGGACCTCCTTTCCCTTCTCTTTTTTCCCTTTTTAACCTGCATGCCCTGATGCAACTCACCGGGTGCACGAAGTCAATCCTGACTCCTCCAAGTCCTGAACTCTGGTCCTCCTTCGACCAGCCTCATGCCGAACTTCTGCGACTTCAAATGCTCTGTCCCTCCATGCTTCCTGCTTCGAAGTGCCTGGATATTCTTCACTCTCAACCTCTGCAGGAGAAACAGAAAAGCCAGGAGAACTGCCCGCGAACCTGCTTAGCCCAGCCCCTTCCCACTGAATTTCCCTGGGAATAGAGTGAGACCTCTGTCCTTGCACTTCTTCCCACGTCAATATTCATTCTCATCCCCAGTCTACCTGGAGTCTCAATCCTCTCCTCATAAGACCTACCCCAAGGCTCCACAGACTGGCTGCCTGGAGAACTGCTCTTATGCCCTTGATGAACCTGCAAGCATGACCTGCCAGGGGCCAAGAATAACTCCTGCAGCTCACTTTGATCTTGAAAATCTGCAGACCTGAGAAAAGCTCCAGGCAACCGAGGATCCACCTCCCTTGCCCTCCGCAAAGCTACCCCTCCTGTCCCCCTAGCTTTTTTAATCACAGGTCTGTGCTTGCCTCTCTGCAGGCTTAATTGACAAGCAGCAGCAATATCATTGTCTCTCCGGAAGCAGAACATGCAGGCTGGAGGAAATGAACCTTCCTGCTGCTAGCAGAGGGACTCACAGCAGGAGGGGGCGGAGAATGGCTGAAGTCTGACAAACCCTCCCCCTATGTGCAGCTGGCCTGGGCTGCCTTTTGAGAACACCTTTTTTGAAGAGTTAGCCCACCTGAATCAGAAGGGGGGGGGTCTGACAACAACCCCCCCCCCCCATTGAGGGAAATCTCAGGGAAGGCAGGACACACACGGCTGGGAGGGGCCTGCCTCAGCCGCTCTCGCCAGACACAGAGAGGGGGGTGGAAGGGGAATGGGAGGGAGAAACGTCTGCTGCCTCAAAACTTGCCTGTTGAGACATGCCTGAAACCACGGGGTCCTCAGCAAAAGGAAACCTCGGTGCCAGCCCACTCTCTGGACACACGGCCCCTACGCTGCATGGAGTGGCCTGGGGGGGCTGCCGATGATCTGGAAAGGAACCGCTACCAGGCGAGACCGAAGGGTAAACTATTAATTATTGCTGATTTTTTTTTTTTAATAAAGAGTTCTTATGAATTATATATTTAAAATACACACACTGGGGGAGGACAAAATTCCACCGGAAAACAAAACCAAGAAAACCGGCTCAAATTGTGCTCCCTCCCTCGATGCCTGCACTGACTGAACCTAGGACCCAGTGATGCCAGGTTTTCATGAAAGAACAAGCACTTTTTTCAAAAAGAAACAAGCCCAAAAAAAGCCCAAAACACGTGAGACTGAAACATTTTATTTATAGCATTTAATGCCCTTCCCTACCCACATCTCTGGCCCCCCCACACACTCATTCCCCCTTCCCTACCCACATCTCTGGCCCCCCCACACACTCATTCCCCCTTCCCTACCCACATCTCTGGCCCCCCACACACTCATTCCCCCTTCCCATCTCTGGCCCCCCCACACACTCATCCCCCCCCTCCAAGTACATCTCTGGCTCCCCACATACTCATTCCCCTCTCCCCAGCCCCCTCCAAGCACATCTTTGGGCCCCACACTTTCATTTCCCCCCCTCCAAGCACATCTCTGGCCCCCACACTCTCATTCTCCCCTCCTGATACCTGGCTGTAGCTGCACACTCTGAAGATCCCTTTGCTGTTGCACTCCGATGCTGTGCTGCCGGCCTTCCCGTTCCGCCCACGTGCAGTGCTGGCTAGGTCGTTAGCAGCAATGACCAATAGAAACACCAGGATGTTAAATCGCTGGCAACTTACCATTGGCCAATGCCTTACTGCTCGTTCCTCGTTCCCCCTCCCCCCCACTCGAACCGAGCCTGCGCGCGCCTGTCCCTTTGTTACGGATAGCAGCAAGGGACAAGTCCATGCTGCTGCTCACTTATGCACATTCCCATGGTAGGATGGTAAGGTGTTTGTTCTCTGAGGTGTGCTAGGCTAATGTGTCTTAGGTTAATAATTGTTTCTTTCTATTTCAGTCCCTCTTCTGTACTTTTAGGAGTTGTACAACATGGAAGCCGCTTGGCGTCAGGCTGGCAGAGGCAGAGCCAGAGGTCGTGGGGTTGCTGTAAATTCTGGGCCTCTGCTGCCCCCGGGGAGAGCTGGAGCAGAAAAAAATGGTTTTCCTTCAAGAAGCAGTCGGGGAGCTGCAAATAGCTCCTTATCTGGCTCTGCAAGGGGCAGTGTTTCTTATGCAACAGTCATCAATCCTGTGGCGGAAGGAAATCAGAATGGTAAGTTCTGTGTCTAAATTTGTCCCTAAATCCAGTATTGAACAGCTATATTTTACATGCAGTTTATATACTGTATTTATCAAAACTGTTCATAATGTCTGCATGTTTTCCAAAAAGAAAATAAACTTAATCTTAGAGCCACCAGCAAGTATGAATTGGAGTAATAGGCTGCAAGGTGAACATCCAAAAAAAAAGTGCATAGAAAATGTTTCATTTCAAGGCCTTGGGGGTCTATGTAATCTTTACATTTTTTGCAGGAAATATTGTACTAGTTCTTGGGTTTTGCCCAAGAGGATTCAAAATGACTGGAACAGCTCCACAATGTATTGACATAATCACAGAAAAGATGCAGAGTAGATAGTGCAAAATGTATTTAACTCACATAGGAAAATTGTATTTATCATATGTTGCTTTAGGAAAAAAAAAACACTCCTAGATATACTTGAAAGCTTATGAGTTGTGGTCTCCCTAACATTGCTGTTGATTATCAGGGGAAGAGGAGGAATAATGCATATCTAGGAACCTTCTTTTTCAGTTTTTATATTTGCCTGGGAATTTTAATGTTATGTCAAAGTAACTTTTTCCCATTGACCTTTTTATTATAATATTGAAATTTCCAGGCAAAATAATATAAAAACTGAAAATGAAGGAACTTATGCATATTCACCTTCCTCTAATCCATGCCCTTTCCTTGCCCCTCATTCATTTTTCCTCTCCAGGTTTAATCCCAGTATTTTTCCTCTCTCCCTGATCGCACTGCTCTCATTGCTGCTCCCACCCCCTATAAAATTTTGTTCATGTAGCTTGCTATTAGAAACTATGTAATATTTAGAAAAAGTACTATTGGGGTATGATTTGTAGAGCAAACTATCACCAGCCGATTTCCCCCCCTCTAATTTTCTGTCAGTGGCAATATTCATAGTACCTTTTACTATATGTGTATTCCATTTTTACTCTGTCAAGGGTGGCCAATTCCAGTCTTCAAGAGCCACAAACAGGCCTTGTTTTCAGGCTAAACAGTTGTGTGCAAGTCTATTTCATACAAATTCATTGTGGATATCTGGAAAATCTGATTTGTTTGTGACTCTTGGGGACTGATATTGACCACCCTTGCTCTGTGCGAAGTAGTTGGAGAGTTAATGCATAGAAATTCAGCATGATTCTTTTTTTAAAAGTTATGTTGAAAGTTATTTATCAATTATATTATGATGTAAGATAATAGATGTTGGCAGCTAAGGACCATTTGGCCCACCCAGTTTGGTTTTCTGTGCTTACATTGTATGAATGTGGTTTGTTTTAATTGTTACCCACTTTGAGACCTTTTGGTTTAAAATGGTTATCCAAATGTAACAACAAAATCTAAAGAGATTTCTCAGCTGTACAAGCTTGACTGCCTGTAGATCGCTCCTTCACTTTTTGCCTTTTACTTAGAAGTGTAGCCAACTTAGTCCACTGCCCATGCTGGGGAAACTTGTCATTTCCTGCTGATTAGAAAGGGAATGGTGAATAAAATGGAAAATGTCATAATGCCTCTGTATCGCTCCATGGTGAGACCGCACCTTGAATTCTGTGTACAATTCTGGTCGTGCATCTCAAAAAAGATATAATTGTGATGGAAAAGGTACAGAGAAGGGCAACCAAAATGATAAGGGGAATGGAACAGCTCCCCTATGAGGAAAGACTAAAGAGGTTAGGATTTTTAGCTTGGAGAAGAGACGGCTGAGGGGGGGATATGATAGAGGTGTTTAAAATCATGAGAGGTCTAGATGTGAATCGGTTATTTACTCTTTCAGATAATAGAAAGACTAGGGAGCACTCCATGAAGTTAGCATATGGCACATTTAAAACTAATCGGAGAAAGTTCTTTTTCACTCAGTGCACAATTAAACTCTGGAATTTGTTGCCAGAGGATGTGATTAGTGTAGCTGTGTTTAAAAAAGGATTGGATAAGTTCTTGGAGGAGAAATCCATTACCTGCTATTAATTAAGTTGACTTAGAAAATAGCCACTGCTATTACTAGCAACAGTAACATGGAATAGACTTAGCTTTTGGGTACTAGCCAGGTTCTTATGGCCTGGATTGGCCACTGTTGAAAACAGGATGCTGGGCTTGATGGACCCTTGGTCTGACCCAATATGGCATGTTCTTATGTTCTTAACCAAAGCCCTGTCATTTCTGCATGTTGATTGACCTTGCTCTCTCTTTTTGGATCTTAATGCAGGGCTATTCTCTAACAGGTCGATGCAATACAGTGTGCTCAGCTAAGTGCACTGTTTAACTTATGATTGGATGTGCGTCCACAACCCCTTATGCTATAAGGGGATTAGTTACGATTAAGTCAGAGGAACCGAAATAGGAGAATTAAAAAAAAAAAAAAAAAGTGTGCTGTGGTCAGGTTAGGAAAACAGACACTCATAAAACTGAGCATCAATTTTCTTAACCGGCTGACAACCACCTCTCCTGGGTGTCCATTGCCAAGGAGGCGCTAGGGGCACACAATTTCCCCTAGTGCCTCCTCTTTACTGTGGCTCCTGATTTAAATATTTAATTGGGCACCCGGAGAGGTGGATTGGTGTGCGTTAAGGGAGTGGGTGGTCGTTCATGAGCACCCGCTTAATGCACGCCAGTATTGTATCGGCCCATCTGTGGAGTCAATCTAAGCAAACTGAGTTGTTTGTCACTAAACATAGAAACATAGAAATTGACAGCAGAAAAGACCAAAAGGCCCATCCGGTCTGCCCAGCCATCTCATTTTGAATTGGATTCACAGATCTTTAGTCTGGGCCCAATTTTTTTTTTTTTTTTTGTCACTAGGGTTCCAGTTCCCACCCCCCCTGTTCTGTTGAAGCAGATATTATTGCTAGGATGTTGTATATTATGTAATTGTTTTGTGTTTTATGTTTACCAGACTATACGTTCTCGCCCAGTGTCATGCTAACCCCCATGACTCTTGGATTTAGCTTTTCAGGATCCACAGAGTTTATCCCATGCCCTCTTGAAGTCCCTCACTGTTGTCTTCTTCACCTCCAAAAGGATATTCCAGGTGTCCACCACCCTCTCTGTGAAGAAATATTTTCTTGCATTCAATTTGTTTTCCTCTCTGGAGTTTCATATCGTAACCCCTTGTTCTCCTTATATCTTTCAAGTAGAAGAGGTTAGTTTTTAGTTGTGCATCATTTATACCTTTCATGTATCTGAAGGTCTGTATCATGTCCCCTCTTGCCTCCTCTCTTCCAGGATATTCATATTTAGGGCCTTCAGCCTGTCCTCGTAGATCAAATGATGGAGACCTCTCACAATTCTGGTCTTCTTTCTCTGAACCGCCTCCATCCTATCTCTGTCTCCCTTGAGATTTGGACTCTAGAACTGAACACAGTACTTCAGGTTGGTCCTCACCAAGGCCTTTACAAGGGAATTATCACTTTTTTTTTTTTTTTTCCTTGCTAGATTTTCCTCTTTCTATGCAGCCCAGCATTCGTCTGGCTTTCGATATTGCCTTGTTACACTGCTTTCCCATCTTCAGATCGCTAGACACTATGACCCCAAGGTCTCTTTCTTGTTCCATACACATCAGCCCATCACCTCCCAGCACATACAGTTCTTTTGGATTACTGCACGCCAGATGATTGACTCTGCACTTCTTTGCATTGAGTTTCAGCTGCCATGTTTTGGACCACTCCTCGAGTTTTCTTAAATCACGTGTCATTCTCTCCACCCCTTCCGGGGTGTCCACCCTGTTGCAGATCTTAGTATCATCCGCGAATAGATGGAGAACCTTTTGTGGGCAGTGCACTCAGAGATTCCAAAATTCTTCCCAAGACTTGCTCATCAAGGTAGAAAATGCTCTAGCAGTGTTGCTCCTTAAATAATCTTCTCGCCCAAAAAAAAATAAAAATTCTTCTTCCCACCCCTTCTGCAGTCCTCTCTCCTTCTTCCCTTATGGCTCTGTTCTTCCTGCTACCACTGCTACAGCCACCTTCTTGGGACCCCCCCCCCCCCCCCTTCTATCATCAATGGCAAAAAGCTGCTTATCTGGGCTGAAGTTGATCTCTCCGCCCCCTCTCGGGGGATGAAGATTTGGTCTGAGCTTCCTGGCTCCGATGCAGCAGTCCAGCCCTGCTCACTAGCCATCAAAATGGCAAGTGCATTTTCAAAACCTTAATCACACTGAGCATATAATATTTGAATATAGCATGTGAGCAGTTTAACGGATTTGGGGGAAGATGTTTTAACATGGGCTGTATGGCTCTGATATAAGATGCGCCCTATTCCATACATGTGAAAGTATAGAAAAAAATAAACCAGATTGTTATAAAAAGAAAAGGAGACATGGGCATATACCAAACTAGGAAACGAGGACCAAGAAACAGACTGGCAAACCTACTTAGAAGAGCTCTAAATTAGAATCGTCTGGTATAGGTGAACAAAACCCTAAGGTAAGTAAAACATTAAATGCTTATACAGAAATGGGAAACATGACAATATCTAGAAAGCTATGGTAACTAATGCTCATAGTATGTAAATAAAGTCCCAGATCTAGAGGCAGTCACAGAAGAAGCTGATTTAGATGTCGTGGTTGTCATGGAGACTTGGTACACAGAAAACCATGACTGGGATATAACTATACTGGGCTACAATCTATTCAGGAAGGACAAGTAGGAAGGAAGGAGGTGTGGCATATATTAAAAAAATTAAAGCAACAGAATTGCAGGACTTGTGAGGTAAGTAGGAGGCACTGTGGGTTAATTTTAGAAAGAGGGAGTGAAACATCTATTTAAATTGGTGTAATACAGAGACCTCCACCTACAGAGGAGATGGATTGAGAATATCCACCAAATTACTATGAAAGAGAAGGTGCTGTTATGGGATTTCAATCATTGGATATTGAGTGGGACATCCCAGATGCAGAATCCAGGCGATCATGGATTCTATGCATGGAAAATTGATCTATAAATTGGTAATGGAACCCACACGGGAGGGAGTGATACTGTCCCCCATTGGTAAGCACCAGGTCCTCTATCTCTGTTATAATTGATGATCATTTGGGATCCAGTAATCACTGGATGGTATGGCTCAGTATTAGAGTACAAGAGATGAAGGTTCATTCAAAGACAAGGGCTCTAGATTTCAGGAAAACGAATTTTTTAAAATGGAAGGCCTGAAAGAGTTGTTAGCTTGTTGGGAAAATCTAGGAGAAGTAGACGAGCAGTGGGCAAAATTAATCTTATTCTTAGGAAAGAAAAAAAAGGACTGAGGAACATGATGCCATTATAGTTTCCAAATAAATAGTTGAAAGGTAAGGGAGAAAAGATTAGCATTCATAAACTACAAGAGATCCCAAAGTGGAAGACAGGCAACAATATCTAGGAAAGCAGTCAGAAATGCAAAAGTTCAAATAGAAAAATAGCGAATGTGGTAAAATGGGGAGGGGGAGATTTTTTGTTAGATGTTTTAATGACAGAGGAAAGTGCAAAAATGGCATTGTGAGATTTGGAGGTGAAGGGGAGGAATATGTAGAGGCTGATGAGGAAAAAACAAAATTGCTTAACAAGTATTTCTGTTCGGTGTTTACTGTGGAAGGGCCTGGAACAGGACCACATAAAATGAACACACGAATAGAAATGAGAGAAAATCGATTTTCAGAACAGTATGTTTGTGAGGAGCTAGCTAAACTTAAAATAGATAAGGCAGTGGGGCCAGATGGGATACATCTGAAGTGCTGAGGGAACTTGGAGTCCTGTCAGATCCACTGGCTGACCTTTTCAATGCTTCTTTAAGAGTTGGGATTAGTTCCGGAGGACTAGAGAAGGGTGGATGTGGTTCCTGTTCATAAAAGTGGATTTAAGGAGGAGGAACTATAGGCCAGTTAGTCTGACCTCAGTGGTGAGCAAATTAATGGTATCACTATTAAAACAAAAGCATACTGCAGTGTCAAGAATCCAGTGGATTGCAAGATCTGAGACAGCATGGTTTTACCAGAAGTAAATCTTATCAGACAAATCTGATCAGAGTAATTCATTTAGGGTACAAAATCCCAAGGGAGAGGTACAGAAACAAATCTTCCAAGTCGAATAGAAGAGTAGGTTCTGGGGATAATTGTATCTGATGCTCTTAAGGTGGCCAAACTGGTAGATAAAATAACGTCAAAAGCCAGAAAGATGTTTGGCTGCATAGGGAGAGGAGTGGTCATCAGGCAATATTGCCCCTGTATAGGTCCCTGGTGGGAGCTCATTTGGAAAATTGTGCAGAATTCTGGAGACCACACCTTCAAAAGGTCACAAATTAGATAGTTGGTCCAGAGAGTGGCTACTCTCTGGACCAACTAGACTTAAAGATCTAAATGTGTGACCCTAGAGAAAAGGCGAAATGGGGGAGATACCATTTTTTAGGCCGACGACTCCGAGATCAACATTTCTGCACCAGAAATTTCACCAGAAATCCAGTCTTGGATCTTGGCCTGCTTATCTGACATTGCTGCCTGGATGTCCCGTCGCTACCTTAAACTCAGCATTGCCAAGGTGGAGCTCCTTATCTTTCCCCCCCAAGCCCACTTCCCTTTTCTTCCTTTCTGTTTCTTTTTTCTTTTTTTTTTTAAATTTTTTATTTATCAGCTTTTTAAACAAATATACAAACAAACATTTGTATTGGAAATTACAGAGATATAATAATCACATAATCTGAGGCAAACTAGCCCATTTTAACACAACAAAACCATACGTTCCTGTTTCAAAAATCTCTTATTACATAGGAAATTGGGAGGGAAAAGAAACTTTAAGAGGAGTATATAACTGGAAACATTTACAAATATAGGTGCCCTTGACCAACCCCTTAATCCTCATCGGGAGGTCGCCTGCCAGCTAAGAAGCCCCTCAACTGATCTGGTAAGAAGAAAACATAGGTATTTCTGGCCAGTTGAATGATGCATTTACAGGGATAGCGTAATTTAAAGCTACCCCCCAATGCTAAGGTCTCAGCTCTCATAAGTAGGAATTCTTTTCTTCGCAACTGCGTAGACTTAGCTAAGTCTGGGTATACACGAACAAGACCCCCACAAAATAACACATTTATATTTTTAAAATAATTCTTCATAATCAGAGAGACAGCTGTTTCATCAAAAAAGAAAACAAAAAGCACTGCACGATCCATAATTTCTACATTTAAATTTTCTAGGTAATCAGTCAGATTCTGAAAATCTGATCCTTGAGAAGGAAATACTAAAGGTGTGCTGCTTCTTTTAGGCAAGAAAACAAGTTTTTTTTTATAGCTGGTATCTCATCCTGAGGAATCTTTGAAACCTCCAATGCATACTTCTTGAAAGATAACAGAGGTATTTCCCCCGATACAATAGGAAAAATTAAAAATCTTAGATTTAAGTGTCTCATAATTTTCAATTGACTCCAGCCTTCTTAAAGATGAAATTCTTTCTAAGACCATTGTAGCATTAGCATTTTGGAGGCTTTTTATATCATCATTAATTTTCTTTAATGAATTATCTTTTTCACCAAATTTTAGGTTTGTGTCCCGTTCCAACACCCCTATTTTAGCAGCAATTTCATCCTGCTTCAGGGTTTATCTAGCTTTGAAGACATCCTCACCATGAGTTCCTAGATCATATCGAGAGTAATAACCGGTTTGGTTAATTGCTGGGAGAGGATTCTTACTCCAAGTCCGGCGACATCGCCCGGCTCTCCCGTTGTTCTGGGGGATTCTGCCGCCGTCTCTCCCCCTTCTCTCGACACTTCAGACCCTCGAGGTTTCGGGATACCTCCTGCCTCTCCACCCGCTCGGTCAGTGTCTGGGCCACCCAGTAAGTTTTGCCCGATGATGTCATCAGAATGCGCCTCATCTCCTCGGTCGACTGTTAGGGGCAAAGTTCTTACCGGCGTTCTGGGGTCAGGAGGGCTCAGTGAAAGTTCCCCAGGAGAGTAAGGCTCTCCTCTCGCCTGCTCTCCAGCGGGGATAGATGCCCTCAATTGCGGTGGTTGAAGGGCGAAGTCGGATATCAATTGCTGTTTTCTCTCCCTTTCTGTTTCTGTGGATAACAGGCATCATCCCGGTCCCATCAGACTGAAATCTTGGGATCCTCTTCGATTACTCTTTTCCTGTCGATAGCAGGGCTGAATTAGCCATGCTGTCATGGGATCTGTCAATCAGGTCCGGGAGGCGGAGCTTGTCAAAGCAGAGATCAGAGCTTTGCTCTCTGCGGCTGTGCGTGTGTTCCCGCGCAGGAAAGGTAACAATCTCCTCAGTCTGTTCTTTCCACGCGCGGGATCGCACGCGGAGCTGTTCTTCTCCTCAGCATTAATATAATAAAATGTCAAAATCTGGGTTTAAACACTGTAATTGTGGCAAGGTAATGTCGGTCACGGATGGACATGACCAATGTTACCGATGCCTAGGATCAGATCACAATCAGAAAGATTGTGAATTTTGCTCAAGGATGTCACCCAGAGCATTGCAGCAAAGGGCCTACAGGCTTAAGGAACTTTTTGCCTCACCGGAGCCATCGGAGGCTCATTCGTCGCCTGGCCTGACGATCTTACCGGCTCCCTCAAAAAAGAGGGCATCTTTGTGGGATCCTCAATCCTCCAATCTTGGAGGTAAGGAGGTGGCAAGCCGACAAAGGCCATCGGATTTCCAAAAATCCATAGAGCCAGAATCGCAGGCGCGGGACACACTGGCGCCAAAGATCTCGGCGCCTATAACTTCTGCGCCTAAGGCGCCTTATGCGCATACAAAAGTGTCTGCGCATGACACTTCGGCGCCTGAAGGAGTATCTGCGAACAACGTTTCTATGTGCACGACGCTGAAGGACCCTGCGCGCACGGCGCAGAAGATTCCTGCATGCAGGGCGCAGACGACATCGGCGCGTAAGGCGCCAAAGACGTCTGTGTGCACAAACAAAGGAGACTATACGCACACGGCACCGTCGACATCTGCGCCCACGGCGCCGACACCACCTGTGCGCCCGGCGCCAATCATATCTATGCGCATGGCGCCGATCACTCTTGTGCGCACGGAAACAGAAAGATATGTGCACAAGTCTACATCCGCGCATAAATCCAGATCAGCGCATAAGAGGCATGAGCACCCATCTCATGTATTACAAAATGAGTTGAAACGACGTTCACCTTCACAAAGGTCTTCTTCAGCCTCTCCATCAATACCTTCACCTCGTTCAGCTACTTCCCTTTCTTCGAGAGCGAATTCGCCAGAGTTTACAATAAAACGTAGAAAACGAGCACTGTCTTCACGTACAAGTCATACAGACTTGTCATCACACTATCATCATAAGCATTCACTACACTCCCACCACAAAAAGTCGGCAAAGAGGAGTGTATCGTGGGAAGTAAGCCCTTCGACTTCTAAATCATCTCATATATCAGCTTCAAATGCCTTCTCACACAGAGAGGTAATACAAGTTGCTTGATCTACTGCTTCTATAGCTTCAGAGGATTCGAGGGACATAATATGCGACAAAAAACTAAAAGACCATAAAGGTACTTTACCTCAGAATACTCCAATGCAACCTAAAGCATGTGAGTCCCAAGATCCAGATGATCGTACAATAATGCCCCCTTGTACAAAAGAGGCATTTTATCAATCGTCCCAATCCTTAGCAGGTTTTTATGAAACTCTTCAGTCATCATTTAAAATGACTAATATTGCTGCTGATAGTTCTCCGGAACATACAATGCAGTCTACTAGGGAACAGTCGGTGGAACCTCCAACATCTCCCATAGCAAACCAACCAGCCTCACCAGATTATAAACAGGATACATCTTTTGATTCTCCTTCACCGCTAACATCCCCATCATCTACGGGATTCCCATCGGATCCGCAGGAACAACCTCAAGAGCCGTACTCCCCTCCGGAAGACCTTATGTACCCAAAATTTCTAGAAAAATTGGGTACAATACTGCATCTAGAAGTCCAAAAAGAGACAGACCCTATATCAGAAACCCTTGGTCTCCTAAAGATTTTTGATACTCCAGGGGAACCAACATCCCTTCCACCACAAGAAATCCTGCATTCAGTCTTACGGAAATCCTGGGAAACACCTTATGCAATTGCAGCAGTTTCCAGGAAAACAGATTATAAAATTTTGTATGAGGAAAACATCCCCGTACTCTGTACCACAATTACTTCATGCTTCAATTGTCATAGAGTCGGCAATGCAAAGATTTAAAAAGATAGTCGCGTTCCTCATACCCACCAGGTAAAGACAACAAATATTTAGATGAGTTTGGCAGGAAAGTATACCATAACTCGATGTTGAATGCTCGAATTATGCACCATCAATTCTACATGGTACAATACCTATATGAGTGCTTACAAGCTATAAAAAGTATGCTTTTCTCGACTGCGGATCAGATACCTCCGCCTCTTCATGACATGGAAGAGTGTTCTCGACACCTATTGAGGTCGATCTATGAAGCATATGAAACATCTTCCAGGGCATCTGCAACAGCCATTGCAGCCCACAGGTTAGCATGGTTGCGCTCCAGTTCGATACGTGAAGATTTGCACAAGAAACTAACAAACCTCCCATGTACAGGAGATAACCTGTTTGGGGAACGATTCCAAGACACAGTAGGTAAGCTAAAAGAGGAAGCTCTAGCAGTACAATCATTAACTTTGCATCCTAACTATTCGACCACACATCGATATCTGGGATCTACTCGTCAGCAATCATATGCCAGGAGACCTTACAGATCTTACCAATCTTTTTGTGCGCAGGCTTATCTGCTTACCAGCGTCCTACTCCACAACAAAATACCTCAACCCATGTAGAGGTAAACCACGCAACCAGAGACAGCAGGCACAACAGTCGACCACTGCAGCAAAATCTACTCCATCTTTTTAGTTACCCAGCCACCACCACAACATCAAGCTCCACCCGGCAGGATTCATTCTTGCCTGGCAACCTGGGAAAGGATAACATCAGATCAATGGGTTTTGGAGATAGTACGTCACGGCTACCAACTTCAATTTGTCACAAAACCCATATTACCTCACCTTTCCACTCTCAAGATTCAAAGCTTTCAACCACAATTGGGGGAGGAAATTGCTTTGCTTTGCCAACAACAAGCAATTCGAGAAATTTTCCTAGGGACCCAATCAAAATGATTTTATTCCCCATACTTCCTCATACCAAAGAAATCGGGTGGACTTCATCCCATCTTAGACCTGAGGGAATTGAACAAGTTCCTTGTCAAGGAGATATTCAAAATGGTATCGTTGAAATCAATCCTTCCTCTGATTCAGACCAATGATTGGATGTGTTTCATTGACCTGAAGGATGCTTACACACACATCCCAATCCATCCATCCTCGTGGCGTTACCTATGCTTTCGCTATGGACATCAACATTACCAGTACAAAATTCTCCCCTTTGGACTATCAGCTGCACCCAGGGTTTTCACCAAATGCATGGTAGTGGTGGTGGCTCATCTCAGACAACAAGGTATAACCATCTTTCCATATCTGGACGATTGGCTCATAATTACCCCAACTCCAAATATCTTACTCGATCACCTCCATCGAGTGATACAATGCTTACAGGAATTGGGATTAGTGATCAATTTTCAAAAATCAGACCTACAACCAACACAACAGTTACAGTTCATAGGAGCATGCCTGGACACTACTTGCAACAGGGCATACCTACCCAGCGACAGAATATCACGATTCCGTCACCTTCTACATACCTTGAACCAATCTCAAAGACCGTCAGCGAGACAGGTGTTAGTAGTCCTGGGCCACATGGCGGCGGCGATTTTTCACAGTTCCAAACACCAGGCTACATATGAGATGCCTGCAATGGGGACTAAAACGCCAATGGAAACAACACTCACAACCATTGACACAGAAGGTCTCGTTGACCGCCGAAATGAAAAAAGACATAACATGGTGGCTTCTAGACTCCACCCTGTCCAAGGGAGCATTGTTCAGTTCCCCCACCCCCACAATGCAGTCTTAACCACAGATGCATCTCGCAAGGGATGGGGGGCATATCTCAAGATCTACGAAACACAAGGGTTATGGACAGTCTCGGAATAAAACCTGCAAATAAATTTACTGGAACTCATAGCAATTCGGAATGCATTACAGGTGTTCCAAAACCAGCTACAAGGGCAAAGAGTCGTGATCTACACGGACAATCAAGTGGTGATGTTTTACATCAACAAACAAGGAGGGTCCGGTTCATGGTCCCTCTGCAAAGAGATCCTAATAATCTTCCAACATGCTCACCGAAATCGCATACATCTGCAGGCAACTTACCTACCAGGCGTGGCAAATACAAGTGCGGACAGGTTAAGCCGTATCTTTCATCCTCAAGAATGGGTACTCAGTGCAGAAATAGTTGGGTTTTTCTGCCCATTGTGCCTATCAGTCAAACATGGGGCACACTTCTACAGATGTATTCTGTCCTTCAGATGCCAGTGACCTGCAGGAAACTATGCCATCTCCATCCAAGAGTTCTTCTTTTGTTTTACATCTCTAGACTTTTTTCTGATCCAGGAGGTTGTAGACCTACTGTTGTCAAGGTTTACTGATCCAAAACCCTGCTTGTAATGTTTTCCGTGATGCGGAGTGTTTCTTGCTGGCATTTGCACCACTCCCCTGCCTTAGGCGCCTCTGCTACACATTGAGGTTTTCTATTTGTAGAACCCAACTCTTTTTTCCTACCTAGACCCCTTTGAGGATTGACTGCTTCCCAGGCAAAAGGGATAGAGATGATGCTTTCAGCACTGGGCAGTTTTGTCCTGCTTGGACGGCCTATAGCTTGGGAATCACCCTTATTGAGGACTACCAGCCTGCTTGTCCTCTGAGAAAACAGTTGCTTACCTGTAACAGGTGTCCTCCAAGGACAGCAGGATGTTAGTCCTCACATAAGGGTGATTCCCCAAGCCTGGAAGTGGCTTTCTTCATGTATGAGCTATATCATAGACTGCGGGTCTCTGTATGATAACTACAGCTGCACATGCTCAGTAGGGCATGTTTGAAAATTCTAGAATCTTTGAGATCAAAGTTCTGGACTGGGCTCCATCCGATGATGCCACCCATGTGTGAGGACTAACAACTTGTCCTCGGAGAACACCTGTTACAGGTAAGCAACTCTTCTTTCTTTTCTTTTTAACCATTGTCTTGCTTTATGAAATACCCCAAGTCTCTTGTCCTGTATGTTTGTCTTATTAGATTGTAAGCTCTTTCGAGTAGGGACTAGCTTTTTGTATGTTTGTAGAGCGCTGCTTATGTCATGTAATGCTATAGAAATATTAAGTAGTAGTAGTAGATGATAGACATTTAAATATCTCAAATGTTTCCATGCATATGAGGCTAACCTTTTTCAGTGGAAAGGAGGCTCTAGAACATGGGATGAGAGTGAAAGTGGGTAGTCTTAGGTAGTAGATGCACGGAATGGCCTTCCAGTGAAAGTGGTGGATGCAAAACCAATATCTAAAATCAAGAAAGCAGGGGTTAAGGGGATCTCTGAGGGAATGATGAATTGTAAAGGCTATATAAATTGGACAGATGGGCAGACTAGGTGGGCCATATGGTCTTTCTGCCATTGTGTTTCTCTGTTTTTAAGTTGATTCTTAAGAATTGTTGTTTCTCTAACTTCACTGCATTTTCAAGATCAAAGAACTGCAGTTCGTTTGTCAGTTGCTGCAATTTAATACCATCCAATACCATGTTGTATGTTGGGAAGTGATATTGAAAGGTTCATTGTAGTGTCCCAGGGAAAGCAAACTTCAAATGCTGCCACAGGATTCACTCTTGGCATCCTGAGTGTTTGAAACTCCCTGTGATTAGATTCTATCATCCAAAGCACGTAGTCTTCCTGGGTTTTAGAGAAACAGCTTTCTTAAAGATTTTGAGGAAAAATTTACATTTTACCAATGTGAAACAAAAAAAATTTGAACGGTAGAGAAACTTTCACTGAAAAGAATTAGGAGTTGACATTGGAATAGGTGATCACAGTGAATCCTGGTCAAGTATTTGTTTTAGCTTGAAGTTCACCTTCCCATGATGCTGCTGTCGTTTATTTACAGAGCTGGCATCTCAGAAAAAATTTGAGGCAATCAAGAAGGCTAACCAAGCTGCAGTTGAAAAGCTTGCGGAAGATCATTACAGTTCTTCATCTGAAGATGAAGGAGATGAAGACATCGAAGGAAAACATGGAAGGATCTTGGCCTTAACATTTACAAAGTATACCAATCAAACAGGTATCTTTACTCTTTCACCTGGATTTTAGTATGAGGAAATAGCTTAGCTGCTCTAGGATTCCCGCTCAATAATGTCAAAAACTTTCCTGCGCAGTCTAGGAGGAAAATTTAGACAAGGTCCCTTAAAACTCAACTTTGAATCATACTGCCAGGAAGTAATAAAACCTATTAGGAAATAAACTGAAAAGGCAGTTTTGTGATTATGCTTTGTTTTATTTGATCACAAAGCATACTAAACAGACCAGACTGACAGCCCAAAAAATGCAAAACCAAGGTTCTGTGTGTCTCAGCAGAAATGACATCTTATATGTGTAAGAATACATTATATATCTTATTCACCTTGCCCAATAGAAAGTGATACAAAACAATTCTAACAAATCAAAACCTTGCATCTTTCTCCTAAAGCACACTTTGCACAGGTGATAGATACATTGCATGCTATCCTGTGGTCAGTCTAAAAGCAGTAAAACAACTTGTTCTATCAATTCTTAGAATACCTTGTTCCCTGTACGTACCCGGATCAGCCCAGACTCCAGGGGTTTTACCTCCCCTCCAGCAGGCGGAGACAGACCAATTTCTGTGGACTCTATCGTATACCCATGAGATGCCACCTAGAGTCTGTATTCTTCTGTCTCCAGCAGGTGGAAGAGGTGCTTCCCTAGAGTCTGGTATTTGGTTAGAATTTAAGGGTCTTTTGTATATTTTTCGGGTAGTCCGTGTGTACGGCTGACTAGCAAGGGGTCATTTTTTATCTTGGGCTAGTTCCCCATTTTAGCCTCCCAGAGGGTTGTCAGGTCCTGGTGGGACCATCCCCCCTGGTATTTGAGGCTCAGGAGCAGAGGGTTGAGGATCCTGTAACTGCCCATTGAAGGTGATCCCGAGGGTCTCGAGCTCTCACCTTTAGTTAGCCCCCTGTAAGATTTAAAAAAAAAAAAAAAAAAAAATTGGGTTCCTGCGGCTTTAAATTCTCCTGCTCTGCCGGCCTAGATTGCTCAGCTCGGGTGTTGATTTTAGACCGCGGACAGCTCTGATCGCGTCGGCCTTTGATTTTCTCCTGCTCCTCCGGCCGGGCTAAATTTAGGTCCCTGCTTATGTTGCGTGGTGCGGCCTGTGCCACGTGCGGCAGCGCGCGCATGCGGCTCTTCCGGACCGGCATTTGTACGGAGTGTCTCTCGGGGAGAAGGCTCTTCGGGGGTTGCTGTGCCTGCGAAATAGACGGGGGGGGGGGGGGGCTTCCCGATCGCGGCTGGGGGGTCGGCGTCCCGAGTTTGTCACATCAGGCCCCGGACCCGTTTCAGCTCAGCGTGGGAACGGAGGACATTTTAAGGACCATGCGGCAGCAGGATGCAGCAGCTGAGGGGGATGGGCTCCTGCCTCCCCCATTGTCACCATGGCCTAGTTCTCCTGGGGGGGCTGGTGTTGCTGGCGCTGGGCAGGTGGACGAGGAGGGAGAGGATTCCGAAGGGTCTTCTTCGTTGTTCACCTCCGATTTTGTGCTTTTGATGCACAAAACTTTTAAGGCGCGCAGGGATGGTAAGGCACAGGGGCACAAGGTAGCTCGCAGGGCTCCTGTAGCAGCAGGGCCAGGAGGAGGTTCCTCTGCGGCCCGGAAGCGGATTCAGCCACCGAAATCGGGTGGTGCACCCAAGGAGAAACGCCTGCTTCGGTCCATGGTATGTCTGAGGGACAGCACGTCCTCGGACTCTTCGGATCAGGCCGATTCTCCGTGGCCAATTCCTGATCGTGATCAGGATGTGGACCCTGATACCCAGGCTCCTCCATCCAAGTGCATGGGCTCCCCTCCGTTGGAGGGGGATGACCCCAAGGTGGTGCGCTTGTTTAGAAAGGACGAGCTGGGTCCCCTTATTCCGGTCATCCTAGATGAACTGGGGATTGAGGCCCCTCAGGAGGATTCCAGACTGGGGGGCTACTATGGATCCGGTGGTGCCGGGCCTCCAAGGCCCAGTGAGGTCATTCCCGTTTCACTTCTCGGTGTCTGACCTTTTATTCAAGGAGTGGGACACTCCTGATCTGGGCTTAAAGGTGAGCAGAGCCATGGATAAATTGTATCCGCTCCCAGAGGACACGCTGGATTTTCTCAGGGTGCCTAAGGTGGATGCTGCAGTCTCAGCAGTGACGAAGAAGTCGACTATTCCGGTAACAGGGGCCGAAGCCTTGAAAGATTTGCAGGACCATAAGTTGGAGGTACATCTGAAGAAGATCTTTGAGGTTTCGGCTCTTGGTGTCCGGGCTGCCATCTGCAGCAGCTTCGCGCAGCGGGCCAGTCTCTGCTGGATCCAGGATTTCCAAGCATCTGTGGAACTTACAGAGGCCCAGACGCTACAGGTAGGGAGGCTGGAGTCTGCGGTGGCTTACACTGCGGATGCCCTGTAGATTTTTTGCGGACATCAGGAAGAGCGATGGTGTCAGTGGTTTTTGTGCGTCGTCTCCTATGGTTGCGGAATTGGTCGGCGGATGTATCCTCCAAGTTGCATTTGGGTTCGCTGCCCTTCAAAGGCAGATTGTTGTTCGGGCAGCAATTGGATGATATGATCAAGTCACTCAGAGAGAACAAGGTCCATAAGCTGCCGGAGAATAGGCCTAGGACCAGGGGATCTTTCCCTCAGAGGTTGATTTCCCAGAAATCTTGCTGTTTTCGCTCCTCCCGCTCCATGGGCTCATCGTTCCGTCAGGGACAAAGCCGTCAAAACACGTGGCCCCCAGTCCTTTTGAGGCCAGCTGTCCTCCATAGATGGAGCCCCTCAACCTCATGGGGGTCCCAAGCCTTCACAATGAATGGTGGCCGGTTCACTCCTCGGTTCCAAAGATTGGGGGCAGGCTGTCCTTATTCCTGGAAGAGTGGACCATGGTAACGTCGGATCAATGGGTCCTAAGCATGATCGAACATGGCTGCACTTTAGATTTTACACGGCCGATCCGCAACCACTTCATGGTTTCCCCATGTGCGTGCCGTCAAAAGAGACAAGCGGTATACGAGACCCTGCTGCACTTACAAGACCTTGGCGCGATAGTTCCAGTTCCAGCCGGAGAACTCAGGTGCGGGCGTTACTCAATTTATTTCATTGTGCCAAAAGAAGGAACATTTCGCCCCATCCTCTATCTGAAACAGGTCAATCGGAAGCTGAAGGTGCCTCGTTTTCGGATGGAAACTCTGCACTCCGTGATAGCATCTGTCCACAAGGGAGAGTTTCTGGCGTTGTTGGACCTGACTGAGGCTTATCTGCACATTCCCATCCATCCGGATCATCAGAAGTACCTACGGTTCGCGATCCTTGGCCAGCATTTCCAGTTTTGTGCACTCCCGTTCGGCCTTGCGACAGCGCCAAGGGTCTTCACCAAGGTGATGGTGGTGGTAGCAGCAGCCCTGCGGCGCGAGAGAGTATTGGTTCATCCCTATCTGGACGATTGGCTGATTCGTGCGAAATTGGAGGAATTGTGCAGGACCGTGGTCCTGCGGGTCCTCCGGAGGTTGACTTCCTTAGGTTGGGTGGTAAACCCCGACAAGAGCCATCTGATTCCTTCTCAGTCCTTGGAGTTTCTGGGAGCCAGATTCGATACGGCCTCGGGCAAGGTGTTTCTTACAGAAGAGAGACTTTCCAAGTTGATTTCCCAGGTGGATTTATTCAGTTCCATGCTTCAGCCCACGGCCTGGGATTATTTGCAGGTCCTGGGGTCAATGGCTTCCACACTCGAGCTCCTTCCGTGGGCCTTTGCTCATATGCGTCCTCTGCAGTCTGCGTTGCTCTCCCGCTGGAGTCCACTTTCCCAGCAGTTCCAGCTTCAATTACTGCTGACGGACATGGCGTGTGCCAGTCTACATTGGTGGCTGTGTCCAGACAACTTGCGTCGGGGAGAGGACTTGGAGATTCCCACTTGGATTGTGGTCACAATCGACACCAGCCTCTCCGGATGGGGGGCAGTGTGTCGGGGAACGGCGGTGCAGGGCCAATGGATGAGGACGGAATCCTCCTGGTCCATCAATCGCTTGGAGACTAGGGTGGTTCGGCTGGCGTTGCAGGCCCTTCTTCCCTTGGTGGAAGGGCGGTCGGTGAGGATATTATCCGACAATGCCACAGCAGTGGCTTACATCAATCGTCAAGGAGGAACCAGGAGCCGTCCGGTGGCGACGGAGGCATGGCTGCTGATTGTCTGGGCGGAACGGCACCTTTACAAGATTGCGGCCTTCCACATCGCCAGGGTCAACAATGTGCAGGCAGACTTTCTCAGTCGAAACCAGTTGGATCCAGGGGAGTGGGAACTCTCAGACGAGGCCTTTCGTCTTCTGTGCCAGCATTTGGACCAGACCATCCATTGACCTCATGGCAACCTATCGCAATGCCAAGGCTCCTCGTTTTTCAGTTGGCGACGAGAACCGGGAGCGGAGGGAGTAGATGCTCTGGTTCTGCCCTGGCCAAGGGACGTTCTGTTGTATGTCTTTCCTCCGTGGCCGTTGGTCGGAAAAGTGTTGCGCCGCATAGAGGTTCACCTGGGTACAGTGATTCTAGTGGCTCCGGAATGGCCATGACGTGTGTGGTTTGCGGATCTTCTGACTCTAGCCGTCGACGGTCCGCTGCGGTTTCCTCCTCCCCTACTCTACTGCGCCAGGGGCCAGTCTATTTCGGCGAGATCGATTGCTTCTCTCTAGCGGCATGGCTTTTGAAAGGCAGAGGTTAAGTTCGAGGGGTTATTCGCCTGCGGTTATCGCCATGCTCTTGCACTCCCGTAAAACCTCTACCTCCAGAGCCTATGTTAGGGTCTAGGGGGGTCTTTGAGTCCTGGTGTGTGGAACCTAGTATTCGTCCTGCCAAGGCCTCAATCCCAGAAGTTCTGGATTTCCTTCAGGCGGGCTTGTCCAAGGGTCTGGCCTTTAATTCCTTGAGAGTTCAAGTAGCGGCGTTAAGTTGTTTTCGAGGTAAGGTGCATAGGGTGGCGCTTGCTTCGCATCCTAATGTGGCTAGGTTCCTGAAAGGGGTTAAGCACTTGTGCCCTCCAGTTAGGAATCCCTGTCCTTCCTGGAAGCTTAATTTGGTCCTCCACGCCCTTTGCTCGGCCCCCTGTGAGCCCTTGAAGCGGGCAACCCTAAAGAATCTCACTTTGAAAATGGTGTTTTTGGTCGCTATTGTTTCGGCGAGGCGCATTTCAGAGCTCCAGGCGTTATCTTGCAGAGAGCCTTTCTTAAGGATTTCGATCGCGAGTGTTTCATTGTGCACGGTTCCATCCTTTTTCCCGAAGGTGGTCTCTGCTTTTCATTTAAATTAGTCTGTGGAGCTTCCTTCCTTTGCGGGTTTGGATTCGTCTTCGCCAGAGGCCAGAGATTTGCATAAGCTGGATGTGAAAACGGGTATTGTTGCGTTACCTGGAGGTCACGAATAGTTTTTGTTTGACGGATCATCTTTTCGTCTTATGGAGTGGACCCAGAAGGGGTCAGAAAGCTTCCAAGGCAACTATTGCCCGATGGCTGAAGGAGGCTATCGTGTCGGCATACCTTGTACAGGGTTGGTCGATTCCGGTCGGGCTTAAGGCTCATTCTACGCGCTCGCAATAGACTTCGTGGGCAGAATGTCAACAGATGGCGCTGCAGGAGATTTGTAGGGCGGCTACCTGGAAGTCCACTCACACTTTCGTGAGACACTATAGACTTGATGTCCGGGCACCTGAGCCTGGGGAGTTCGGAGCCAGTGTTCTCCGAGTGGGACTCTTGCAGTCCCACCCTGGTTAGGGAAGCTTGGGTACATCCCAGGAGTCTGGGCTGATTCGGGTACGTACAGGGAAAGGAAAATTGGTTCTTACCTGCTAATTTTTGTTCCTATAGTACCACGGATCAGCCCAGAGTCCCACCCAGGGAGAGTCCGCTCGGCCAGTAGTTCATTATTTCTGGTTGTAAGTTTCATATGCCCCCCCCCTGTTTAGGGTCAGAATTATAGGGCATTGTTTTTCAGTTTCAGTTACGAGATCATTTCCTCTGCTCTTCGGGGGGAGGTTGTTCACTGACAGTTGTGAATCTTTATTATTGTTCTGCTTGGGTACAGTGGAATACTGACAGATTCTAGGTGGCACCTCAGGGGTATACGACAGAGTCCATAGAAATTGGTCTGTCTCCGCCTGCTGGAGGGGAGGTAAAACCCCAGGAGTCTGGGCTGATCCGTTTCAATACAGGAACGAAAATTAGGTAAGAACTAATTTTCCTTTATTTCTAGCACTTATAACAGTACTCAGCCATGTCACTTTAGTTCTTGCTTAAGTTTATTCAGCCATCTAGATAAAGCTGTTCTGTGCAATCTCTGTAATGGCAGCTGTTAGCATCATACCAACAGAATTTAACTAGAAATTAAAGCAAAATCACCACATTTCTTAGCGTCCAGTCAGATGACTCCAGAACAAGTGGGTTATGCACCTCCATCAGCAGATGGAGACGGAGCAAACTGATGTCACAGAATATATATACCCCTGTAGTGACATCGGCCTGTCAGAATTCTCTGTCTCTAGCAAATGGTGGAGATGCATCTCCCCTCTGGGGATTGCTTCATTTTATAGAAAAGGAGAATTAAGGAAATAAATTTTCCCCGCTTTCCTGTGGTGATACCAAAAGGTCCCTCCCACAGTTGAGAATTCCTGAGGTGATTTCCGTGATCCCTCGGATGAGTGCCTTGGTCCGATAGCTGGTTTTCGGCTGGCGTGGACTTAGCTGCTTGAGCAGCTGAAAGACAGCAGGTACAGGAAGCCGAGCTCGGCGGTGATGGCACATGCCCTTTCTCCCTGCAGCCAGAGGCAGTCTCTGTACTCAGCCAGGTAAGACTGCTCTCTGGTATGTTTAAAAAAAAAATATTATACAGAGTCCTAGAAGGAGGCTTTTGTTGTGTAAGGCTTCCTTCTTTTCCTGGTCTCTGTGCTCAGTGCACTGTTTCAACATTCATCCTGCTCTGTGGGGGGTCGAGGGACGTGAGTAGCCTGGCGGGTTGAGCAGCCTTCTAAGGCTAGGCCCTGCTCCGAAGCTTTTGCCTGTATGCCACGTGGTAGGTTGCAACAACATTTCATGCATTTTCTAAGGTTGTCCTCTACAGGTTTGTCGGTCCTGTGTGTGTCTAGCTGTGCGTCCAGGTTCTGTGCCCAGTTTTTGGACGCACAGTCAGGCCTTGTAGACTTTGCATCCATATTAAGTGATGCCATAGTGGCCCCACGCTTACCTCTGTGCACAAGTGGTACTGTGCGCTTAAGCTTTTTGTGATGCTTATTTTTGGGCATCTAGGTAGGCACCTAGGTGTGTGACACCTAAGTGTTGGGTGCCTAGAGACGCATGGCTCTGGCTGCCGCTCAGTGCATTGTCGGCCATAATAGCGCCTATACATAAGAAGCCTAACCGACTTTCTCTTTGCACTGCTTGTCATATCTGAGCATCTCAGCCAGTGCTGTTTGAAAGCTCAGGGAGAATTCTCTTCCACTGATTTCACTAAGCCTGTTTTTTCCCAGCTGGATGTGGGTCTGGTTAAAGACGACTCAGGTGGGGTGCCTGATTTTGGAACTCCCCTAACTGGTTCCTCAGCCGGGGAAGGTAGCTCAATGACTATAGCTCAGGTACCTCCTGGTCTGAATACTTCTACCTTTTCATGGGTAGAATTTTTACAGGGGTTGCAATCCCTTTCTTCAGGTGCATTCCTCAGCCCTGTCCATTGCTCCCAGAATGCTCAGGAACCTTCTGTTAAGCACCGGAGTACTTCTAGAGCGTCAGCGGGACCTCCGGATACAGATCCGGATGGCACGGATGATGACAGTGATTCTGACTCTCTTGAGGATGGTGAAAATTTCCCCAGATTAGAACCATATAGAACTGTGTTATGGTTCTTTCATAGAGATGAACTGCCAGCTCTGTTTTTCCAGACCTTGAAAATACTTGGAGTTCCTGGGGCAGATTCAGTGTCTGAGCCAAAGAGAAATCCCATTTTGGTTTTCTTGCGTAAAGCCTCTTGTTTTTTCTCTGTGATGGGTTCCATTCAAGAATTGATTGATTTGAGTGGGGCACCCCAAAGGCTAATTTCTGGATCCAGTGAAAAGAGAGTACTTGCGTTTTCCAAAGGTAGATACACTTGTGTGTGTAGTCTCCAAGCTGACCACTATTCCAGTGGAAGGAAGAGCGGCTCACAAATTGTCTTGCCTCACAAATCTGCTTCACTTTTTTGAAGGAGTTAATAAACATGTGGATAAAGGTGAACCAGTAGATATAGTATACTTGGATTTTCAGAAGGCTTTTGACAAAGTTCCTCATGAGAGGCTTCTAGGAAAAGTAAAAAGTCATGGGATAGGTGGCGATGTCCTTTCATGGATTGCAAACTGGCTAAAAGACAGGAAACAGAGAGTAGGATTAAATGGACAATTTTCTCAGTGGAAGGGAATGGGCAGTGGAGTGCCTCAGGGATCTGTATTGGGACCCTTACTTTTCAATATATTTATAAATGATCTGGAAAGAAATACGACGAGTGAAATCATCAAATTTGCAGATGATACAAAATTGTTCAGAGTAGTTAAATCACAAGCAGATTGTGATACATTGCAGGAATACCTTGTGAGACTGGAAAATTGGGCATCCAAATGGCAGATGAAATTTAATGTGGATAAGTACAAGGTGATGCATGTAGGGGAAAAATAACCCATGCTATAATTACACAATGTTGGGTTCCATATTAGGTGCTACAACCCAAGAAAGAGACCTAGGCGTCATAGTGGATAACACATTGAAATTGTCGGTTCAGTGTGCTGCGGCAGTCAAAAAAGCAAACAGAATGTTGGGAATTATTAGAAAGGGAATGGTGAACAAAACGGAAAATGTCATAATGCCTCTGTATCGCTCCATGGTGAGACCCTACCTTGAATACTGTGTACAATTCTTGTCGCCGCATCTCAAAAAAGATATAATTGCGAAGGTACAGAGAAGGGCTACCAAAATGATAAGGGGAATGGAACAGTTCCCCTATGAGGAAAGACTAAAGAGGTTAGGACTTTTCAGCTTGGAGAAGAGACGGCTGAGGGGGGACATGATAGAGGTGTTTAAAATCATGAGAGGTCTAGAACGGGTAGATGTGAATAGGTTATTTACTCTTTCGGATAATAGAAAGACTAGGGGCACTCCATGAAGTTAGCATGGGGCACATTTAAAACTAATCGGAGAAAGTTCTTTTTCACTCAACACACAATTAAACTCTGGAATTTGTTGCCAGAGGATGTGGTTAGTGCTGTTAATATAGCTGGGTTTAAAAAAGGATTGGATAAGTTCTTGGAGGAGAAGTCCATTACCTGCTATTAATTAAGTTGACTTAGAAAATAGCCACTGCTATTACTAGCAACGGTAACATGGAATAGACTTAGCTTTTGGGTACTTGCCAGGTTCTTATGGCCTGGATTGGCCACTGTTGGAAACAGGATGCTGGGCTTGATGGACCCTTGGTCTGACCCAGTATGGCATATTATGTTCTTATGAAGGATAGTATTGATAAAAAGTTTGAGACTATCCTTAAGTATTTGAAGCAGTGGCAATGATCTTGCAGATTGATTTTTGTTGGCTCGCTTTTGTTTGCTTGTCTCCCAGGAGGTTGATGACTTGGGTAAACTCCAGGGCAGTTATGGAACCAGCCACTGCTGCTTTGGCAGATGCGGGCTGTGATTTGCTCTGCATTTCAGCCAGAGGGATGGCCTCTATAGTAGCAGCCAGGCATCTGTTATGGTTGAGAAATTGGTCGGCCGATGCAACTTCCAAGGCTAACCTCACCAAGTTGCCCTTTAACAGCTTGCTTTTATTTGTGAGTGAGTTAGAAAAACTGGCCAGTAAGTGGGACGAATCTCCGGTTACTTGTTTGCTGGAGGATAAGAAGTAGACGCAATGTTCTTACTAAGGTGGTGTCTGTTTTTCATGTAAACTAATCAGTGGAGTTGCCCGGGTTTTCGAATTGGGCTCGGGATGCCTCGATGGGATGAGAACTTCACCTTTTGGATGTGAGACGGATGGTATTACGTTACTTGAAAGTCACTAACGCTTTTTGACGTTCTGCTCATTTGTTCATCCTGTTTAGGGGAGCAAAAAAGGGCGAAAAGGCATCTAAGGCTTCTTTGTCTCGGTTGAAAGAGATGATCTCTGCAGTTTATGTATCAAAAAGGATGAGCGGTTCCAGTGGGTCTTAGCACATTCGACTCAAGCTCAGGCTGAGTGTCAGCTGGTGTCTCCCCAAGAGATCTGTAGAGCCGTGGTATGGTATTCATTGCACACTTTTACCAAGCATTACCTTTTGGATGTGTGGGCCCCGAAGGTGGCCCCCATTTGGAGAGAGTGTTCTTCGAGCGGGTCTCTCAGGTTCCCGCCCAGTGTAAGAGGGCTTTGGTACATCTCGTTTGTCTGGACTGATCTGGGTATGTTCAGGAAAGGAAAATTGGTTCTTACCTGCTAATTTTCGTTCCTGTAATACCACAGATCAGTCCAGAGGCCCGCCCTGAGGATCTCTGCCGAAAGACTGCTTGGCCTACTGCTGTATTTATTTGCAAAGCAGATTTGCCATTTTTTGGCTTCACTTTCTAGGTTTAGCGTTTTCTGCATGGTTTTCTAGTCAGGGGTATCCATGTTGGGAGCCTTGTTCGCTCTTTATTTTTCTTATCTTGGGCTTGGGTATCGATTAATACTGAGGGACTGTGGGTGGCACTCTTGTCTATGTGGCAGTACCCAAAGTTTTGTTTTCTACCTCCATCTGCTGGTAGGGATGAATAAAACCCGCTTGTCTGGACTGCTCTGTGGTATTACAGAAACGAAAATTAGCAGGTAAGAACCAATTTTCCTTTCATTTCCTTGAAGGTACAAGTAATGGCTCTCACCAGCTTCAGGAGTCAGATGAATGGTGGTTCCCTGTACATACCCGGATCAGTCCAGACTCCTGGGTTTTGCCTCCCCACCAGCAGATGGAGACAAAGAAGTTTTGACTGACTCTGCCCTATACGCTGAGGTGCCACCCACAGTCTGTCAGTATTTCTCTGTCTCCAGCAGATGGTGAAGGTGCAAACTCCTGCAGTCTGTAGTTAGTCCTTATGGATCATGAGGTGAGACCCTTTCGGGCTTCGGTGTTGGATATTTTATCCTTTCTGCAGGCCGGGGTACATTTAGTGGCGCATACGGACGTTGCGTGTTTTCTCAGAGGGGTGAAACATTTGTGCCCTCCGGTGCGGAATCCGTGTCCTTCGTGGAACCTCAATCTTGTTCTCAGGGCTTTGTGTGTGGAGCCCTTTGAGCACTGAAGAGAGGGGCGTTGAAGGACCTTACTCTAAAGACGGTTTTCCTAGTGGCTATTTCATCAGCTCGCTGGGTGTCGGAGCTTCAGGCTTTGTCTTGCAGGGAGCCCTTTTTGAGAATTACGGATTCGGGAGTCTCGTTTTGGATGGTTCCCTCCTTTCTCCCTAAGGTTATATCATCATTTCATCTCAATCAGTCAGTGGAGCTACCTTCATTTTCATGTTTAGATCTCTCCGATCTTAGGTCCGGGGACTTGCGGAAGCTGGACGTGCGTCGAGTTCTGTTGCGCTATTTAGAAACTACTAATTCCTTCCGGATGTCGGACCATCTGTTCGTGCTCTGGAGTGATTCCAAGTGGGGCCATAAGGTGTCTCGGGTGACAATTCCTCATTGGTTAAAAGATGCTATTAGTTCAACGTATCTGTTACAGGGTCGCCCGACTCCAGTTGGTTTAAGAGCACATTCTACCCATTCACAAGCAGCATCGTGAGCAGAATGCCAACTAGTGTCTCCACAAGAGATTTGTAGAGCATCCACTTGGAAGTCCTTAAACACCTTTGCTAGACATTATCGTTTGGATGCCCAGGCCCCAGTCTCTGGGGGTTTTAGCGCAGGTGTGATTTGAGCGGCTCTCTCTGGATCCCACCCCCACTAGAAGAGCTCTGGTACATCCCAGGAGTCTGAACTGATCCGGGTACGTACAGGGAAAGGAAAATTGGTTCTTACCTGCTAATTTTCGTTCCTGTAGTACCACGGATTAGTACAGAGTCCCGTCCTGATTTCTTTAAGGTATTGTCGAGAGTCCGCTCATTCTAGGATATATTAGTTGGTTCTGCAGAGTATTTTCTTCCTTGATTCACAATTATTGCCTGTTCTGTTTCTATGTAAGGTTTGTGAGCAGGATAGTTCATGTGGCGAGGTTTCTCTTTCTAAGGGTTCTGCTTTGATACTATGAAATACTGACAGACTGTGGGTGGCACCTCAGGATATAGGGCAGAGTCAGTCAAAACTTCTCTGTCTCTATCTGCAGGTGCAGAGGCAAAACCCTCTGCACCAGCAGCTACATAAGCTGCAGAGATCTGTCTCTATCTGTTGGTGCAGAGGCAAAACTCCTTGACTAATCCGTGGCAGTACCACGGATTAGTAAAGGAGTCTTGACTAATCCGTGGTACTACAGGAACGAAAAATAGCAGGTAAGAACCAATTTTCCTATCCTTATCTGCTCATCCTGATGTGGCCTGTTTTCTGAAAGGAGTGAAACATCTTAGTCCTCTTTTGCAGTTTCCAGTGCCTCTATGGAGTCTTAATTTGGTCCTGGATTTCTTGGCAGGCCCTACATTTACACTGTTGCATACTCTGTCCTTGTGGTTTCTGACCTTGAAAACGGTGTTTCTTGTGGCAGTTTGTTCTGTGTGTAAAGTTTCTGAACTGCAGGCCTAGTCTTGCCGGGAACTATTTCTCCAGGTGACTCCAGGGGCAGTATAGCTGTGTACTGTTCTTTCCTTTTTACCGAAAGTGGTCACTGAGTTTCACTTGAATCAGTCCATCTCCCTGCCATCTTTGGACAGAGAGAGAGATGAAGAGGAGTATCGTCTATTGCAACCCTTGGTTGTCAAGAGACATATTGTCAGGTATCTAAAGGTTACTGATCCTTTGAGGAAGTCGTATTGCCTGTTTGTCCTTCATGGCGATACTTGACAGGGAGAGCCGGCCTTGCGGGCTACAATAGCTCATTGGATTAAGGAGGTTGTCACGGTTGCATACATTAATGCTGAGAAACCGTTACCTATTCAGGTTAGGGCTCATTCCACTAGGGCTGGCAGTATCTTTAGTGGAAGTGAAATTGTTGTCTCCAGCCGACATTTGCTGAGCTGCGACGTGGTCCTCCTTACACATCTTTTCTAGGTATTATCGTATTGGATGTGCAGGCCTGGGAGGACGTGGTCTTTGCACATGCGATTTTGACTGGACACTGGGCAGCCTCCCTTCCTATTCGGGAGTAGCTTGGGTACATCCCACTTGTTCAGGATTCATCTGACTGGACGCTAAGAAATGAGAAATTACTAATTGCCTGATAATTTCCTTTTCTTTAGGCTTGTCAGATGAATCCAGCTTCCCTCCCTTGGCTGCCAAATGATTGTATTATGGTCCTCCTGCGTGGTTACGTGTTACAGGGGATTACTGGTAAGTGTTAGCTCAGTCCCTAGACTAGTGTTAGAACATTCTTGTTTGATGTTAGTGTTGCCTGTTGGCTGAGTATTGAAATGGTTATCTGTTTTTAATCAAGTTTTTTTGCTAGCCTGACCATAGTTGCCTTTGAAGAAAATACTGCAGGCTGATGTCACTACAGAGGTATATATACTGTGATGTCAGTTTGTTCAGTCTCCATTTGCTGGTAGAGGTACATAACCTGCTTGTTTTAGATTCATCTGCCTGTCCTAAAGAAAAGAAAATTCAGGTAAGTAGCAATTTCTCAATCAGAGCTAACTTCTGTGGGGGCTATAGTGCCATTATCTTTTTTTATGTTCCTTTTCAGTCCAGCTCAGTGACAGTCCTCAGCTAGAGATTGTAGCCTGCATTTCCATTGTGAACCTAGTAAGGATGCATCTTAGATGTGGATTTGATTTAATTACCTTTCCAAATCCAAGCTTCAGGCAAGTTACATATTCAGGTGCAGTTTATGTTCCCGTCTCGAGGGCTTACAATCTAAGTTATTCCTGAGGCAATAGAGGATAAAATGACTTGCCCATGGTCACAAGGAGGGTCTGTCAAATATCAGCAATTCAGACTGTGGCTTCCCTGGCTCTCAGCCCACTGCTTTAATCACTAGGTATTGACCTTGAGTAATGGCTGAGATTCCCTCCCCCCAGGGGTTGCGAATGCTGTATCCCTAGTCTTGGGCACCCGAAGGAGCAGAAGCTGCGCTTGAGAATCGTACTCTGTTCTCTCTGCAGCATGTAGCAATGCCACTTAACCACTGAGCTGTCCATATCACCTTTTAGGATGCAGAGAATGTTTAATGGCTTTATTTGTTTGTGTGTGTGTTTTGATCCATGTAGCTTGGCATTATCTATACTCTTAATACATTTTGATATAGACTTCATGAATTTTGGCTTCTTTGCAAACCATGGGCCTTATTCAAAAAGGGTATTTGTCCATTTTGCACCTCTGGTAAATATCTGTTTTGAATAAGACTATATGTAATTGAAGCTAGTGCCAGCTTAGTTGGAACTAATGTTAATTAAAAGTGACATTGCACTAGCTAGAGAGGAACATTTAGCAGGTTTATGCAGTAACATACATTGAAAGCAGATAGGAAAAATGGGATTAGATACGCGTAACATTCTCTTGTCTATTGCAGATGATTGTTTATTGCAAACATGATTTTACCCTCACTCACCCACAAGTGAGGATTGTACTTTGCTTGTCCCATACCTTCATGAATTCTGTTACTGGTTTTACTTCCACTAGTTCCAGTGGAAGGCTGTAGATTCTATAAAGAGGTACTTCATTATGTTACTGTTGAATCTGCTCTGATCCATCCTTATATGATGCCTTTTTGTAATATAGAAAGCTCTTTCCAATAAAATATTGCTTCTGGTGCATTATTTATCCCCTTCTTCCTCTTCTTCTGTAGGGTTTTAAGTGACTTGGTGTATGGTGCAAAATCTACACTGTTTGGGTAGCCTTCCTCTGGGTTGGAAAAAAGGTGGGTGCCTGGTGCCATGTAGAGAAGTCGAGGTAGCAAGAGCAGTGATGGCCCTAGGCTGGCAAAGAGCAGCAGTGGGGGATGGTGAGGAAGAACTAGGGCTGGAAAGATTAGCAGTGGTTGCCAGGGTTTGGTTTTGCAACTGAGGCCTTCATTGGGCTGGAAGGAGCAGTGGAGGCTAGGGCTGGGAACAGCCACCAGGCCACAGAAGAAGGCAGACAGTGGGCAAGAGACTGGAGGGTAGAGAAGAAAGTTGGTAGGGGAAGGGATGTGCAAAAGACAAAAAAAAAAAGCTAAACAGATTTTTCTTCTCCTCTTCCCCTCGCCTCCTCCCTCCCCTCAACCGCCAACAGGCTCCTAAGAATTCTGGCTAGTGCCTTAGTTTAAAATTTTCCACCTTTAATCCTTTGAATTGCTGAAATGTGGTGTCCAGAATTGAACACAGTATTCCAGAGGAGATCTTAGTATTGATATAAACAGGAATTGGTTATCTCTGGTTGCTCTACCTTTCTCTGGGCATGAACATTCTCAAGTTGCAGTTCTGCCAGTACATCTCTGCTTGAATCTTAACCCTTGTTTTGTAGTCCTTTGCTTGTTCTGATCAGATGCTATCCATAAGTAAACATTAAGTGACAGGTCAGGAGTGAAAAAAGATCTCAAGAAGGTCACATGGCTAACACTGAAAATTCTTGCCTTTTTATGTGCTGTTTCAAGATGGTGATGCAAGTGAACTGGAGCGAACCCGGCAATATGTGAATGAAGCTTTTCAGGCTGGAGCGATGACATGTCTAATCTGCATTGCTTCAGTCAAGAGAAACCAGGCTGTAAGTATATTTTAAACTGTTCTCATAAAGCTGTCCGCACTAATGATTCTTAGTATACCTCATAGGAATGAATTGCTCCTGTATAATAAAAAGATGCTATTGAGGGTCTTCCTTTCTTTTGTCATAAATCACTTTTGTTTGCATTCTGCACCTTTTTATAGCATCTCACTAATGTAGCTTTCTCTTTTACATCAACTGTGGTTGTGCTTATGTGGTAGCTCTCTAATACTAAGGCAAGTTTTCCTCTCTCTGTCTTGTCCCTTTCCTTTGATGGCAGAGATTCATGGCTAGATTTTTAGAGGCAGCTGAATGCATGAATTACTGTTTAATTGGAGGTAAACAAACCTCTCTTCTACAGTTCTCCCTCTCTTGTGAGTCCACAGCTTCCTCATTCTCTTTTGGGCTTCCAACTCAGTCAGTACCTGAACCTGGGCTATAGTGCCTTGAACCTTCATTCTTGCTTTCTCATGGTTTTTACTCTTTTATCCTTCTCTCTTTACAACTCAGTTCTTTCAGCAAACGTCTTCAGTAGGAGTCTTGGATCATGGCTCTGCAGAACCCTTTATGCATGATGAATTTTGCCCTTAAGAGTCACTTTTGTGTCACTGAGATTCCTTTGCCTCTGGGGCTGAGAATGTTCCCTCCTGTGGCATCCCCAGTCCTTGACAGGCCAGTAAGTAGACACTGGGTTTGATAACTATGTAAGGTCATCAGGCCAGTCCTTTGCAGTCTTTTCCATCCATACATTAAGGGAGACGTTCCCAGGGTGCAGAATGGCAACTTATTTGTTTGTTCCAGATTGACAGTATACAAAACAATCTTGACGGTTTACACTCAATTATATAGAGGCCACTATATAATTATACAATCAAAATTACATAATAAAACAGTAGAACTTAAACTTATTGTAAAATCAAATTTATAACACGATAATTATATGCAATATCTTAAAATGAATCAATAAAATACAACAAGCTAAAATAATATTAGTAAAATAAAAGTAAAATAACATGAGATCTAAAATAAAAAATAAGATAAAATAAAAACAAAAATAAAGCCAGATGACATAGCTTTAAGCACTTTCAAGCCCTTAAGGATCGCACAGACATGTTGATATTTTTTTTTACACTCCAACCAGATCATAAGCATTTTTAAATATGTGAAGTATCAGTCTTGCTCCCCTGCCGTTGAAGCAAAGTGCTATGCTGGCTTTGCATTGAGGCTTTGCACGAGGCTTTCCTGGCTAGGAAGAATGCAGGAGAGGAGAGATCCAGAGAGAGAAGACAGGGCTGTCCAAAAAGACCTAGGTTGGCTTCTGTGGGAGGTTCTGGGCATGTGCCCAGGCAACTGGGGTTGTGTGGCGCTTGTGCGGAGGGTGACCCCCATGTATTTTTTTTTTCCATTTTTTATTTTGCATATCTCAGATTTGACAAAATTCAGACAATAATCATAATTCAGGAGTACATATTATAACATTAAATATGTTATCCAAGGAAACATATATTCTATGAATTACACTACAACAAAGTAATCTAGACTCACTATTACCAAACAGTAGTGGGGAGGAGTTCCATTTATAAGCAAGGATTCATGCACAAATTTAAACCAAAATTGAGAGATTCAGGGAGTATACACATTTTCCTACAATTCGAAGAAGATGTTATTATTTATTTATTTTGATTTCTTCTATACCGGCGTTCCTGTATAGAATACAGATCACACCGGTTTACATTAAACACAGAACAGTCGCTTGGTGGCGATACAAGGAAAAGTTACAATTGCAATTTAAAACAAGGAACAATTAAGTCAAGTAGATGAAATAAGTTCCATATAAATTAAATCAACAATTAAAATTGAGTAGATAAATATTTTCAGAATAGAAATAAATAACTTCAGAGCAGTTAAAAATTATTATTCTGTTACAATCAAGAAATGAACCCGGAAGACTAAGGAGCTGTTGCGTTTAGGTAGAGGGCTCACAGCTTGAGGGGCTAGTTAAGGGAGAGCATTGGGCTGTGAAATGATATCTGCTGAGTAACAGGATAAATACCGGATAACTTGAGCAGGTAGGATAGTGGGTTAGAGTCGAACAGGACTGGGGTGCCATAAGGGGACAAACTATAAGGGGGCAGGAACCTGATGTGGGCAGATGAGCATGCTAGGTTTGAAAGAGGGGGCCCCTGACAAGGGCTGGGAGGATTAATTTGAGAGTGCGACATAACCTAGACTGGGAGGCGGCTTCAGAAGGAGCTTAAATCTCCATTGAAGGCTTGGCTGAAGAGCCAGGTTTAAAATTTTTTTTTTAATGTCTGAAGGCAGAGTTCTTGTCGGTAATCAGGCGGAAGAGTAATCCAGAGGGTGGGACCCGCTGTGGATAAGGCACGCTTCCTTAAGGATGTTTTTACAGGGGGGGGGCATAGAGAGTGCCTTTGTAGACTCTTCTGATGGGTCTGTCCGATGTGTGTGGACGTAGCTGGATGCTTAGCTTGAGGGGGGAGATGTTGTGAATATCTTTGTGGATCATCATGAGGACTTTGAAAAGAATCCTGAATTTGGGTAACCAGTGGAGTTTCTGAAGGATGGGAGTGATGTGCTCTCTTTTGTTTGAGCTGGTGAGAATCCTGGCGGCGGCATTCTGAACCATCTGCAAGGGTTTAATAGCGATTGCAGGAAGACCGAGGAGGAGGGAGTTGCAGTAATCAACTTTCGATAGGATGATGGATTGAAGCACCAGCCGGAAGTCTCGGAAGTGAAGGAGAGGTTTCAGTTTAAGAACTTGTAGTTTGAAAAAGCATTCTTTTGTGGAGTTTTGTACACATTTTTTTAGGTTTAGTTGGTTATCAAGCAGAACCCCTAAGTCTCTAATGGATGATGAGTGATTGATAGTTGTTTTGGCAAATTGGGAGGAGCTTGGGGAGTTGAGGAGCACTTTGTTTTCATCCAGCGAGATGATGAGAATCTCCGTCTTATTGGTATTGAGGACGAGGTTAAGGCTGGTGAGAAGGCGGTTGATTGCTTGGAGACAGCTATTCCAGTGGGACCATGTTTTTTGAAGAGAGTCTGTGATTGGGAGAAGGATCTGGATGTCGTCCGCGTAAAGGTAGTGGGTTAGATTAAGATTAGTGAGTAACTGGCAGAGAGGGAGAAGATAGACGTTGAAGAGGGTGGGTGAAAGGGATGAGCCTTGGGGGACTCCCAGGTTGGATCTGATTGGGTGTGATTCTTTGTTGTTGATCCTCACCTTGAAGAATCTGTTGTCGAGGAAGGATTTGAACCAGCTGAGCGCAACTCCCTTAACACCTATGTCTGCCAGACGCTCTAATAAGATTGTATGTTTCACAGTGTCAAAGGCCGCAGATAAATCGAGAAGCGCTAGGAGATAGGTTGTATTCTTTCCAGGTTAAGGAGGATGGTGTCCGAAAGGGAAGATAGGAGGGATTCTGTGTTTAGAGTTTTGCGGAAGCCAAACTGAGATGTGTAGAGAAAATTGTTGTCCTCCAAGTATTCAGACAGTTGTTTGTTTACTATTTTTTCCATAATTTTGGCGATGACAGGCAAGTTCGCTATGGGGCGGAAGTTAGCTGGGTCCGTAGTTGAAAGGTTGGGTTTGGTTTAAGTATAGCAAGTTTTAGTTGGTCAGGCACCTGCCCTTGGGCCAAAGAGCAATTAATGATATCTGCAATAGGCTTAGTAAAAGTAAGAGAAGGCTATGCCAAACTAATGATCCTTAGAAGACTAAAACCCTTATTAACTCAAGATCACTTTCGCACAGTACTACAAGCGCTAATATTTGCTAGCACGGACTACTGTAACACACTTTTCCTAGGTTTACCATACACCACAATCAGGCCACTACAAATACTACAGAACTCAGCTGCAAGAATACTAACTGGAAAAAGAGATCACATCACCCAAACACTTGCAGATTGACACTGGCTCCCAATAGAACAGAGAGTCCAATTCAAAACACTTTGCACAGTTCATAAACTAATAAATGACGAAAATGCTGACTGGCTAAACACTGCTCTACGATTACATGTCCCTCAAAGAAATCTCAGATCAGCCAAAAAAGCACTACTAACCATTCCATCAGTCAAAACAGCAAAACTAACTCAAGTTAGAGAGAGAGCGCTATCCTTGGCAGGACCATTATTATGGAACACACTACCGCTTGAGCTTAGATTAATGAAAGAACTAAAACTCTTCAAAAAGAGCTTAAAACTTGGCTATTCAAAAAAAGCATTTCACAGCGAGGTCGCTGAATAAGGAGGAGGATAGGTTTGCCAACTTTTTGACAGAATAGGACTGAATACTCCGGGGGGTATGCCCCCTTCTTTTCAAACATTTGCAGAAAACATAAAGAAGTATAAAACATTGTTATAGTAAGACCATACTAATAAATATTTCAACAAAACTATCTAATAGAATATCCAATAATTAAAACATTTAAAAATGAAACGCCAATAGATGAAGTGCCATACCTCCGGGAGAAGTGTCTGCGTCAGGATGGAGCAAATGCCGACGCCGCAGGACCTCCACATCTCGCTAAGCCCCGGAGCTCCCGTGATGCCCCTGCCGCCTCATTTCACTTTGACCCTGGATTTGGGTGAGGTGAACTGACATGGAGAAGTTGGAGCTGACTGACCCCATCGGGGGGAATCTTAAGGAGAAAGAAGCGAGACCAAAGGCTAGTGGAAATGGTGATATGTTGGGAAATAATCCACTAATCTCTACACCTGAGGAGCAGGATGGCCGGGTGGCGGTACCAATATTGAGGCAGGAACGCCATCTGCAAGGAACAGTGAGTGAAATGGCTGCCTCGAGCGAACATCAGACACCAACAATAATGCTGGATAATGTATGGTCTGTTTTGATGGATTTACAATCCACCGTCAATTGTAAATTTAAATACGTTACTGGACACACAGAATCGTGTGGTACAGATAAACCCAATGTTATCAGTACATACTGCGAAACTGCAGGGCCTTGAAAATCGGGTCAGCCAGATGGAAAAAGTCCAAGCAGGACTAATTCAAGGCGAATTGGCGAACAGCAGAAAAATAGAGATTATGGAAAATCTATGTAATGTTCTATGTTAAATGTTCTATGTAATGCTCTTAGGCAAGTTTTATTGTTTCACTGTAAACCGGTTTGATTTGTATCCAATGCAAGAAGATCGGTATATAAAAATAAATAAATAAATAACAAATACATACAGCTGAAAGTCACCTATAAAAAGCAGAATGTTATTTTTATTTTAATCATAAGTAAATATTAGATTAAAACAGTTTTCACATATGATTACCCCAGGAATCATATAAACAGTATCTCCAACACACTTCTCATTTAGAGTATATTACTGAACTATGTAACCGTAAATATTGGCACACTATGGATAACTTAGATACCAAACCAAACCTATTTCGTGCCTAAATGTAAACCGTTGTGATGGTGCATCAATAAACGACGGTATAGAAAAGTTTCTAAATAAATAAATGTTCAGAATGGAGAGATATTACTCTCTCGTGACTCCTGCGGTTCTCTAAGTATTTCTCTAACTGTTCAGGTTCATAATAAACAAATCTTAACACCATTCACTTTCATTATACATTTACAAGGAATTCTAATGTTTATCTGAATCCCAAAGGTTCTAGCCTGGTTTGCAAGCACTAGAAATTTTTTACGTCTTATATGGGTCTCTTTTTAGAGATGTCAGGGTATGCCCATAACTTTTCCCCTAGATATAAACAAGATCTTTTACTCAAATATAGTTTTTTTTTTAAATTTTGTTTTTTTATTGAATTTTCATTATCATATAATGACAACAACATTTAAGAAAAACAAAACAAAAATAACAAGAAATACAGTCGGATTAATATATATATATCCAATCTAAATAATGCAGAAAGTTAAATTAAATTAAGTCAAATATTACAGGAGTAATATTACTTCCGACTCTACATATCAAAGGATAGACATATTTTTATTTATAAGAATAAATGGAGAACCATATAAAAGCGGTTCATAAGAAAAAAATTTTTTTAGGAATTGGCAGTTTCATCTAGTACAACAATTTACTTTTCCTTTCATGCCCTAGGTCCACATGAAGACATTAAGAATGTGAGTCCAGGTATAGACGCAGCTGTTGAGGGTCCGAAAAAATATATCTACTCAAATATAGTTTTAATATATCATCTCTATCTTCCGATGACTGAAATTTCACCAGTAAAGTTCCTCGCATTTCTATTTGAGATCTATAAGAAGTCTCTAACTCAGTAACATTTAATGATGCTCCCTCTTATAATAAATTTCCATTTACTTGTTCTTCTTTCTTCTTCGGTAAGAAGTATGCCTTCAATATCTTTGGTAGCATATCCGATGATAGTGATAAGATTTCTTGAAAATAATTCTTTAATTGTTCTTTCGGGGAAGACATTTTACACTTAAGAAAATTCAATATTCTTAAGTTATTATACCTAAGAGTTCTCTATATTTTCCACCTTTTTCCCCAACAGAGATTCTCCTTGAATTATAGAGAACTGTACTTGCTTTATCTGATTTATTTCTTCATCCACTTTCATCAGATTAACTCTGTTTATTTCTGGGGTTAAATTATATAAAATTGTTTGCATTTCTTTTATATTTGAAGACAAAGTTAACAAATCCTTTTGCGTCTACATAATGCATTAATGTAGACGCAAAAGGATTAACACCATAGTAACGACTTTGGGTTTTTCATTCAGTAAGAAAGGCGTTATATTTATAACTTGTGATAGAGAAATACCTCGAGCTTCTGGAGATCTTTGAGGCTGAGAAATCTTCACTGCTAACTCAGCTTCCATTTCGCTGGTTGCAGCTCAGTCTAAGCCGAAATCACCCTCCACTGGTGGGGAGGAGATGAAAGGGCCTCCCGATCTCTTTGATGGCGCAATTTCTCTAGCTGCAGCTTCCCCGATAGGGCTCAATTCAGCGACGCCATCCGTCCTTGTCTTGAGCCAAAGTCCACAGCGGTCTTAGCGTCACCTGGTGGATTGGGGATTGTAGGAGCCCCGGGACTTAGGGTGGTATCTCCCAGGAGCAGCGGTGCTTGCTCTCCACCTAACTGCTCAGTGGGACACTCCAGGGTTATTACCTCCATCTGAGGTTGGAAGCCTGTCAGCGTTGTTTGGATCAGCGCGGGTCTGGTAGGGGTCGGGGCTCCCTCTCTTACCCGGCCTTTACGTTTTGTATGAGGCATCTTTTGAAAACCAACAGCGAACAATATCAAAAAAGGGAACAAAAAACAACGCTGCCGGAGCTTCACACACAGTCTCTCACAAACGCCATCTTGGCCACTCCCCCAATGACCCCATGGATTTGGATGACTTGGAAGAGATGCAGGAGGATGCTGCGTCCTTCGCAGGGAGTGGATCTGGATGGGGTCAGACCCCGCATCCGGATGTGAGCAAGGATGATCTGGAACTTGTTGAAGGGACCGGGACCGAAGGGGATGACTCTCAGGTGGTCCGTTTGAAGAAGGAGGTGCTTTTGGTCCTTATTCCTCAAGTATTGGAAGAATTGGGGGTGAAGCTAATTTTTCTCTCATGCATATTGATTGTGGATTTCCTGAAAACCCGACTGGCTGGTGGGCCCCCAGGACAGGGTTGGGGACCACTGTTTTAAGGGGAAGCTGCTTTTTGGGGTGGAGCTGAATCAGTTGAAGTAGTCCCTGGGGGAATCCAAGGGAATTAGGCTATCAGAGGATAAGAAGGGCAATAAGGTCTTTCCACCTCAATCCTGTTTTCGGGAGTCAAGGTGGTTTTGGTCCGTAGAGGGACTTCAACCTTGGGCTTCAATCAGCAGACATTTCGGGGTTCCAGCAGGTCCGGTCAGGGGACCAGCTGGAGCAAGTCCTCCCAATGAAGCCAGGCTCGCCCACTCCATGCTAGAGGCAGTAGGGGGCAGGTTGTCCCATTTTTACGAGAAGTGGGCCAAGATTACCTCGGACCAGTGGGTTCTGGAAGTTGTAAGAGATGGTTACGCCTTAGAATTTTCACGTCTGCTCAGGGAAGCCTTTCTGGAGTCCCACTGCTCTTCTCCAATCAAATGGGAAGCGGTAGAGGGGACTCTGCAAAGGTTGATAAGCTTAGAGACTATAATTCCAGTGCTGCTGAGCGAGCAGGGGCGGGGGAGGTACTCCATCTATTTTCTGGTACCAAAAAAAGGAGAGCACCTTTCATCCTATCTTGGATTTGCAAAAGGTAAATGTAACTTGCGGGTGCTGCGTTTCCAGATGGAGATGCTGCGTGCGATGATTGCAGTGGTCCACAAACGAGAATTTCTGGTGTCTTTGGATCTATCCGAAGCTTATCTCCATATTCCCATTCGAAAGGACCATCAGAAATTTCTGCAATTCAAGGTATTGGGTCAGTACTTCCAGTTTTGGGCTCTTCCATTTGGGTTGGCCATGGCTTCCCGAGCCTTCACAAAGGTGATTGTGGTGGCCTTGAGATGAGATGGGATTCTGGTCCATCCCTATCTGGACAACTGGCTTTTCCTGGTGAAGACTGAGGAGGAGTGCGGTTAATCCATGCAAAGAGTGATGAACACCCTCAGTTCTCTGGTTTGGGTGATCAATGTGGCAAAGAGTCACCTGGTTCTGTCTCATTCATCGGAATATCTAGGGGCCCATTTTGATACCCAGAAGGGCAAAGTGTATCTGACAGATTGTCGAAGTTGCAAGTGCAGGTGACATGGCTGTTGCGTCTACCAGTGCCAAGGGTCTGGGATTACTTACAGGTGCTGAACTCCATGGCTTTGACATTGAATCTAGTTCCGTGGGCCTTTGTTCACATGCATCCATTGCTAAAGGGGCTGTGGTCCAGGTGGAATCTAATGTCTGAGCAGTATTATCTACAGTTGCGTCTTCTATTGGAGTCCAGGTCCAGTCTTTCGTGGTGGCTGTCGAAGAGCAACCTGGAAAGGGAGCTGGACCTGGAGGCTCCGGATTGGGTGGTGGTGACCACAGATGCCAGCTTTAAGGATTCGCGAGCAGTGTGCTTGGATCTGTCTGTCCAGGGGCTTTGGTCAGTGGCAGAGATGGCCTGCTCCATCAATCGTCTGGAGACACCAGGGTAATGTGCAGGGCTTTAGAAGTGTTTCTGCCTCTGGTACAGGGTCGAATGGTTTGAGTGTTTTCAGACAATGCGACAACGGTGGCGTACATCAATCATCAAGGAGGAACGGAGAGTCCCATTGTGCCTCTGGAAACTCGGCTACTGTTTGTGTGGGTGGAGCATCATCTCAAGGGAATTGCGGCCTCCTACCTAGCGGGGGTAGACAATGTGCAGGCGGATTTCCTAAGCAGATAACAACTGGATCCTGGGGAGTGGGAGCTGTTCCCTGAAGCCTGGATCACATTTGTGCCAGTAGGGGTGTTCCTCAGCTGGACCTCATGGTGATGCGGGCCAGTGCAAAAACAAGATTCTTCGGTAGTAGAATGAAAGTCAGTTTGGTAGGACTAGATGCTTTAGTGTGCCTGTGGCCAATGGGGATCCTTCTGTATGTGTTTCCTCCATGGCCACTCATAGGTCGAGTGTTACGGTGTGTAGAAGTGCATCCAGAGACACTAGTGCTACTGGCGCTGGAGTGGCTGTGTCATCCATAAGGCGGATCTGGTATATCTGGCGGTGGACGAGCCTCTTCAGCTGGCTCATCTGCTGGGATTGCTTCAGCAGGGACCCATATTTTCGGATTGGGAGGATTGCTTTTGAGAGGCTGCGCTTGCGCATGAAGGGATATTCAGAACCATAAGAACATAAGAAATTGCCATGCTGGGTCAGACCAAGGGTCCATCAAGCCCAGCATCCTGTTTCCAACAGAGGCCAAACCAGGCCACAAGAACCTGGCAAGTACCCAAACACTAAGAAGATCCCATGCTACTGATGCCAGTAATAGCAAAGGCCATTCCCTAGGTCACCTTGATTAATAGCAGTTAATGGATGTCTCCTCCAAGAACTTATCCAAACTTTTTTTGAACCCAGCTACACTAACTGCACTAACAACATCCTCTGGCAACAAATTTCAGAGCTTAATTGTGCATAGAGTGAAATAATTTTCTCCAATTAGTAAATTCTACCCTTCTCCAGGCTAGATGGCCTTCTACTTCCATGGCGTATGTCAGAGTTTGTAAGGTTTTTGAGGCCTGGTGCCTACAGCAGTGCCTGGATCCTCTGTCAGCGACGGTACCACATATTTTGTCCTTTCTTCAGCAGGGCTTGTCCAAGGGTTTTGCCTATAGTTTGCTCCATGTCCAGGTTTCTGCCTTGGGTTGTCTCAGGGGCAAGGTGCAGCGCAAGTCTTTGGCCTCTCATCCTGATGTCATCCGATTCCTGAAGGGGGTTAAGCATGTGCGACCTCCATTTTGGAAGGTGTGTCCAGACTGGAATCTCAACTTAGTCTTGCGGGTTCTCTGTGAGGCACCCTTTGAGCCTTTAGGTCGAGCTTCTTTGAAAGACATTATGTTGAATTCGATTTTACTGGTTGTGATTTGCTCAGCCAGGAGGATTTCGGAGCATCAGGCTCTATCTTGTCCTGATCCTTTTTTGTTTATTACTAATGACAGGGTGTCCTTGCATATGGTGCCTTCCTTTTTGCCAAAAATGGTTTCTGCCTTCCATGGGAATCAGACAGTTGAATTACCGGGTTTCCCGGAATGGTCTAGAGATTCTTCGGAAGGTAGAGATCTCCATCTTCTGGATGTGCGTGGCTGTTTGTTGTGTTATTGGAAGGTCACTAATTCCTTTTGGCGATTGGACCATCTTTTTGTATTTGGTCGAGCGAAGAAAAGAGAGAGAACTTCTAAAGCTACTTTGGCTTGTTGGTTGAAAGAGGCTATTTGTTCGGCCTATATTTGTAAGGGTCATGCCATTCCGATGGGTCTAAAGGAGCATTCGACTAGAGCACAGGCAGTCTCTTGGGCGGATTGTCAGTTGGTGTCTCCCCAGGGGATCTGTAGGACCATGGTATGGTCCTCGCTTCTTACTTTTGCAAAACGTTACTGATGGGATGTTTGGATGCAAGAAGATATGACTTTTGGAAAAGTGTGTTGAGACCCAGGTCTTTTGGGTTCCCACCCAGTATAGGGTTGTTTTTGGTACATCTTGCTTGTCTGGACTGCTGGGTATGTTCAGGAAAGGAAAATTTGGTTCTTACCTGCTAATTTTCGTTCTTGTAATACCACAGATAAGTCCAGAGACCCGCCCTGGAATTACTGCCGAAAGACTGATTTTCCTGGTATTATCTGCTGTATATTGAAGAGTTTCTTACCAATTAAACTGTTTGTTGAATTAAGCGGATGACAGTCTGTTTTGATACTGCAGTTATGTTGGTCTCCAGTTCAGGGGGCTCCAACCCTGGGGTTTTTGGTTCGCCTTGGTAAAGGGGAATGCTATTTATTTTTTGGCTTGGGTACAGGTCAATACTGAGGGACTGCAGGTGGCACTCTCGTTATGTAGCAGTGCCTCAAAGCTTTTGTTCTCTGCCTCCATCTGCTGGTAGGGATCAAAACCCACTTGTCTGGACTGATCTGTGGTATTACAGGAACGAAAATTAGCAGATAAGAACCAATTTTCCTTTCTTAATAATAATAAAAGCCATTTGACTTTCAAATATCACATGGAAGGAATTGTCAAATGATGTTGGCCTCTGAAAGAATTACACCACCAAACAGAGGGCAGTGCAGGTAATTCAATAAGTCCCCTCAACTTCAAATTCTTTTCATCAAAGGTTTCTTTTTATTTTTACATCGGCAGCTCCATTGCTTAGACAAGCACAGAATTTAAGAAGGGTCCCCCGACATGGACCCGTGTTTCGCCAAACCCGGCTGCGTCGAGAGGGACAAGCATTTAGAGACAGGGATTCTTCAACTTTGCAGAGCAAAACATCACAAAATGCAAAGATTTTTTGTTCACAGAAGTAGCTTTATTTTTTTTTCCCTACTCCCCTATTTTTATATTGCCTCCCATTACAACAATAGTTCTCAAGCAGAAGCCACAGACCATGGACCCTGAGCTGGGCTTCTAGGTGTTATACCCAGGCAATCAGCATGGCCACTTATAGTACTCTCGCTAAATCACTTGGCTGGCCCAGAAGTGATTTAGCGAGAGGTCCCTTAAATAATTGGTTCTTTTGTATTTAATCAGTAGAGCATGACCAAGTAAGACACGTGATATAATATTAATTAGTCTCTGCTTTCTGACAGGTCTGGAGCTGCTCTGGATGTTTTTGCATATTTCACATCCCATGTATCCAAAAGTGGGCTAAGGACAGCATATTCCTCATCTCCTCTCCACTGACAGATGATGATTTTGGAAAGAAAGATTACCCATGGCCATGGTAAGTTAATTTTTTAGAATAAGACCTAATTTATCAAAGTGTAATGTGGGGTGATATTTCTGTTCTAGGCCTATGAAAAAAAAACTTTGATAGCTGTAATAAGAACACGGATAGATATAGCCGCTGCCGCCCCTAGTACTAATTTGGGGCTGGTGGCATGCTGTCCTTTTCTACCTCACACCCCCCCCCCCCCCCCCCACCCGAAGCAAATTTCAAAGAGATGGGATCCAGTGGAAATCCTCAAAGCGCTTACAGGCTTTGCCCCTTGCATGGAAACTAAGAGGATGGGGGCCTGTGAGTGTTGGCTTCAGCTTTGTGCTCATTGTACCTTGAGGATTGCTGCTGAAGCCAAGATCTGGTGGGGTGGGGGGGGGGGGGGGAGGAAGCAGTGGTGATGGCAGCAGCAGGAGTTACACTTTTGGAAGGTCTGGAACAGGATTACAAGGTACAGGAGAGGTGGCAGAAAAATTACAATACTTGTAAAGAATGTTTTTGTGAAAATAGAAAAAAGTACCATGCCTTAGCAGGTGCCTTCCTATTTTCATTTTCCCTGTACATACCCGGATCAGTCCAGACTCCTGGGTTTATGCATACCTGCTAGCAGATGGAGACAGAATTTTACTGACATTGCTACATAATCAATGGTGCCTATCTGCAGTTCCTCAGTATTGACCTTTACCCAAGCACAAAAAAACTGTAAAAAACAACAAATTTACAAAAACCTTTTTCAACAAGGCTGTATTCCATACCATGAAAAAAACTGCATTCTCTACCAATAAACCTCAGCTGAACGGATGACTCTCCACCTGCACAGATTGGGCGGGTTCTGGACTGATCCATGGAACTATAGGAATGAAAATTAGCAGGTAAGAATCAATTTTCCTTTCTCTGTATGTACCTGGATCAATCCAGACTCCTGGGATGTAGCAAAGCTCCCTACTTAGGGTGGGACATGGAGAATCCCACTCATAAGACACACTTGCCGGATCCCCCACATCCAGATGATAGTGCCTTGCAAATGTATACAGTGACTTCCAAGTCGCCACTCTACAAATTTCCTGCAGCGAAACCAACTGAGCCTCCACCCACAAGGCTGCCTGAGAACACAGAGTGTGCCCGCAAATCTTCAGGCACCTGACGCCGCTTGAGAATGTATTTTGACCCAATGGCTGCACTAGGTAGACCGTATCTGCCTTCCTGTTTACCGGAGGCACATAGATGTGTTTCCAAATTCTAAGGAGTAGCTCCTTGAAAATGTCATGCACAGGAACAGCTACCATTTTCTTAGGAGCATCAACGAACTGGAGATCCTCTAGAATCTCTTCCAGCTGTAGAACCCAAGTCTTTCGGCCTAGGGCCCCTTTTTTGAGTTCAGGCTGTCTTCCTCTGTTTCAAATAGCAGCTCTGTTGTGCCTGTTAGTACCTGGTTGCGTGTGGTTTGGTCTGGCTTGCATTCAGGAACAGCCTAATCTAGGAATTTACCCATGTTTGAGGACTACCATCCTGCTTAAGAACATAAGAAATTGCCATGCTGGGTCAGACCAAGGGTCCATCAAGCCCAGCATCCTGTTTCCAACAGAGGCCAAACCAGGCCACAAGAACCAGGCAATTACCCAAACACTAAGAAGATCCCCTGCTACTCATGCAATTAATCATTATCAGCCAGCCATCAAGGGAACACCTCGATGTGTGGTGATGTGCGGGTGCTATGTTTGAGGCAGCCACTTTGTGATTGTCTCTCTTTTTAGCATTTCAAGAATAAACACGGGAGCTAAAAAGAGAGACAATCACAAAGTGGCTGCCTCAAACATAGCACCCGCACATCACCACACATCGAGGTGTTCCCTTGATGGCTGGCTGTTAATGATCTCTTGAATACAAGGGAATGAGGTTTCATAGTTGTTAACTGATACAATTAATAGCAGTGGCTATTCCCTAAGTAAATTTGATTAATAGCCGTTAATGGACTTCTCCTCCAAGAACCCATCCAAATCTTTTTTTTTTTTAACCCAGCTACACTAACTGCACTAACCACATCCTCTGGCAACAAATTCCAGAGCTTTATTGTGAGTTGAGTGAAAAAGAATTTTCTACGATTAGTCTTAAATGTGCTACTTGCTAACTTCATGGAATGCCCCCTAGTCCTTCTATTATTCGAAAGTGTAAATAATCGATTCACATCTACTCGTTCAAGACCTCTCATGATCTTAAAGACATCTATCGTATTCCCCCTCAGCCATCTCTGCTTGTCCTAGGAAAAAGCAGATTTGCTTACCTGTAACACCTGTTCTCCTAGGACAGCAAGATATTAGTCCTCATGAAACCTGCCCACCACCCTGCGGAGTTGGGTTTTGTTATTTTATTTTTTCGTAATTCTATGCTACTAGACTGAAGAGGGACCGTGCATGGATAGTGGCATACTGGGCATGCTCAATGTGCCAGTCAAAGTTTCCCATGCTGGGCTCCATCGGATGATGTCATCTATGTGTGAGTTGAGGAGGGCTTTTTTTTTTTGTTTGTTTCCATAGAAATGTATGTATTTAAAATAGTTGTTACCTGCCCCTCCATGGTTTGGAGTGGGTTTTTTGTTTACCAAGTGCTTAATTGAAATGTAGCTGGAAGTAGAAGATGCTGGTTTTTTTTTTTTTCTTTACAGTACATGAATGAGCTTGGTAGCTGTCAACTATAGTTCCTCTTTTAAGGGTGACTGTTATGTGCTTTGCTTGGGGAGGCTTTGTTTAGGTTTATCCAAGCAGGAGTCGGGAACTGGATGGGTTCAAAGACACACAAATCCACAAAATGTAGACCCACTCGAGTTCAGGAGATTTAAGTTTACACTTAGCATTTATCGAATGCCTGTTCCAATATTGCATAATGTTCTCCTTGAAAATACCAAACTTTGATAAATCTCTTCCTTTTTAGCTGTTTTTCTCTATGCCTTGGTATTCAGCTTGCACTTGTCTTCCCTGGCTCATTAACAGGAGCCTTTTTTCTATGAAATTTTATAAAAAAAAAAAAAGTGCAAAACATTTATGCAGAGGTGTGCAGTAGGCAGCCCATAAATATTGTAAATACATTTTCCTGAATATTGTACAATATCCTTTAAACTGACAACATGAGAGAGGGAGAATGCAGGGTGGTGAACACCTCCAAATTAGTGCCTGTTTTGTACGGATCAGGAATTTTGTGGAAATGTGGCCATTGAGCTTTTAATTGCCCCCTTTTTCACTGATTTTGCTACCTTTCCTAAATTTACTGGGCAGCTTGATGACCATTCAGGCATGGGTTGGCATTTATCTCATGTGAAGGTTCATGGCATAACATGCTTGTGTAAATTTCTACTTTAATCCCTATATGCCAGTCTCCTGATTTTGATGCTTATGCTAGGTTGGAGAAGTTAACAAAAATAAGCAGAACAGAGGGGTTGGGGTATCCTTCATGTCAACAAGTGAAGATGGTAGCTACATTATTGCTATCTGTGGCATGGTATATAATTTATTAATGAATCTATATTATAACCCGCTTTGAGTGGTCCCAATGGAATTGAAAAGGCGGGATACAAATGCAAAGATGAGACATCTTCGAAAAGAGCTTCAGAACCTCAGGATGTTGACCTCCCTTTACGCTTATTAGAAAACTCTTCAGTTCTCAGTATATTCAGCTAATGCTTCACTTCTGTTTGTTGCTCATCAATCTCTGACTGGTTTCTTACTGCACTGCCCTGAAACGCAACCTAGCAGTGACCTTGTTGAATGAGCCAGCATGACACACCTGCTGCGACAATTCATTACGGAGGTCAAAATACGACAGCAAATTGAGCTTGTATGGTAGGATGGGTCGGGAAGGCAGGGGAGATGTATGTTAATGATATGACAACATTGCTTCTATGTGTGTTACCCTGGAGTACGGATATAGATTAGATCCTGGGGTTGTGGCCAGAAATGAAAAGCACCAGAATGCTGTTTCAATAGAGGTATTCTTGCACAGGGATGATTTGGTTTCATTATATTCTTTGAAGATTAAATCCACTCACTCTTTGGATTATTTGTTTAAATAGTGAGCTTTAAATGTTTTTCTTTTCCCTTTTTTATTTTAGTCCTAAATGTCGTCATGAGTACAAACGATCTGAGACACCTAATAGGTATTACTGCTACTGTGGGAAAGTGGAAGATCCACCATTGGATCCATGGCTTGTACCTCACTCTTGTGGCCAAGTTTGTGAGAAAGCATTTCAACCTTCATGTGGACATAAATGCTTGCTGCTCTGCCACCCAGGTAATTGTATACTAGTATGGCAACATAAGTCTAGTTTGTTTATGACATGCTTTGCCACCCGGGGAGTTCAAAGTGTGTTACAGATAGACCTGATATATGGTGCAATGCGTTCGTTTACACTTGCTAGCTTAACAGGGCTACAATGTAGATATGTTATGACTAGAGCCCTTATATACAGTGTTAGGCAGTAGTTCGAGGTAGAACAGTGGGGGCAGTACAGTGTAAAACAAAACAGCGCAGTGGTTAAATAGGATTAATTAAAGGTTTCATTAGGTTAAATATGGGGTTCCTTTATTCAAAAAGATGGATAGTTTGAGTGGGTTAGTATTGTGCAGTGGGGTAAAGGTTATGTTCAAAGTTTTTTGGCAAGCTTCATGTCTCTGGTTAGCACCTAAAGCTGCCTCAAAAAGCCAGATTTTCACCAGTCTTCTGAAGGACAGTAGGTACGAGGCAAGTCTATCGTAAGGTGGTAGAGAGTTCCAAGGAGTTGTGACTGATCCTGCTAAGGTTCTTTTCATTGTGTCGATGAAGCACATTGTTTTGAGGGATATCATTACTAGGTGAGCCTGGGCCAGCAAGTATAGGGGGTGAGTGGATATGTATGGGGTTAGGGATCCATTGAGGTGGTATGTGCTAAGTTTTTGAGGGTTTTGTAAGCCAGGGTTAGGAATGTGAATTTGATGTAGTAGAATGTTGGGAACCCTAGTTTTTAGGGTAGGTGCTATGTTCAAATGTGTTTACATTTGTTGTCAGGAAGGCTGCAGCATTTTCTATGAGTTGTAGGCAGTGGTTAAGAGTGTGAGGATTCTGACGTAGAGTGAGTTGCAGGTGGGGAGATTACAGTGCCTTACAAACAGTAGATACAAAGGCAGTTTCATCCAAGAAGGGTGGAGATGATGGAGCTTGTAGAGGTAGAAGAAAGCTGTTTTGGTCACATCTTGGATTCTGGGTTTGGTGGATAGTTGGGGGTCCAAAATGAAGCCCAGGCCTCAGGCATAGGACTTCCATACATGGTCACTTTTGGGTGAGGGTGACTGGGTTCGTATTTCCTGATTCATAGCATCTTTGTGCTTTTTGAGTTTAGGCTGAATTTGCTTTGGCATAGTCAGCTTTTTTCTTTGTCCAGGCATTGTTGAGGTTGGTGATCAGTGTCTTTGTTTTGTGTTGAGTGTAATCAGTAGTTTGATGTCATCAGCACAGGACTAGTACATGTAGTTTGGCTATATATATGTTTTATACACTAGTTACAGGAACATCGGTATATAAAAATTAAAAATAAATAAATTATTCATGTTTAAAGGCAAGCTTGACCTGGTAGACTGATACATTAATAATTAAAAAGAACTAAGCACATCTCAATATATGTTGCTTGTATGTATGTACCCTTTGAATTTCAGTGAAGCTCTCTTTGGCACAGTGCAAGTATTAAGATAAGCACTAGCTGTAAATTTGAGAGATTTAGATCATATACTGCATACCCTGTCTTACAAGAGAGGTTCATTCTTGTCATAGTATGTGCAAAATGAACCCATTTGGAGATGCTACCCTTAGTAAAGTCTTAATGTTTAAACTTTGCAGTACCATTTTATATAGCAGCCTCCCTTTTCCCCACACATTTGCAGCCCGGTTCAGAAAGGATCGTGGGAGAACAGGCGCTCTGTGTTGAGCACCCACTCTCCCAACATGCACACGGTCACCTCTCCTGGGCGCGCAATCCTGTTTTTAAATGAGGGGCCGCGCTAAAAGGAGGCACTAGGGATGATTACGCACACAATTTTACGAGCATCGGTTTTTCCGAACCCGCTGACAGATTGGTTAGGAAAATGGACGCCGGTAAAATTGAGCATCCGTTCTTCTAAATGGACCGGCCGGCACTTATTTTATTTATTTATTTACATTTTGGGCAGGCCACACATTTTACTTTCTGAAACCCGGGTGGCTGACTAATGGTCTCATCAATATACGTTGTCATGTGATGAGTGCTATTAGTTTTCAGGAGGTTTGGCCGCGCATTTTTGAGACGCTAAATCCCTTACATAATAAGGGGTAATAGATGCCCCTCAAACACGTGGCCAAACACGTCTTAAACAGTGCGCACGGCCGAGCATACTTTTAACAGAGCAATGGGCCGATTCTGTAGGGAATGAAGAAGCCCAACAGGACTAGAAAGACAAAATGCCAATTCTTTTCTGTGTCCTTTATTTGATGTTTATAAAAGTTTTTCTCTAAAGCTGTCGTGCTATAAATTCACAGTAGCAATGTTTTAAAATAGCCAAAACCTCTCTCCTGGTAGGTAGAAATGCTGCACCTTTTATAGCAGTTGCACTTTGGAATTTTTTGTGTTCAGATTTTCCAGATGATCCAATGGATAGAGAAAGCAACCTAATCAAGCCTCCTTATTGTTTTCTACATCATCCCTGAAGAGATGGGAGTATCTGAAGATACTGAAAGCCCCTCCTAATTAGCCACACCCACCACTGAGCGGAAATAAATCAGGGAGCTAGATGCTCTGCTGGATCTTCAAGGATCACTGAGACTTCAGTTAGGATCATAGCTTGAATAAATGAAGAGTGAACATAAGGAAGACAGGGTGCAACCATAAAAGGGAATAAATAAAATATTTCTTTTATTAAAATTAAAAAAAAAAAAAAAGAAGAATAATATAGGAGTAGGAGTAAAAGACAAGGCGCAGAAATAAGAAACAGAGGCAGCAAGAGACCCAAGGAAGTTAACTTGTCGCTGTGAATAATCCAGTAGCTAGATTCTAGCTAGTATTGCTGACATAGGGAGCCGATGTAATAAGACCCGCTATGAAGTCGGCACTAGTTGTCTGCGTGTTATCTTTTCTTTTTTTTTTAGTGCGTGCGGTATAAGCAAGCGCCTTTGCAGGATGCCCTAAAGGATGGGTATGCAAATGAGATGCGTGCAGAAAATCCGCGCTAAAATAAAACATGCACGAAACCACGCGCACATATGCGTGCTCAAGGCCCTATGTAATAAATTGCGCAGAAACCTGCGAATCGCGGAGAGAAGGCCTTTCCCTTTCATAAAACAGTGAAGAAGTTGGTACAGGAGCGGGACTGAAAGTGGGTAGAGCAGTGTCTAACCCTTCAAGTTCTGTCTCCTGCATGGCAGCTATACAGGCAGACACTGGTAAGCATGGGAAATGCAGCGGAGATTTTTTCAGCCGACCCACAACATGTAGCATGGCATCCAGAAAAAGTGAGGGTAATCCATGATTATCCCAGAGCTGCACGGACTCACAGCCACACTAATGCCAGCAATCGAGGAAACCGGCCTCCAGACCTGCCCTTTAACTTAAGCCCTGACCCAGACGCTAAACAACCTGTGTACAAAAACCCACTAACTGATGTGTGGCTCCTTGCATAGCCCGGGAATAGTTAATTGTCTCCTTTGCGTGTCATTTGCTTGCACACATGCGAAACCATGTGTGGATTTTTAAATAGGTTTATGCCCATGTTTTTCCCGTGCTGAGCACGTTACTACATAGACTTGTAAGACTGGTGCAGGAAAAATGCATGCAGACACGCAAGTATGTGCTTTAGCGCAGATTATTACATCAGCCTCTTCATATGTGAACAGATATGGCTATATATTGTAAACTGTTTTCGGGTTTAGCTGAATAAAATGTATCTAAATTGGTAACTGAAGATTTCCCAGTGGTGGTACTGTAACTAGCCTTTGGATGCTTTTTGAAAGGTCTTTGTTTCTCTGAAAGCTAAATCTAAGGCTACTTTGTCTGGACATAATTGTATGACCCCAGAAGCCCAATATAAGATTTGTGTGTGTGTGTATGTATATAGCCTTATATCAGTCTCATGTTGTCATGATGAAGAGCATTGCAAGCATTCTTTCCCAGTGTAATATGTTACTGCAAGATCTTTTTTTTTCCTCTCTGTGATTACCACCTAGGTCCTTGCCCTCCTTGCCCAAAGATGGTCACAACCACCTGTCACTGTAAGAAGGCAAAGCCAATGCCACGAAGATGCAGTGCCAAAGAATGGTCCTGCCAGCAGAACTGTGGACGAAAGCTACTGTGTGAACAGCACAAGTGTGAAAATCCTTGTCACCCAGGTAGAGCCTCGTTCTCAGCTTCTTGATGTAGACAAAAGATGCTGAATCATTATTAGAAAAAACTGTTCTTTTAAAAAGTAATTTTTTTTCCCTATTCTAGGATGGGTTTGGAGGTTCACATTGTTGATTAATTATTTTTTTAACCTTTAGTTGATTGTATTTCTTTTTCCTTCCGTTTCTCCCCCCCAAGTAGTATGACTTGCTTATGTATTATGTGAGTGGGGTTGTACCTGTTTCCTTTAGAGTTTTATTTCTTTGGACTTTTCTTTCCATAATGTGACTTCCTAATCGAGGCATAGAATGATGTGTAATTTAGTCTTTAACTGCTGAAATACTTCAGTAATATAAAAGTAGTACTGCAGGGTCCAGTTTGGGTAGTATTGAGTTGTGAGTATTTCTACATTATTTTCATGGTTATTTTGTGTAATGTATTTTCTGGTGACTGTATTTTGATATTATTTGAAGTTGACTGCAATTGTTTATAATGTATATTGTATAACTTATGACTGATTTGTGATTGGCTTTGAGCCAACTTGAAAAAGGGAATGTACAGTTTAAAATACTACTCCCCTACCCCCCCCCCCCCCCAAAATAACATTTAAAACTAGAAAACTAACCAGTGTTTGAAACCTGCCAACACTTCTTGCAAGTGTAGGAAATGGGATTTGCTAGTGATGGTTTTGAAGGTATTGGGTTTTTCATTCTGACACCTGTTTAGGGAACTTCCCTGCTTTAGCACAGTTGTTGCTTCGGTTTTAATTCAGGCAGTGAGAATTTCCTCTGCCAGCTTGTATAGAAGGCTGGAATATGGTCTTTGAGCCAGCAAGAGTGGGGGGAGGTTGGGTCAGATTTCTTCATATGGTCCATGTTCGTTTGTCTGTAAATATTCAATTTAAGGATCATCCACAAACACGACGTAAAATGAAAAAGGTTTTATTGCATCAAAAGGACTGCATGGCTGATTATGCTTCTTGATGTGTTTCTCCCGCCTTTCTTTGGTGTCCATATCTGTTTAAGCCAGTTCAAACAATAATATATGTACAAATATTGGGCTCATAGTAGCACATATATAAAAGAAACTTGACTTAGTACATGTTTGAAACTCATGAGCAATAGCACCAGTTGTTAAGGTTTTGCATGTGACCACGATTCATTGAGTGGGATTTAATTATGGCTGACTTGTAACAGGCTCATAGAAAAGCATTTTCTCAGATTTTGGTTCTCTTTCAGGGCATCTTTTACCCTGGTAAACTGTTTTGGGAATATGAGGCTGACCTTAGCTTATAAATAACTTATTCATTTCATTGATTATTTATATGTCACTTTATCAGAATATAATTACCCAAGCTGGTGAACTACATTACAAATAAAATAGTCTTCAGTGTAAAACATAGAGAATAACAAGTAAGCCCTCAAACCCCAACTGTTATCAAAGGAACTGCAGGCTCTTATTTACCCCCCAAGAATTGTCTCATTACCCAATCTAACCAATCCTCACACACTCAGCAGCCTTAAGAAAAATTACCCCGCCCCCAGAAAAAACTGCCCCCCTCCAACTCGCTCACATGGAAAAAGACACGTTATTGCTTTTCCTTTTTCCCTAAATGTCAAAAAGTTGGATTCTACTCTGTTTAGAGGTGCAGAATTCCACAACTGTGGTACAGCTACAAAAATAAAAGCTCTTTTTGAAAGGAGATCCTAAACATCTCCGTCCTTGAGGGAATCTGTAGTAAAGCACCCTTGAGAAGAACAGAGGGTGCAGCTTGATATATTATCTTTAATTCGACACTGTAAATATTCTGGATCCCCATCCCTTTAAAACCAAAAGAGCATAATTTTGAATTTCACAGACTCTTTTTTATTGGTAACCAGTGGAGTCTAGGGACTTGCTGGACCTCCATGTGATTTGTTATAAAATGGCTTGTTTAGGGGGGTTCTGTAATAATGAGCAGCACAGAGGAATTTAAAGACCCAGAAGAGATCTGGACCAGCTTAATAGTAGTGTGTGGCTGGCTAGGCTTTGCCTGACCAGACATCTTTTCTAAGCTGAAGCTGTAATATTCTTTCACGTGTCCTCCTCCTTATTTTGTGTTTTCCACAATTCTGTAATGTATTGTCCAGTAGTTCTTGAATTAGTAGCAACTGTTATGTAAAAGTAATTTGGCTGCTAGATTTTCTGTCCTTTAGTTGACACCAATCCAGAAGGCTGCTTACATTGTATTTTAAATTGGATGTGCCTTTGCTGGAGAGTTTCCTTTTTTTTTTTCTACATGTAGCTGTTTAAGTTTGCCTTGGGATGCAGACAAAGGGAAATCCTAGTTCTTAAATTGTGTGTTCTCAATTTTGAGTCCCTGCATGTGATTTCCTAATAATTTTAGAACTGTTGTCAGCCGAGTCACAAATAACAAAGTTGTGGTAGAATTCCCTGGCAAAGAAATGAGGCCACCACAATAATGTTCCATAATTGTAATATTTTACACTTTTAGGAGACTGCCGACCTTGCCCTCGAGTCAGCAAGCAGAAGTGTCTCTGTGGTAGGCAGATGGCAGAAAGGCTTTGTGCTAGTCCCTTGTGGCAGTGTGAGCAGGTGAGTTGCAGATTATCATGTGAAAGAGGCTGCTTGTTTGGAGAAGGATAATGTAATGGAAATCTTAGGCTATAATTCTACTTCAAAGCACCCCAATTAATGTTGATGTTTCTACCCAGAATCCGCATTTACTGTTGAGATGAACTAGATTTTGTATAAAAACAACCTAGAAATATATTTGCTAGAAAATGTACATGCTATTATATCGACCTAGAATATGAGCATTGAAACAGAATGGGAATGTTGACCCAGCAACCGATATTGTAAACCGTTGTGATCTGATTTGGAACGACTATATATAAAACGCATAAATAAATAGTCTTCCTGTCATCAGTAAAATGTTAGGGCTTCTGTTTTTCTTGAAGATAAGCAGCTGAATTAGCCATGCTGTCTGGGTATGTCCTCCGTGCCACTAGGTGGCGGAGCTCTCCAAATATGGTTGTCTTTCAGCTAGAAACTCCATCTTGTATATCGCTCGCTCTGCCTGAAGTAACTCAGTCTTAATTTTTCCGCTCAGCAGAGTACGCGGAGCTCTCTAGTTCTCTTTGAAAAATAATAATAAACACAAATCTGAAAGGATTCATAGACATCCATGCCTGTAACAACAATAAAGAAGAAAGAAGATAAAAAAAAAAAAGAAACTTTTCTTCATGGCACTGCCCTTATGAGAATCTCAGGGCATCCCCCTCCTTTCAGCTGACTACTATCTTTATCGTGTCATCAGTAAAATGTGTCATCAGTAATGGGTCACCCTCCCGTTTTAACCAGTCTGGCTCAGAGTAGAGATGGGGGAGGGGCGCGCTCGCAGCCGCTGATGTACTCACCGGTCTGCTGAGCGACAGGGCACCAAAATCAACGGCGGTGTCGATGCTAAGCCAGGACACCAGCCAATCGGAGCACGTGTTGATATGCCGCCTAATTGCCGCCCAGAGCGCCGATGACTGGGTGGGTGCTCACTAAATTCTACAGTGCTCGAGCCGCCGAAGAAGATGATGCATGTGCCGTGAAAGCCAGCACATCGATGTGAGCGCTGGCGCACAGACGCGTGCGCCTGAGAGCCGGTGCACTGACACATGCGCCATAAGAGCTGACGCAAACGCCGTAGACCGGCCAACCGGATGGCTGTGACCTACACCATAGTAAATACATGGCTTACTGTCTGCTATACCAGTGGGGATGTGTCCAAACACTTCAATGCAGCCATTGCTGCCCTCAAAATAAAGTGTGATATCCAGTTTGTAGGCTGGTGCTCAACTGATTTAAGGTTGGTGTGGACATTGAAACGTCTGCCGGTGCATAAACACGCCAGCGACGCACACCAAATTGGCCAATTCATCCGCTGGCTCAGCAGCGTACCACCGGCATACGAGAGGAGTTGAGGTCACTACCGGCGAGTGTGGCTGTCGGTGCGTCCGCTGGTCTATGGACCCAAGCAATAATGAAGCTGATAGGGAAGCCGCCCACACGGGGCACCCACCCTGTCATGCCTGTGCTTGAAGGCCGGGCTAGTATGCCATGGAGCCCGCTGGTGCACTGAACCACCGGGCACATCTGCTGGTTCACCAATCCTCTGTCACCCTCACCGGCGCATGCCCATCGACTATCCGGGGGCATCTATGGACACGCCAAGGCTCCAGTGCGTCCTCCCGTTGCACCTTAGCATCTGCTATACCACATCCATGCATGGACATCTAATCCAGTGCACGAATCCGGTGCTCATCAGTCGGGAAGAGCCTCCCCTACATGTGTCACGAGACCCAACGAGGCACCAAAAAAAAAAAGACATCACCTAGAGGCCATTTGCTGGGACATATGCGCCCCACGGCCCATCTCAGATGGTCAACTAAGCTGGAGAACCATTTGACTAACCTGATTCTCGAAGATGTCGCACTTTTTCGACATTATGCGCATTCCTGCTGATACGGTAGAGCTACCTCTAATACTTCATTCTAAATACTTTTATGAATGGGTGTGGAATACCCACTATCCATCCCTAAATTCTGAAGTCCAGCTCCCACATCAAATCATGAGGGTAGAGTCAGTGTTGCAGAAGGCTCGTTCATAGAGACTTCCTTCTCGTGCACCACCAACCAGAACCCAACATGGCTCTCAGGACCAAAATAGTCCCTCAATGGCACCACCTAGAGGAGGGCTCGACATCTCCTCCGTTCTATATCAGAGGGATTAATGTTCCTTCCAGAACTTCTGCTACTGCTATGGCAACCAGACGGCTACATGACTCTGTTCCACTACAGTCAATCACGATGGCCAAGTTAATTTAGCAAACCAGCCACGACGAGAAGATAACTACACTGTTGCGGTGACAATGCTTAAACAGCAGACGACAGCAGTTCCTTTGCTTGCTTCTCTTGATCAACCATCCACATCTTGTCAATCCTTCTACTCCATATGGATGAACCATTAAAAAAACAAAAAAAAAAACCCACCATATATACATTATCCATGTTATAAGCCCCCACCAATATCAATAATCGGCGCACTCATTTTCTCAGCAGCAGACATAACGTCAACATGCTAGAGCCCTCGTCGGCCACTTTAACGACTGGCCCTAAACCGCAAAACCTAGCTGGATTTTTCAGAATCATACCGCGAACTGCGCACATACTTCTGATGAGTGACACGGGACCCAAATTTCTTCCAACTTGGAAGCTCATCACTTTGTATTCTTGCGTCTTCTCCAGTATAGAACACCAATTTCCATACGGAAGTTAATCAGTGCTCTTCTTCAGAATCACTGCATTCAGAGACTACTCTACCAAGAAATCTATCAAAGATGCTATTTTCAATATTGCCTAATTCCCAAGAGGTCAGGAGGCCTACGCTTCTTCCTAGACCTCCGTTCACTCAACAAACATCTCTACAAAGAGAAGTGCAAGGACTTCCTGCAAGTCCGTTCCTCCAATTCTACGATCCAAGGAGGGGATGTGTTCCTTGAATTTGAAAGATGCACATACCAATGCAACCGGATTCCTAGTCCTACCTATTTTTCAAGACCGATAACCAGGGACTACCAATATAAAGTCCTTCCTTTGGGCTTTTCATCTGCCCCCAAGGTCTTCACAAGATGTCTGGCAGTAGCGCTGGCGCACCTTCATCGTCACGAGGTGCAGAATTTCCCTATTTAGACTATGTGCTTTTCATAGCACCAAATCAGACTCTTCTACGGGACAATCTACTATGAACTATTTCCCTGCCTAGACAATCTAGGCCTCACGGTAATGTACGAAACATCACTTTTAGAACCAATATAACTCTTCAATTCATGGGAGCAAATATCGACACCATTTAGATCAAGCTTTCCTGTCGCATCAGAGATCATTAGCTCTCTCCACGCTGGCGTCACTTCTACTTCACACTGCAACAGTTCCGGCCCGCCAAATCCTAACCATATTAGGCCACAAGGCAGCGGCCATTTGTGTAGCTCCTCATACACGCTTGCATATGCATCCTTTCCAATGAGGTCTATAGAGCCAATAGGATCAGATCTTCCATCCATGGTCCAACCCTATAACCATAACAACAACATGCAGAAAGACCTACAGTGGTGGCTTCTCCCATTAACACTACTCACGGATTCACCTCTACGACCCCTTGAGCATCATGTAACACTTACTATTGATGCATTCCCTGGAGGATGGAGGGCTTACCTAGCCCACTTACAGACTCAAGGTCAATGGACCACATAGGAACACGCACGACCCATAAACCTCCTGGAACTCACGGTGGACAGAAATGTCCTTCCACCCTTCGAAAGCACCTTACCACAGTAGATAGTAATGTTTCCTATGACAATTAAGTTGCAGTGTTCTACATAAGTAAAGGAAGGTCAGGTTCTTGGAACCTCTGCAGAGTAGCAGTTCAGATACTAGGATGGGCTCATGACTGATCCATTCTTCTTCATCCAACTTATCTTCCTGGAACACACAATTCCAGGGCAGCCCATCTGAGCAGCAATTTTCATTCCCACGAATGGGAACTAGCTCAGAAGGTTGCGCAACACATTTTCTATACGAGGTCGTCCTTCTATCGACCTCTTTACAACCGAAACCAACAGGAAGCTGGAGAATTTCTGCTCGGACTAGATCCAGACGCATTCTTCATGACTGTTCTCACGACCTACTGTATGCGTTCCCTCCAATACCTCTCCACTCTCCTACAATCCAGAGATGCATCGGAGAGCAGTCGAATATCATTCTTATCGCGCCAACACAGCCGGGTCAACCATAGAACAGTTATCGACTACATCTGTCCATAACAGACCCAATTCCTTTGAGCAGCAATCCTAATCTTCTGACGCAGGACAACAGATCCCTACAGTATCTTCTTCTTTACTCCTCCCTCCACCTCACGATGTGCAGGTTGAATGGATCATCTACCGCAACTTTACCTTACATCCTTCCCTCTTCCCACTACCAGAGAAAGTGGTCTCGCTTCTCTCCCTGCTGCTCCACAACGGACACAGACCCTCTGCCTTGTCCACCTTAGTACCTTCTTTCTTACCTCTATCTCTTATTCAGTGAAAGTCTCGCCACATCCTCACTGCGAGTTCACTTAAGCGCTATAACAGCTTACCATACTCCTCTAAACAGACAATCTATTTCATATCATTCGCTTGTTTCCAAGTTCATGGAAGGTGAACTACACCTGCGTCCACCAATAAAGTAACCGCCTGTGACGTGGAATATTTACATAATCCTCAAACAATAGGTGCGTCCACCCTTTGAACCATTAGGGACTTGTCACCTTCGATACCTCTCATGGTAAGAACTCTTCCTGGTGGCCTTCACATCGGTGGAATGAGTTAGTGACTTTCAAGCCTTAATTCACTATTTTCCTTATCTGCAATTCAGTCATCACAAGGCGACCTTATGAACTCGCCCTAAGTTTCTACCAAAGGTAATATCTAGTTTCCATTTCATCCAGACTATCACCTTATCCGTTTTTCCTCCAACACCTCATGAAAATGACAATGAGAAGCATTTACTTACATTGGACGGTAAGTGTGCGCTTCCCTATTGTATACAGTGCACCCATTCACCACACAGTCCTTCGCAACTGTTTCTTTCGTTCATTCCTAACACCAAAGGACGTCCAGTGACAAAGAGAAAATTTTCTATCTGGATGTCCAATGGTATACAAATTTGATACCATAAATGATCGCAGTCAATATCGGCAACTTCAAAGTGCATCAAGTAACAGACGTGGCGATCTCAGTATAGAAGCAATGTCGTTATCTTTACATACTTTCACATCCCATTACTGCTTAGATAAGCAAGTTGCGGATGATGCGCTATTGGGACAGACACTACAGAAGAGCACATGTACCTCACACAAACAGCCTCCATAGGAACTGTCTGCCAATACATTCCATATTGAGCACAATAAACAAAAACCAATATCATCAACTGCTCAATACGTCAGCTGGGGACTCCCAGACAGCTTACTGTAAACGGTGTTTTCCGTACATAGCAGATAAATTAGCCATGCTGACCTGCCTGCCTCCATGGACAGTTTTGACCGGGCATAACACTTGATACAGACTGAGGTACCTCAGGCAGCGCGAGCGATATACAAGATGGAATACCTAGCTGAAAGACTTAACCATACATGGAGAGCTCCGCCACCTAGTGGCACGGAGGATGTATCTAGACAGCATGGCTAATTCATCTGCTATCTACGGAAAACACCGTTTACGGTAAGCAAACTTGCTCTTCTTTAAGGATGATATACCTCGTTAATCAGAACTACCAATATGTTGTGTGTTTATAGTCATCGATCTTATGCTGTTATATTATTGTGCATCTTTTGCGCTGTTTGATTAGACTACCTCCAACAACCGAGTGTCCTGAGCCTCTTTAAAAGTCTAAAAGGTACTGTGCTATGTAAGGTTTAGAGGCCAATTTTCAAAGAGTTTAGGCTACTAACATTTGGAATTAGGTTCATAAATTGGCCCTTTTGAAAATTTACTAGGGCTGAGTTCCTACATTTTAGGCCCTGTGGGTGGCTACAGGGGTGGACTTAGGATGGAGAAACAAAGGAGCTTAGCACTGTTCCCTGTACGTACCCGGATCAGTCCAGACTGCTGAGGCACTCCACCTTTTACACTTTTTTCCACTGAGAAAATTGACCATTTAATCCTACTCGTGTTTCCTGTCTTTCAACCAGTTTGTAATCCTTAAAAGGACACCGCTTCCTATTCCATTGACTTTTTTTAGTTTCCTCTCATGAGGGACTTTGTCAAACTCCTTCTGAAAATCCAAATACACTACATCTACTGGCTCACCTTTATCCACATGTTTATTAACTCCTTCAAAAAAATGAAGCAGATTTGTGAATCAAGACTTGCCTTGGGTAAATCATGCTGGCTGTATTCCATTAAATCATGTCTTTTTCTATATGCTCTGTGATTTTGATCTTTAGAATAGTTTCCACTAGGGGTGTGAATCGTGTGATCGATCGTCTTAACGATCGGTTTTGGCTGGGGGGGGAGGGAAATCTGATCGTCGTATTGTTTTGTTTTTTTTTAAAAATCGTAAATCGGTCGCCCGTACGACATAGTGAGGGCAAAGGTAGCGCCGGCACCATTTTGAAGATTGGCAATACGGCCCGCGTGCAGGAGGTCGCTCCCGGACCCCCGCTGGACTTTTGGCAAGTCTTGTGGGGGTCAGGAGGCCCCCCCCAAGCTGGCCAAAAGTCCCTGGGGGTCCGGGGGCGATCTCCTGCACGCGGGCCGTATTGCCAATCTTCAAAATGGTGCCGGCGCTACCTTTGCCCTGTCACATAAGGGCAAAGGGCCACCGGCGCCATTTCTCTTAACGCAGTCGTGGCCAGAGAGAGGGAGATTGTGCCGGGACCCCCCCACTGCACCCCAGGTAATTTAAAACATTTTGGGGGGGTTCGGGAGGGTGGGGGATTTGTTTTAAAGGTTCGGGGTGGGCTTTAGGGTTTTTTTGGTGTGCCAGTTTTCCCGCGCCCTATTTAACGATACAATACAAATGCCCCTGACGATAAATCGGGGGCATTTGTGTTGTATCGTGCACTCTAAAGATTTTGGACGATTTTAAAATTATCTGACGATAATTTTAATCGTTCAAAAACAATTCATATCCCTAGTTTTCACTATTTTTCCTGGCACTGAAGTCAGGCTGACTGGTCCTATAGTTTCCTGGATCGCCCCTGGAGTCCTTTTTAAATATTGGGGTTACATTGGCTACCCTCCAGTCTTCAGGTACAATGGATGATTTTAATGATAGGTTACAAATTTTAACTAATAGATCTGAAATTTCATTTTTGAGTTCCTTTAGAACCCTGGGGTGCATACCATCCAGTCCAGGTGATTTGCTACTCTTTAGCTCGTCAAGCTGGCCTACTACATCTTCCAAGTTCATGGTGATTTGGTTCAGTTCATCTCTGGGAAAACATTACCAGGCATGGGGAGGAGCCAAGATGGCGGCTTAACGCCAACATTGCTCTGCCTGGCTCTTTTCGTTTTAGTTTCTTTCTCATGCTAAAATGCCTTTATCAATGCCATCCAAGAGGAAGGGGAAAGTTAGAACTTTCCCCTTGGACCCCTTTCTCCTACTGGGCAGCAAACAATTCTGCAATGTATGGCGGCAGTTCCTGTTTTGGGAACCTTGGATCCGACTGCCGCGGTGTGTAGAGGAGAACTCACTCTGGTCTCGGAGGAGGTATCTTTGAGCCCCGTAGATGCTCGTTTACCACCAGCAGCACGGGGTGATTCGCAGCAGCTCGTCGCACTGAGTCCAAAAGTGGTTTCTCAAGCCGTGGACGCTGATGGAGTGGTCTCAATGACACCCCCCCCGGTGCTGAAAGCTCTCATGATCTGCACTGTTGGCTTGGATACCCCCCCTTGCTTGAGGAAAAATCCCACCTCCCTCCCTCCTATCTTAATGCATGGAATACATCTGGCCTGCGCTTCTAAGATTGTATTTTTAAACAATGTCCACGTCTGTTGTAGACTTTTTAACCTTTGCAGCTGCACCTTTCAGTTTTTTCCTATTTTCCTCATTTTATCAGTTTCCCTTCTGAAAGTGTAGTTTTAGAGCTGTAGATTTACATATTGTCCCCTTCCAGTCATTAGTTCAAATTTGATCTTATGATCACTATTGCCAAGTGGCCCCACCACCATTGCCTCTCTCATCAAATCCTGCGTTCCACTAAGAATTAAATCTAAAACAGCTCCCTTTCTCGTTTGGTTCCTGAATCAATTGCTCCATGAAGCAGTCGTTTATTCCATCCAGGAATTTTATGTATCTAGCATATCCTGATGTTATATTTACCCAATCAATATTGGGGTAAATGAAATCTCCCATTATTACTGCACTGCCAAATTGGTTAGCTTCCCTGATCTCTTAGCATTTCATCATCTGTCTGATCATTTTGGCCAGGTGGACGATAGTATACTCCTATCACTATACTCTTACCCCACACATGGGATTTCCTCCCATATAGATTCTACTGAGCATTTAGTCTCCTCTTGTATGATCTTTATGTCCGGGAGGGTATAGAGTCCGACAGGATAAAGTGCTACACTCTCACCAAGTTGATCTTCCCTATCATTTTGCTATAATTTGTACCCTAATATAGAACTATCTTCCTTCCACCAGGTCTCTGAGATGCCAATTATGTCTATCTCATCATTCATTGTTATACATTCTAACTCTCCTATCTTACTTCTTTTAACTTCTGGCATACAGACATTTCAAAGTGTGTTTTTTTTTATTTGTGTTAACCTTCTTTTCAGTTGATATGGGTAATTTAGAATTCTTTAGCTCAGGTGATTCTTTACTTATAGGCACATGGGCTACTTTTTGCTTTTTTGGAATCTGTTGGCATGCTCTAACTCTCCTGTTTCAGTAGTATCCTCTGAACCATGCACTACTGAGTGACTGTTGGCTTTCCCCCTTGTTCTAGTTTATAAGCTGTTCTATCTCCTTTTTAAAAGTTAGCACCAGCAGCCTGGTTCCATTCTGGTTAAGGTGGAGCCTGTCCTTTTGGAAAAATCTCCCTCTTCCCCAACAGGTTGTCCATTTCCTTACAAAACTGAATCTCTCTTCCCTGCATTGTTGTCTCATCCATGCATTGAGACTCCAGAGCTCTGCCTGTCTCTGTGGACATGCACGTGGAACTGTAGAGGAGACTGTAATCTGTCCTTGGATAGCGAGCATCTGTTTGGAGCAACATCCTCTCCCAGGTCGTGGAAATTTCTGAAGCTAGTAGTGTTGCTCTCCTCTGAATGCCTCATTTGAATATTTCTTTTGAAGACTAGACATTTCTGTCCTCACTAAAGTAGGAGACAGTCTTTTCAAGCTTCTCATCCAGGTCTTGTTTTCATGTGCCATATTCATCCAGAAGACTGCAGCAGAGGCTTCACTCCTCAGGAAGCCTAACAAGGCTCTGCAATGACTACTCACTTCGGTTCTAACGCTTAGGCCAGTGACCTCTTCGTCTCAGGTAGAGGCCAAACTGTTTCTGTTGCTTTCCATTCTACACAAACTGGATTTTCTGTTGCATTTGTTGTGATCCCAAATGCTTCAGCAATAAATCTGTTGAACATTCTAGAGACCCTGCCTAGGTGCCTTTTTTCAGAGAGCTAAAAGACCTTATTTGCAAGGATACAGTTGAATGAGTTCTGAAGTACAGATCTGTCAGTGTGTCTATTCAATCTTCACATTCCACTGTTCCCAAAAAATTAGGGAAGGTAGAGGGAAGTGAGCATGGGCTGACATTTGGATCTCAGGGATGTTAACGCTGTCCTAAATATTCCATCTCTGTGGGACCAGCTGACAGAAATAAATCTTCAAGACACTTTTGAAAGTTAAAAAAAAAAAAAAATCCAAAAGGGCGGGTGGTTGGGGGGTCACACATCATGGCAGGCATCTCATTTTCTGTGGACATTATTTCTATAGTTTTGTTTAATTGCTTTTTTGGACTGTGATTTAGTGGTATATTTATCATAATTTCTAAAATTTTGATTTGACAATCAAATCACTGCAAACTTTAGGGGCCTATTTACTAAAGGTTGTCTTCCATTTTGTGTCTATGGGAAAAACACTTAGTAAATCTGGCCCATAGTTAGCTAAAAAGAATTATTGTGTAACTTCTGGATGAACCCTACAGTGCATGTGGAGTGATTTTTTTTTTTTTTTTTTAGTTACTTTTAGTTCTTGTGAAAAGTGCCGAATTGACAGCATTGGATATGAATATCCTTACTTCACGTACCCGCAGAACAGTGATCCTGTCTTCCTCTACCCCTATCCCCCTATATGTAAAGCCTTTCCTGAAGGAAATACTTCCAGAGATGAAACTGTAGTTCATTTTCTGTGCAAACTCTTTGCTTAATCATTTTGCCAGGATTAGTAACTAGTGTGCTAGTTAGGATTGTGGCTTGCATGCTTTCAGATAATGCTTTAGAGATTTTTTTTTTCTTTTTGGTATCTGTTTCTCCAAATGTTAAATATTAGTTGTAGGTGCTCTTACTGATTAATTTGTCGACATATTTAATTGTATTCTCTGATTTTCTTTCAGGTGTGTAGCAAGCCATTACCTTGTGGTAGTCACACATGTGAGCAAGTTTGCCATTCAGGTCCCTGTGGGGAATGCCCACGATCTGGCAAAAGGTCTTGTCCCTGTGGGAAATCAAGTAAGGGTGATTTATGCACTATATGTAATTTCCTAATCAAACATTTTCTCTTTGGGGCAAACATGTTTTAAACCCTAAGCTTTTAAAGATGTGGGAACTATTGACTATAAGGTTCTAAAGTGGGGAGAGGAGCTGGATTTGGTTGTGTTGTTTCCTTTGTTATATTGCAGAGTTTTTTATATCTTGTTTTGAATGTTGTTTCTCATACACATTTGTGCATAGATGGTGGTTTGCAGTATGCATCATATTAGTATTATCTAGTTTTAATTTACTTCAGCTAATCTTGAAATTGCTATTCCCAGCTGATTGACACATTTTGTTCAAGTATCACAATTGACGTGTATTCTGAAGCACTATGAAGAATACCTGTACTGCAAGGCATAAGTGGGGAAACAACTGGGTACTTAAAATGATGCTTTTTGTTTTTACTATCCCCTAATTTGGGAAGGGGTGGAGTTGTCCAATCGTATGATAGTATTTTTTTTCAGTATCTGGTAGTGTGAACTTGGCATTGTGGTGTGATCATTTTATTTATTTATTTATTTTTTATATTTATTCTTTATTAGTTTTTTTAAATAATTATGACAAAAAACCATCAATACAAATGTGATTTTCCATCGTTAACAAATACATCTATAAAGAAAATATTTTCCAGGAAAACATAGAGGTAATTAATACTTTATCCACTTTAACAATGAAAATCACCTGTTACCATGAAATTTTACAGTATACATCTAAATTAAATGAGCATTAATAGGAAATATGTCAAATAGCATATGAAAGTTTCACACACCTATTTATTTTAGTTATTTTTAAGCATTTTTTCCATAGCTCTGTATATACAGAAATATGATGGCAGGTAAAGCCTGATTGATTCATCTAGTCTGTCCCATGTACTTCCCTTTGTAGTGCTGTAGACGTCACATAATCTCTAGCTTTATCTTCTTTTCAATTAGGTATCCTCTGTACTTCTATTTCTTCTTGAATTCTGTTTCTGTCCTTGCCTCTCTCTCACCTTCTCTGAGAGGCTGTTCTATGTATCCACCATACTTTCCATGAAGTATTTTCTAATGATCTGAGTCAACCCACATAGAGGCTTCCACTGCACTCAGGCAGGCCAATCCACATCAGTAGGTTATGCACGCCTACCAGCAGATGGAGACAGAGTAAACTGACATGTGATGTCACTGACATATAGCCCTGCCCTGACATCAGCCTGCCAGTATTCTCTATCTCCAGCAGATGGTGGACATTCATCTCCCTTGTGTGGATTGCTTGTGGTTAAAAACAAAAAAAAAAAAAAAAAAAAATAGAAGATAAGATTTGAACGCACTGCTTGAGCTCCTGATGTGACACCTGTCTGATCCCTCCCTCATTTGAGTGCTTTAAGTCTGGAAGCCTGGCCAGGCACAGACTTAAAAAGCAGAGGATGAGAGAGTTCTCAGCAATGAAGGCTTGTGCCTTCTCCCCCTGTAGTTGGTGACCAAATCGTGTTCTCAGCCAGGAGGATGAGCTCAGGTAAAAAAGTTAAAAGGGAAGTTTTAGGTTCCCTCTTTTTTTTTTTTTGTTTGTTTTTTCTTACCAGGTGATCCTTTCCTTTGGTGTTTCTCTCTGCATCTCTTATCCCCTTTTCCCTCTTACTTCTCTGGGGAGTTAGTGAAGAGTGGAGGCAACTCAAGCTCAGTGGGTTGAGCAGTTTTTGGCTAGGCCCCGCTTCTCAGGTTCGCTTCAGTCAGTTGCGTGGTAAGCTGCAGCGGCGGGTTTTTTTTCCGTGCACTTAGATGTGTGTGTGCATTCTCACTATGCAGTGGTGTCCTGACGTGTGCACGGGTACTGGTGTGCGTAAGACTGCGGCCTAGATTAAAGTGCATATTTGTGTGGGTACACCTAGGTGCCTTGGCTCTAGGCAGCCTCCTTCATGCACCCCGAGTTCAGGAAAACTATGGTGTTGGGGACAAAAAGATATAAGCACCTTTCTATCTGTGAGGCTTACCATATAAGGGCAATTCAGCCTTAATTCTGTCTATGCTAGAGTCAGCACTGTTTAGATGCTGAAGGCAATTTGGCTACTACAGATTTTGCCAACATTGGGACATCCCCTTGGGCTGTAGTAGCTCTGGAGAGCAGTGGGGTAGGAGGTGGCACAGCAGACAGTTCCCTTTCCCCCTTGTTCCCAATGGCAGAGGGCCTATGGCGACACCACCCTGAGTGCTCCCAATCTCATCTGATTTTGGAGGCTAAACAGGATTCCCTGTACGTACCAGGATCAGTCCAGACTGCTCGGTTATGCCTCCCTTCCAGCAGATGGCGTCAGAGAAAACTGAAAAAGGCACCACCCATATACCCTGGTGTGCCACCTGCGATCCCCCAGTATTTCTCTGACTCCAGCAGATTGAGTGAGCATAACCTGTGGTCCTGATCTTCTCTAAATTGGGAAGGGTTCCTCTGTCAGGTGTGATTTTAAATTTATGGGGAATCCTCTGACTAGATCAGTTCTTTAAAAAAAAAAAAAAAGAGAGAGCCTTAGTAGGCAAGATAGGGCATTGCCCTATAACCTTTCCCGGAGTACTCTTAGTAGATGCTCTCGCCAATGCACAGGCAGACTTCCACAGCAGACAAGTCTTGGACCCAGCAGAGTGGGAGTTGACAGTTAAGGTCTTCCAACTCATAGTGACGCATTTGGGTCTGCCATACCTCGATTTGATGGCAAGCTACAAGATCGCAAAGAAAGTTGAAGAGCCCTAACATATTTAGGCTCTTTCATAAAAAAACCATTCCATCCTCTGTCATTTTTGTTGCCCTTCTCTGTCCCCCCTTTTTTTTTTTTTTTTAATGCCACTATATATTTTTTGAGATGGGGCAACCAGAACTACACACAATACTTGAGGTGCGGCCATTATGGGATTCTTAGTTTTATTTTCTCTTTCTTTCTGATTGGATGGTATTTACCCCAGAGTCCTGAAAGGATTCAAACATGAAATTTCAAACCTTTTACTAGTAATCTGTAATGTACCATTTCAAAGGGCCACAGTTCCTGAAGATTGGAGAGTGGCTAATGTAACACTGATTTTTAAAAAGGACTTCAGGGATGAGCTGGGAAACTATAGACTTGTGAGCCTGACTATGGTGCCTGGCAAAATGATAGAAATTTATTCTCAAAAATAAAATCACAGGCCATATAGAAAAACATGGCTTAATGGGGAAGAGTCGACAAGGTTTTAGCAAAGGGAAGTTTTACCTTACTAATCTTTTAGATTTTTTTTTGAAGTTGTAGATAAATATGTAGGTAGAGATGATCCGATTGATATAGTGTGTTTGGATTTTCAGAAGGCATTTGACAAAGTTCCCCATGAGAGATTCAGGAAATTAAAAAAAAAAAAGAAAAAAAATCATGGGATAGGAGAGAGTGTCCTATTGTGTTCTGGTGAAGTGGTTAAAAAACATGAATTAGAGGGTAGGACTAAACGATCAGTTTTCCAAATGGAGAAAGGTCAGTTGTGGAGTACTGCAGGGATCTGTACTAAGACTTGTGAGGGTTGATTTTCAGCTGCTAACATTATCCAGCTAATTAGCAGGGTATATTCAGTGGCATGGTCGTGCCGCTGAATATATCCGGCTATCTTAAAGACCAGAGTTAGCTGGATAAGTAATCTGGCTAGCACTCGGCGTTAGTGGGATAACTTACACGGCTAATGCCAATCCTCCCCAGAATTCCTCACACTTATCTAGCTAATTTCTAGCCAAATAACTAGTTATCTGGCTAGAAGTTAGCTAGATAAGTGGCTGAATATGCCGGTTTTGCCATTTTTAGACTGCTAACTTTTAAGTTATCTATCTAAATGGCTTCTGAATATCAACCTTGAGCTGTTAAATATATTCATAAATGATCTAGAAAGGGGAACGATGAGTGGGGTGATCAGATTTTCAGGTGACACAAAATTCAAAATTGTTAAAATAGCAGCAGATTATGAGGAACTTCAGAAGAAATTGTGAGATTGAGGCTGGGCATCTGAATGGCAGATAAAATAAAATTTAAGGTGGAAAAGTTCAAGTGAAGCACACATGGAAAAATAATCCCAACTAAAAATACAAAAGCTGGGTTCCGTGTTAGGAGTCATCTTGTGGGTAAAACGTTGTAACCCTCTTCTCAGTGTGCAGTGGCGGTCCAAAAAGAAATAGAATATTAGGAATGATCTGAAAAAGAATGAAGAAAACAGAAAATACCTCTGTATCTATAGACGTGGCTTAATGGGAAAGAGTCAACATGGTTTTAGTAAAGTTGCCTTACAAATCTTAGATAATTTTTGAAGGTGTAAATGTATTTAGTTTTTTAAATTCTGCATATATTCAGTACATATTGTTCATAAGTGATCTGGAAAAGAGAACAGTGAGAAAGCTAATCAAATTCGCAGATGACATAGAATTATTCAAAGTTATACAGCAGCGGATTGTGAGGAACTGCAGAAAGAGCTTGCAAGACTAGGAGACTGGGCATCTGAATGGCAGATAAAATCCAATGCAGAAAAATGATGCATGTAGGAAAATGTATTCCAATGTTCCTCTAATTTTGTGTGCAGAAAGTTCTTATGTGCAAAGTAATGTACAGGTTTGTGTGCAATGCTCTTTGAAATATTCTGGTTTCCTTTTCTGGAGTGTGCTGTGCTTTCCTGTGTATGCTTGTTTTATAACCTATATGTGCGTGTGCATGCACAGCTTACAGGAAACATTGACTCTGAATTAGGAGTCATCTAAGAAAGGACCTTGGGGGCCTTGTGGACTTATATATTGAAATCTTCAGCTCATTGTGTGGCAGTGCTCAAGAAAGTAAATAGAATGTTAGGAAGAGAATGAAATGGAAAATATACTGCTTCTGTATTGATCCATGTTGTGTGACCACAGCTTTGCTGTTTTGCTATGTTTTCTATTATGTTATTGGTCATGATGTTTTGTGACTATTTCCTGTTGACAGCAATAAGAATTATTAATTAAAAAAAAAATGTTAGGGATGACCAATATTTCACATATCTCAAAAAGACATAGTAGAACTAGAAAAAGTGCAGAGAGTGGGAACAAAAATGATAAAGGGGATGGAACAGCTTCCTTATGAAGAGAGGCTTCAGGTTAAGGAAGTAATGACTGAGGGGATATAAAATCCAGTGAAGTGGAATGATAAAGGACAGTTATTTGCCTTTAAAAAAAAAAAAAGAAAAAAAAAATTAAAACAAGGGGGATGAACCATGAAAGTAACAACCAGCAGATATGAAACAAATTATGTAAAGTACTTTTTCACTCTGTGCACAATCGAACTGTGAAATCTGTTGCCAGAGAATTTTGTCAAGGCAAGTAGCAAGCAAGGTTTAAAAGAGGTTTGGACAAGTTCCTGAAGGAAAAGTCCATAAAACATTATTAGCCAAATAGATTAGGAAAGTCAATGCTATACCTAGGAGTGAGTTACAAGAAATAGAGCTACTTTTTGGGATTTACTGGGTATTTGTGACCCAGGCTGGCCACTGTTAGAGACTGCTGAACTGGATGGGCCTTGCTTTAACTCAGCATGGCATATCATATATTCCTATGATCACTGCTGAATACTGAACTGAGGATTTCAACATATTATCCACAATTATGCCATGATCCTTTTCCTGGGTAAAGATTCCTAATACAGATCCCAGGTAATAAAACATTTTTAAGTTTGGTTGAAATAATGAAATTTTATGTAAAACAATGGCAATATGGACTTTAGGGTTTCCACTTATCTTTTTTTGTATTTATAATTTAGTGGTAACATGATCTTAGCTGATTCTTTGTTTCTCATGATCTTAGTAGGTGCATTTGCCAGAATTGTGATTCCTACTAAGCTAATAACAGTTTTAAGATAAACTTTACTGCATGTCAGTGATGATTGTTCTCTGTGTTCAGAATACTCTCTGCCTTGTACGGAAGACGTAGCTACGTGTGGTGACAGTTGTGACAAAGTGCTGGCATGTGGAATGCATAGATGCTCGCAACGCTGCCATCGAGGTTCCTGCGAAACTTGTAGACAGGTTAGTCAGCACTCATACACTGTTCTTTTCTGCTGGCCTTTGGTCTGGGTCTGGAGAAGAGTTGCGTGTTTTTTTTTTCCCAGCTGCTGTGATGACTACTGCAAAATAGTTTAAAAAAAAAAAATCTCTTGAAAGGTAAGGGTTTTCACTGGTGTCATGCTGACAAGTCACTTGAATGCTAAAACTTAGAAATCTGTTTTGTGACCAAGCACTGTTCAATCTAGCTGTAAGTTCTCTTTTGCAATTTTTGAGGAGTTGCTGGCATTTCTATTTCTATAGGCCCTATGCTCTGGAACGCCTTACCTGAAAACCTTCGACCTACTGACACCAAGAAATTAAGCAAGACTTGAAATCCTAGCTTTTCAACAATGCCTTCTCTATCTCTTTGTAACTAAAAGTTCATCCTTAATTCTAAGATTTGTTCATTGAATGTCTTCATGTTTTGTTTTTTTTTTAAATTTTATTTGTATTCATTTTCTTCTACATTTAAGTAATAACTCTAACTTACAGAAAAAACAGAGATGCATAAGTACATTTCCAAATACATAATTATGAAGAATAATATCCATACTCAGGAATATCTATCCATTTGCAGAAACAAAACTCATTAAATCTTCCATTTACTCATACCCCCCACAATAAAGGTATTATAGGAACAAGGGGGGGACAGACAGAATCATTGGGAGAGAGAACAAAAACAGACTTTATGTATCCTTGCCTTATTACTTTATATCTTCAGGGATTAGATTTAAATTAAGGATTGGGTAGATATATCTGGCGTAAATAAAAAAACTTCAATTGCTCCGGTAGGAAAAAATGAAGGATTCAGTTTGTAACCGAATTAAACATTTGCATGGATATCTTAGTGAGAAATTGTAACCAAGAGATATTACTTGAGCCTTTAAGGAGAGAAACTCTCGCCTTCTCTCCTGAGTAACTCGAGTAAACTCAGGATATATTCTAATCTGTTGAGAAAGGAAACTAGCAGAGAGATTTTTAAAATATCTCTGCATTATTTGACTCACATCGTGCTCATTGAAGAAGGTTACTAACAAGGTAGCTCGCTCATTAACTTCCTCTGATGAGCTTTCTAAAAATTGGGTTAAATTCTCGAGGGCCTCTGATTGTTTGAGTGTTTCTCACATTAGGTGATACAGGTAAAAATACCAACTTATTCACAACTGGAATTTTTTGATTTTCAAACTTCAAAATCTTTCATATACTTTTTTTAAAGTCATAAACTGATCTTCTCCCAGGACTTTAGGGAAATTTAATAGGTGCAAGTTTAGTCACCTATTATAATTTTCCAGATGTTCCAGCCTTCTACTAGCATTACTAAAGTTCTTTATGAGCTTTACTACCCAGTCTGAATTCTTAATAGTTGATTCAATCTTTCCGATTTGAGCCTTAAACTCAATTTCTTGCTTCTCCACTTTTTCCTCCAGTGTCTCAATCTTAGACTTTAATCGCCCCATTTTAGTCACTTGTTCCTTGAAAGAGTGGCCTAAACCGGCCACTAAGTCCCATAATGCTTCCAGCATTACAACCGCAGGTCTAGAAGGAATCTGAAAAGACTCATCCATATCTTCCAAATGGGCAAAATCTTCTTCCTCTGTTGCTGTCCCGGGCAAGCTGGTCACTCCTTCTTGCATTCCAGCGTCTCCATTTGGCTCGAGGAAAGGAAACAAGCACCTACTCCCACGCTGTTTAGTTCCACTGTTCGCGGAGATGCAGCTCCTTGACTGGGCAAACCCTCTCTCAGGCCCCCCACCTTCCGCAGTAGCACGACAGACGTCGTCAATTGGCACCGCGGGGAAAAGAGAGGAACCAGTCAATCTCGGGGCCTGCGGAGGTTGAAGATCTGGGGGACTTAAGGTTACCTCCCTTGGTGGCCCCCTCACTCCCTCGAGGTTCTCCACAAAGGGGATTTTGCCCCCTTCTCCAAGGCCGGGGTAGGTCGAAAGGACGTTATCAATCTCTGCATTGAGGGCATGGTGGCTTCGGTGGGGTAAGAGCGCATTTTACCCTTTCTTTTTGCAGGCATCTTTGAGGAAATTGTAAAGTATCAGAGAGAGCATTCCTCCGACCTAACTTACGCCACCATCTTGTCCCCCTGAATGTCTTCATGTTTAAATGTCTTCCTCTCACTCTTCTTTTATATTTTCATCTAACTTATACACCATTGTGATCTAGTGATTCTTACCTGGATGACTGTATATAAATACCTCAAATAAATAAATGTATTTTTTTTTCTTTTCTTTCTCCATCTCCTTTGTGGAAAAAGAAAGGGTCAGTATCTCCAGCCTTATGTGCATTTCTCTGAGATTCACTGTTTGGGGATCTATTCAGACCTTAGAAAAAAAAATCATGATGTAATGGATCCTGGCAGTGCTATATTCTCAGATGCTGGTGCCACAAGTCTTTCCCTCATAAAATAGCCAATGAATCTCAAACTCGGCACCTCCAGCTTGTAATACTTTGATTTCTCATGCTTATTTTGTTCCTTTAGAAAGGCTTAGTACAACAGCTGTTTTGATGATGCTTTGGTACATCAGGTTTTTTTTTTTTCTTGGTATCTGGAGTGCGCTTTGCTATCTTGAGTGCCTATGTTAATTGATAACCTAGCGCCTCTTTTTGGACAGGAGCGGCGGCTGTCAGCGGGTTTGACAGCCGACGCTCAATTTTGCCGGCGTCTGTTCTCAAACCCGCTGACAGCCACGGGTTTGGAAACCGGACGCCGGCAAAATTGAGCTTCCGGTTTTCAAGCCGCGGGCCGATTTTCAAATTTTATTTTATTTTTTTTTAACTTTCGGGACCTCCGACTTAATATCGCCATGATATTAAGTCGGAGGGTGCACAGAAAAGCATTTTTACTGCTTTTCTGTGCACTTTCCTGGTGCCCAGAGAAATTAACGCCTACCTTTGGGTAGGCGCTAATTTCTGAAAGTAAAATGTGCAGCTTAGCTGCACATTTTGCTTTCTGAATCATGCGGGAATACCTAATAAGGCCATCAACATGCTTTTGCATGTTACGGGCACTATTAGGATCGGGGGGGGGGGGGGTTGGATGTGCGTTTTTCGACGCACTATTACCCTTTACTGAATAAGGGGTAAAGCTAGCGCATCGAAAACGCGTGTCCAATCGCAGGTTAACAGTGCGCTCCGCTGGAGCGCACTGTACTGTATTGGCCTGTATGTCAGTCTTTGAAAGTGATTTTTCTAGAGCTGCAGCTGTTTTCTTTCCTTTTACCTTTTGGTAATTCTATTTCTTTTCTCTTTTTTACTCTCTCCTCTGTCTGCCAGCCATATGGTGGGCCTTAGTCACTGTGCAGTGTGACAGTCTATTTCTTCCCTTTTTAAAAAAAAAAAAAATAAATAAAAAAATACTGCACTTGCAGTTTAGTATCTGGGTCCTGTCCTTGCTCTATCTGTTTTTGTACTTTTTGTCCAGTGTAGCCAGGATTGACTGAGTGAAGTCCGTGTGTGATCGTGTAGGCCGCTGAGCCTGGGGACTTACCTGAGTTCTACCCGGGCAGGAGTTCCATGTCGTTTCAAACATCTATCGGCATTGATGGAGGTCAGACAGTGAAGAGATCGAGGACCATACTGTTCCTGTGGGGGGGCAGAGCTAATCCTTTCCACTACCCAAAGGAACTAGTCTCCATGGGCAGGAGCCCTGGATGACATAGCCTCCCCTCATGCTTGCTGGTGATGGCAGTGCAGTCTCCTTGGGAGAGAGGGTGAGCAGCAGCCTGGGCGCGCAGCTTGTTGCCACGCCTTCAGTGCCATGACCAGTAACAGTTGCCCGTGCATATCTGTGACAGAGCACTGTTGATCTGAAGCATTGATGTGGGGTCCGTGTCAGACCAGGAATGCCATTGAGCACCATAGTCGCTCTTGATGCTTTCAAGGTGCTGGATGCCCTCGATGTCATTGAGATGCATGACTGCCCTAGATATCACAAGGGCCTTCTGTGCCATGGGCATCTGTGGACATGGAGTCTCGATGCACCGGAGTCATCAACACCTTGGGCTTCGATGTGGCAAAGTAGTGGTACCAACCTCTAGCTTTGGGGACCAGGTCTGCCATCGAGCATCAGGGTTCCCTTGGATGCCGCCGAGCTGACCTCGATATCGACACCCTTGAGGCCCCTGTGCCTACGGTGCCCTCGATTCTGTCAATGCCCTCAATTCTGTCAAGGTGCATGGCCTTAATACCATTGGGGTGCAGGATTGCCATGGAGGCCATCAGGAGTGTTGGCCACCATGGCTTTCATTGGCGCTCTTGAGTATATTGAGTACCACCGGTGCTGGGGTCGCCATTGAACGCCCTGGTCGTCTTTGAGGCATTGTCTGCTGGGCTCGTGAGAGCCCTCGAGTGCCACTGAAGCCCTCGGACCACAGGGATTTCAGCCTTGGACGGATCAAGCGTTAGGGTTGCCATCTAAACCCAAGGCACCCTGGTATGCCGAGGCATCCCGGTGCAGCGATCCTGTGCCCTCAGGCTCCTTGGCAGTGTTCAGATGGCGCTTTGAGGAGCACTGTACTGTCCCATCATGGGCTATGGGGCACCATGGATGCTGATGATCTCAGGGTCCCTGAGCTGTTGGGATTGAGGGGCATCGGAGGCCCCATCTGGGTTAGTGCACTAGCGAGGCTATTGTCACTCTTAGCTCCTGGTGAGAGTTGCCATCGTGCTCGCTGCATCGACTCTTTCGGACAAATAGGTTAGCCGTGGGAAACAGTCAGTGGTGCTGGCAGTCATTTTTTCCTTTGGGCATTGAAGAACCGAATTGGGGCTGCAGAGCCTCTGCCTGCAGGCGCCCATGGCATCCTTGATACCGCCAGTCCATCTGTGCATTCGGGCACCGGGGGCTTTATCAGTGCCACTGGGCGGTTGATGTCCATGGGTGCCGGGGATAGCACTATATACAGTTTAACTATAATCCTGATTCGGTGAAGCCCTGGGTGCTGCGTTGTTCAGTGCCCTTGATGTGACCTTTCATTGGTAAGCGCAATAGCGCTATGGGCCCTATGGGCACAGTCACCACTGTGGGCGCCAATGGATGTGGTTGCCATGGACTTCACTGCTATCTTTCCATGAGGAAACTAAGGTGAACCATTCCTGATGCAAGTTCAAGGGCTGTGTTCAGCCTTTTGGAGCATTCTCAGGTACTTGAGGGGGGGATGCCATAGAATGCCACCCACCACCATGCCATACCCAGTGCACCACTGGTACTGGGGACATCATTGTCACACTGTTCCTGTTCACTCTACTGTGAGTTACTGTGACAGTAGAACGCAGCATGCGTGGTCGGCTATGGCAAGGCGTCTACTCCGAGCACCTTAGGACATGGCATGCAGCATTCTTCTTGTCTGTGCAGTTCTCAGGCAAGCCAGGGTTCTACCATCACATCATGGTCTCTATTCTACACCGCAAAGTGCTGGGGAGCACTGGCGGGGAAGGAGTCATCACCTACTTTTGCCTTTTGGCAGTGCATAGCCGCTACCTCCAGCAAGTGGATACCACTGTATGAGTACTAGTCAGTGTGTGTTTACAATGGAGAGCTTTTTTTCCAGGGTGTGTTTGTGTGTTTCCCTCATAGCTAGCACAACAGGTTGTATGCCCCAGCCACAGGATTGACCTAGGACATTGTTCCCGATTGAGCCGTAAGGGGAGGATAGTGCTGGGAGTCCTCTCCTTCCTCAGAAGAGGAATATGTCTTTTTGACCCCTTCTTTGTCACAAACCCCTTTTGTGAGGAAGCTCCTGAGGCTCCATCCCTGGCATGTTTATCTCTGAACCGGATCCCCAATTCTTTGCATTGGTGCATCTCCTGGGAGGCCAGGGCCGGGGACAGCAGTGGCGGATGTTGGACCGTTTTTGCTGGGGCTTCTCCATTGATTACTGTGGTGGCCTACCCGTTCTGGAGGTAGTTGTCAGTGGTGGATTGGTTGCTTCTGAACCTCAGCGATCAGTGATTGTAACTCAACTTTCAATTGGAGAGTTGTACATTTTTGGGATCAGAAGGCCCCGATTCCCATTGCTCCTCTCCCTTCAGGAAGGAGAGATTTGACTGGGTTCCAGGGCAACCCTTATGGGTCCCCTCTGGATGCCTGATTGTCCACCCCTACAAGGGTATCCCTCATTCTCTATTCCCGGGGAAGGGATGTCTCCACTTCTGATTGGCGGTTGCTCTCTGTTCCTCACGAGCTCTGAGAGCTGGTCGAGTGGTAATGCTCTTAGGTCGTTCTAAAGCATAGCAGGTCTATTTCATGAGGGAGCCTTTCCAGACTAGCTCCAGGTGATCCTTAAGGGTTTTCTCGAGTCCAGGAGTCACCTTGATACCTGCTGAGCTCAATGGACCGCTATGGCCAGTCATTCTTGCCTGCGAGACCCTGCCTCAGTGAGGAGGGTTCTAGTCCATCTAATAGGCGAGTATACCTTTCAACCTATTACCATATTCATGATTGAGGGAGTTGGGGGACGAATAACCCCGCAACAGAGGTGCTGTTCTTGGTTGCAATGGCTTGCAAGCTATACTTCCCCCATTTTGGTGATAACCCTGTCTGCGGACAGGGGAGTCCTGGTTCATGCAATGATTGTTCCATTACTAGACCGTGTGCTTCCTTGGGGGAATTATTTGCTAGCATGGTTGAAATATTAAGACCTAAGCCAGGTATTTGGCAATCTGATCTGAGTTTGCCCTGGCCCCCCCTGGTTCCCTTAGAGTTTCTGGGCTGGTGAAGAAATCCTGTTTGACAGGGGGTTTGCACTTGTGGCAACCTGGCTTCCAGGCTCTTAGTGGAGTGTTTCCTAGGATGTAGACAGATGGACTCAGGGCCAGCTTCACAGGGATTTTCCTTTTTGGATGGAGCAAGCCTGGTTGGGCAACTCCTAGGACCTTCTGGATCTGGTTGAGCTCAGAGGTTTTGGGTAATTTGGAAAGAATTCTCTAAACCAGAGTCTTCCCTCTTGGAGCCTACTTTGTGCCTCCCTTTCTCTGTCACTCTCATTAGGGTTTCCTTGAAGTCCCTAGTCTCTGCTTTTGCAGCAAGGAGGCTTATAGCTGTGGCATTGGGCAGCAGATACAGCCTCCATGTCCTGTCTCAGCAAGCTTCCTTTCAAGGGGAAGTTGTTTTAATCATGAATATCGCTGAGGCTTTCTGTTTTGGCTAAGGGAGCAGTCTGGGCATGTCGGTGAGTGCACTGGGACAGCAGGAGCTGTCGGTGCTGGCTGGAGGGGAATCTTGGGATAAGTGCCCTTTTCCCTCTGGGGTGCCTAGGGGTTGGAGGGAGGCCTCGGTCGGGCGGTGTTTGTGGCAGTTGCCAGTGTGGCTTTAGTTTTCACTTCAATGCTGCTTGGGCCGGCGGCGCAGCAGAGCTGTTTTTGCCGCAGCTGTGACATTGTTCTTTCTCCTGCGCGCTGATCGCTGCTGACTTTTTTGGCACGGCACACTCAACTGTGTAGGCGGCTTGTTGCTGTTTTCAGAGGACCGTGTGGTTTATGGCGCCAAAGCCGTATGTAGCAGCCTGCAGGCTGTGGTCTGCGCTGCTCAGTGCAAGGTCCCTGTACTCAGGCTGTGAGGTGGGAGACTAAGATACCTCAGCTGAGGAGGCTCACAAAAGAGGGCTTTTCGTTCGGGCGCCACAGGGTGCAGCCGTGCCCATGGGGGAGCACAGGCAGGAACCTGTAGCAGCCAGGGATTCCCCCCCACCTCTGTCGCCTGTACCAGGAGGGAGGGGGATAGGACTCTATGACAATCTCGGTGATCAGGAGTCTGAGGATCCTGGCAAGTTCTTGCCACAGTTTATTCTGCTACTCCATAAGGCCTTTCTGGCTAGGAAGGGGATGGAGGTTAAGCGTCTGAAGGAGAGTCCACGCCCTTGTTCTTCTAAGGCTCCTAAGGTGGCCCCTGGGGGGGGGGTGTCCGGGGATCTGATGTGACGCCTGGCTCGTGCAGGTTCAGCTGATCCCAGAGATGTGGGTGATTCTGATGATCTTCCAGAGGACCCTCTGGATTCGCATGAGGCAGATCCATTTGTGGATGCGGTTGTTCTTCCTAATGTGGATCTGGATGGGAGTGAAGATGATCCTGATCCGGATGAGTTTCCAGTGTCGGGAGGCGATGACCCCAGGGTGGCCCGCATATTTAAAAAAAGAAGAATTGTGTCCCCTTATTCCTCAGGTATTGCAGGAGCTGGCGGTCAAAGTGACTTAGGAGGAGTCAGATAATGAGGGCATGAATGCAGTCCTCTATGGGCTGCAGGGTGGTCCTAATGCCTTCCCCTTGCCTAAGAAGATTCAGAAATTGGTGAACTGGGAATGGGACTTTCCAGAAGCCGGGCTAAAGGTTGGCAGGGCCATGGCTAAGCAGTATTCCCTGATGGAAGAGACCTTGGTGCTCCTGCAGGTGCCTAAGGTGGATGCAGCAGTGTCGGCCATTACCAAGAGACGACTATTGTGATGGCAGGAATTGCCACCCTGAAGGATATTCAGGACCGCAAGTTGGAGATTTACTTGAAGCAAATGTTTGAAGTTTCTTCTTTGAGTCTCCAGGATGTACTTTGTGGCAGCATGATGCAGAGGGCCTGTTTGTGCTGGGTGCAGAAGGCACAGGTGCAAGGCTCTTCAGGGGATATCAGCTTGCTGCAATTGGTTCGCCTGGAGGCTGGAGTGGCTTATGTCGCTGATGTACTTTACGACTTGGTGTGCACTTGGCCAGGGGGATGGTCTCGGCAGTAGTAGCGTGCAGGCTTTTGTGGTCGTGAAATTGATCTGGAGACATATGGTCCAAGGCCCAGTTGTGTAATCTTCCCTTTAAAGGGAAGTTTTTTTCTGGGGAGGATTTGGCTTAACTAATGAAGACTTTGGGAGAGTCCAAAGGGAAAATATTGCCAGAGGATAGGAAAACCAGCAAAAAGGCTTTCCCAGCTCGCTTCTGTTTTTGGGAGTCGGGAAGGTTCACAAGTCCCTCTTCTGGTGCGGGAGCGAAGCAGTCAGTGGATGGCAGCATCCTTCAAGGCTCCCGCAGATTTTCCAGGGATGCTGCCGGCCAAGAGGCCGGTGGTGGAAAGTCATCGCAATGAAGCCAGCAACTTCCATTCCTCCGTAGAAGTGGTAGGGGGCAGATTGTCCAGCTTTTACAAGGAGTGGGCCAAGATTACCTCGGACCACTGAATTCTAGAGGTTGTAAGAGATGGCTGCACACTAGAATTTTCTTGCCTGGTCAGGGAAGCCTTTCTAGAGTCCCACGTTGTCTCTTGAAGCAAGCAAGAGGCAGTGAGGGGAACTCTGCAGAGGCTGTTACGCTTAAACACGATAGTTCCCATCCCACGGGAGGAGTAGGGATGAGGAAGGTATTCCATTTATTTTGTGGTTCCCAAGAAAGAAGGAACGTTTTGGCCCATTCTCGACTTGCAAGATGTAAATAAGGCCTTGAGGGTTCTGCATTTTCAAATGGAGACGTTATGAATGGTGATTGCAGCGGTCCCAGAGGACTTGACGGAGGTGTACCTACATATTCCCATTCGACAGGACCATCCGAAGTTTCTTCAGTTCATGGTGTTCGACCAGCACTTCCAGTTTTGATCTCTTCCATTCGGTTTGGCCACAGCACCACAAACCTTCACGAAGGTGATGGTGGTAGTGGCAGCAGCCCTTCAATGAGAGGGGGTGTTGGTTCATCCGTATCTGAATGATTGGCTTATTCATGTGAAGACTGAGGAGGAGTGCTTGAGGACTCTCCAGCGAGTCATGGGCATCTTGCGGTTGCTGGGTTGGGTGATAAATGTAGTGCAGGGTAACCTGGTGTCTTCCCAGTCATTGGAATATCTGGGGGCACTTTTCAATACCCAGAAGGACAGGGTGTTTCTGACCGCGGACAGAGTGGCGAAGTTATAAGCACAGGTGACACGTTTGCTTCGACTATTGATCACAACGGTCTGGGATTTTATTCAGGTTCTGGGGTCCATGGCTTCCACAATGGATTTGGTTCCATGGGCCTTCGCCCAGGTGAGATTGTTGCAGAATGCGCTTTTGTCCAGGTGGAATCCCTTGTCAGAGGAGTTTCATCTGCCTTTGCCTCTTCTGCGAGAGTTCAGGTCCAATGTATCATGGTGATGTTATGTCACAACATGGAAAAGGGAATGGACCTGGAGACCACGGATTGAGTGGTTGTGACAACAGATGCCAGTCTCAAAGGTTGGGGAGCAATGTGCCTGGGGTGGTCTACCCAAGGACTTTGGTCAGTGGAGAAGAGGTCCTGGTCGATCTCTGGAATCTCCTGGAAACAAGGGCAGTCCGGGCACTGGAGGCCTTCCTTCCCTGAATCAGAGGCAGAATGGTTTGGGTCTTCTTGGACAATGTAACGATGGTGGCATATATCAACTGGCAAGGTGGAACAAAGAATCAAGCGGTGGCTCTGAAAGCGCAACAGTTGTTCACACGGAACTCCATCTAGAGGGAATAGTGGGTGAGGACAATGTGCAGGTAGATTTCCTCAGCAGGCAGCAATTGGATCCGGGGGAATGGGAGTTGTCCCCGAAGGTGTGGAATTGCATTTGTGCTAGATGGGGCGTCCCCCAGTTGGATTTGATGGCAATGCGAGCCAATACCAAGATGGCAAGGATTTTCATTTTCAGACGAGAAGTAGGCACAGTGGTCCTGGATGCTCTGGTGTGCCCTTGGCCTACGGTAATACTTCTGTACGTGTTTCCTCTGTGGCCACTAGTTGGGTGAGTTCTGTGGTGCATAGAATTGCATCCGGGGTCAGTAGTGCTGGTGGCGCCAGAGTGGCTGCGGTGCCCGTGATTCACAGATCTCATGCATCTCGCAGTAGACAGACCCCTCAAGGTTGACCCATCTGCCGCCACTCCTTCGACAAGGTCCCATATTTTCCGATTGGGGGGATCACTTCTGTCTTGCGGCTTGGTTTTTGAAAGGTGGCGGTTACGTCTGAAAGGCTATTCGGAAGAGGTCATTTCTACCAGGCTCATCTATGGCATATGTCAGGGTTTGGAGAGTCTTTGAGTCGTGTTACCTACATCAATTTGGATCCTCTGTAGAGGTTCCTCAGATCTTAGCCTTTTTTGCAGGAGGGATTGTCTAAGGGTCTGGCCTATAATTCCCTCCACGTTCAGGCGTCTACTTTGGGTTCCCTTAGGGGTTAGTTGCAGGGGAGTTCCTTGGCCTCCCATCCTGATGTGGTTCAATTCCTAAAGGGGGCTAAGCATTTGCAGCCTCCAGTGCGGAAATTGTGTCTGGATTGGGTCCTCAATTTAATTCTGCCAGTGCTCTGTGGTGCGCCTTTTGAGCCTTTTGAGTGGGTTTTTGAGTGGGTTTGTCTGGACTGATCTGTGGTATTACAGGAACAAAAATTAGCAGGTAAGAGCCAATTTTCCTTTCATTCGGGCCGATGCAGTATGGTGCGCTCGACTGAGTGCACCGTTAGCCCTCGTTTGGCCGCGCTATTTTTACCCGTTATACAGTAAGGGTAATAGCTTGTGGAAAACGTGCGGCCAACCCCCCCCCCCCCCCCCCCCCCCCGAAACTAATAGCACCCGCAACATGCGAATGCATGTTGATGAGCCTATTAGTCCCGCGCAATCCATAATGTAAAATGTGCAGCCATGCCGCACATTTTACTCTCAGAAATTAACTCCTGCCGGCACTGGGAACATGTACAGAAAAGCAGAAAAAACTGCTTTTCTGTTACACCCTCTGACTTAATATCATAGCGATATTAAGTCGGAGGCCCCAAAAATAATAAAAAATCTTAAAAAAAAAAATCTGCCCACGGGTTGGAAAATGGATGTTCAATTTTGCCGGCGTTCGTTTTCTGAACCCGTGGCTGTCAGCGGGTTCGACAACCGATGCCGGTGAAGTTAAGCGTTGGCTGTCAAACCCGCTGACAGCCTCTTTATTAGCGCGGGCCCTCATTTGCATAGTGAATCGCGCGCCCAGGAGAGTGGGCGCTCGCTTCGGAGCACCGGCTCTCCCGCGCACTTTACTGCATCAGCCCGATTGTTTAAATTCTTTGTGCCTTTGTCTGTTTATCAATATGAAATTGAAGTGTAACCAGAGGACAAATATCCTCATGCAGCTTATAGAGGTTTAAAAAGAAAAAAAAGCTGCAAGATACCAGCTAGGCCAGGGCAGAGCTGCCCAAACCTGTGTTGGGGACCCAGGGTGGTTGTTTTTCAATGTTGCACGGGGAGATTGGTCCTCTGTTTGCTCCTTTGTTCATGGTCAGAGCTCCCACGCGGGATAATTGAGTTCTAGTATTTGACTGAAATAGCATTTCAATAAAGAAGCCCCACATTACAAGTTAAATATGTGTCTATAATTTGATTCACGTTGCTCGCTGTCATTCAGTGTTACTTTTTGCAAAACCAAGTTTTATTAAAAAAAAAAAAAGTAGAAAATTCTGCTAAACTAAGATTTTTATAATTTGTTTTTGAGCTGAGAGGACTCCCCTCATTAAACTCTGAGGGAGAAACACCTCCCACAGCTGCCGGCCCTCTTGGCAATATGAAATGTGGTATGTGACCTTTCTCTTGAAATGTTTAGGGACTCCTGCCTTAAAGGACCAACAAAATAGATATTAAGGGTGGACCTTGTGGCATTGAAGGCTCCTGTACTACAACATCTTTTTTGTTGGTTTTTTAAAAAGCTATCACTAGCTGCTTAGGGTCCCCCCTGATTTTCTTGCCTATGTAGGTTTCCAATTGGTATGTTGTCTTTTATTCTGGTATTATTACTATACAAGAACTAGACAAGTTCAATTCTAAAATTCTTTGAACCCCTATTGAATACCCCATAGAACAACACAAAGAATTCCCCAAAGAATTCTTCAACTCTAACTCCTTGGCAGCCCAAAAGTACAAAATGCAATTCCCAACCTCCTGACAGTCTTAAAAGCTATACACAACCCCACACAGAAGTTATCTGCCTCTGCCTATATTAGGCTATGTATATTGTATTTCTTTGTTTAACCCCATATATTTATTTCCAAGTTATTCTTCCTGTTCTCTGTAAGACATTTGCTTGTCACTGTTATTGTTCAAAATGTAAACCGAATTGATCAGTAATTCTGTTATTGGAAAGTCGGTATAGAAAAGTTCTAAATAAATAAATAAATTATGATAAATCTGTTTTTATTTTTTAAAAAACATACAATAATGAACATTACAATATATATATCTGATTACATACAGCATATTTTTGTAAAACTCTTATGTTCATTTTTCTCTTCCTAGTCCATTTAACTCCCATCCCTTCTGTCAAAACCCAAAACCACCCCTACATTCTATTCCTCCCTCCAAAACCCAAAACCACCCCTCCATTATATTCCTCCCTCCCTCCCTGCAAGCTCATATATCTCATTAAAGAGGTAAATTGAATAACACAAAAACTTTGTTTTATTATTGTTACTCATAAATTATAACAATAACATTAATCTTGGAATATTATATATTTTTAATATAAACGAAAGGTTTTCACAAGATAGGTTGTGTCATGAAACATTTTATTTATGTATATATTTAAGGAAACATACATAAATTGTCGAAATACATTTCGTTTGTTTAACCTTTAACCTCTGGTTTGCTAGTAGACTGAATTACTGTGTCATGAAATTGTTTGTCTAAAAAGTGTCACCAACATGAAAAGTTTGGAAAGCTCTGATCTAAAGACTATTTGTCATGTCTTTTTCTAAACTCATGCTTCATTTTTCAATTGTGAACATTCGTGCTTTTTTTTTTGTTTTTAAGGAAGTTGAGAAGCAATGTCGTTGTGGAAAGCATATCAAACGCATGCCCTGTCACAAGCCTTACCTGTGTGAATCAAAATGTTCTAAAATTCGTGATTGCCAGAGGCATCCGTGCAAGCGGAAGGTAAGTTCTAGAACAAATGTCCTATAACATTACCATACTCTTTCATTTCCAAATAACACAAGAAGGAATGTAGTCATATTTGGCCCAAAATACTTGTATATAAATATTTTATGTACTTGATGAAGCAATGGGAAAATGATTCTTTTATTCACATAGCCACTGGCAGTGAAGTTAGTTATAACCCTATGCTAGGAAGGACCTTCCCTGGTAGGGAAGGATAATTTGTTCCAAAATATGTTTAGCTCTTGAATTCCCTGGTGAGATTTGCGTACAATTTAGTAGTTCCATTATTGTAAGATACAAAAGTAAAAAAAAAAAAAAAAAGAAAATATACAAACTTGGAAGCATTCTCTTGTTGGCAACACATGAATAAGAAGGTATAGTTTAGGAGGTTCTATGTAAGTAAACCTATATGTACCAAATTAAACTCTAATGGTTCAAACTAACAAATAACATGAATCTTCAAATATTTTCTGTAGAGATTGTGTTAAGTGTGTTAGAAGGTTTATTTGAATTAATGAGTAAGCCCACACATAAATGAGGTGTCAGCATTCATTAGTGATGATGTCACACTATGGCAACAATCTGCCCCTTTAAGAGGGTCTGCTCGTTGGTATACACTGTGCCCTTTATTGACAATCTTTTCAGGGGATTACATGTTACACTTATCTCTCACTGTCTGCCTACCTGATTCTTGGTCTTACCTCTGCCTGCTGCTGTCCTTGAAGGAGTCTGCTAGCTCCACCCATCAGCAATGATATCACTGGGGGGCCAGTTGCCCCTTAAAGAGGGCCAGTCTGCAGGAAGGCCCGCTGGTAACAGTCTGCCTACGAAGGGCCTGGCCCCTTTGCATGCCACGCATATGTCTTGCCTAGTTTGTTGTTTTTGTGATATTTTGTGTGTTCTGTTTTTTGTCTTAGCTGGAGTTTTATTATACTTGAACCTGTGCTGTCTACCATGAATGATTTTCCAGTCTCTGCAATACAGGGAATGGGTAGATATAGTCTTTGCTGTTATCAAGCTTATCTCCCTGCTCCTCCTCCTCCTATTTAAATTACTCCAGCTCATGTTGGAATATGCAAGATGGTCTTCTCAGTGTGGTGGTGAACCTTTTAACTATTATGTATGTCTGTATCCAGTCAGTTATGAAGAAGAGTGACATGTTAAGTTTTTTTTTTTTGTTTTTTGTTTGGTTTTTTTTAAATATTACAAAGAAATAAAAAAAAATAAAGCACAATACTAAATATCTCTCACAACTGCAGGAAAAATAAAGGGGGAGACTCAAGTTTAGGTTGATGAAAAAGAGGATGTAGGGAGGATTATTAAATTGAAGTCTCTGTTCTCCTATGGATCCAGTGCCATTTTGGATTGCTAGTGGATTATTAAATGAAATATAGGGTATTCTTCAGATTGTTAGAAAATCTTTAGTAGAGGGCATAGTTCAGGAGTCTTTAAAAAGAGCAGTGGTCTGTCTCATTGTTAAAGATACATCTGTTTCCAAGTTGGAGATGTCTAACCTTTGACCAATTTAAAATGTATCCATAGTCAGATTTTGGAAAAATGGATTGCTTTACAATTAAGTGACTTTTTAGAGGATGATAGGGTTTTAGATGACTTCCAACTGGGTTTTGGGGAAAAATGGGGGACTGAACCTTTGTTAGTGTCAATATTTGATTTCTTATATAAAGAAATGAATGGAGGGAACTATATTATTGGTACAATTGGATATATCTGCTGCATATGACTTGTGAATCAAGAGTTATTGTTGAATCAATTGCATGGGATAGGGATCTCAGACATACTGTTAAGATGGTTTATGTCCTCTTGAACAATAGAACTCAAAGTATAAAGATAAGGGAAAGGGTTTCATTATGAAGAGTAATAAGGTCAGGGGGTGTCACAAGGTTCATCTTTGTCCTTTTCGTTTCACATTTATCTGAGCCCTATTGGTAAACTTTTTCAGAAGCTAGGATTCTGGTATTTTATATATGCAGACGATTTGCAAGGTGAAATTACTTCTTACCTGATCATTTCTTTTCCTCAAAGTAGGGCAAGCCAGTCCACACCAGTAGGTTGTGCACTTCAACCAGCAGGTGCAGATGGAGAACAATGACTCGCTGATGTCCCTCTCATATAGCTCACCACAGATATCAGCCAGCCAGTATTTTTTCTTCCAAAGCCAACTATGGACACTAAACCACCTAAATGTTATTGCATTTTATAATTATACTCCAATAATTATCCAAAACAGAATGTTCTTCCATTTTATAGTTCAATTTCTTTCTTTTTTTTTTTTTTTTTTAAACATGGAAACACTGGACTTGGCTCCGCCAGCAGTAGTCACATAGGAAACTAAAACGAATATCGCAGAATGAAACTCACCAGGTACAGCACCATTCCATGTGCATCCGAGATCCTTGCCATACAATATGTTCCTTAATAAGGATCTCAGACAACAGAAAATTGTGGACAGCCTCAAGGCAGTCCAGGGTGAAATGGTGAACTGGCTTGCCCTACTTCGAGGAAAGGAAATTATCAGGTAAGAAGTAATTTTACCTTCCTCTTCATCTGGACAAGCCAGACCACACCAGTGGGATGTACCAAAGCTACTCCCCAGAAGGGCAGGAGGCTGTCTGAGGCCCAAACAGCACTGCCGCAGCAAAGGATGAATCCTCCTGGACAGCCAGATCTAACAGATAGTGCTGTATTTTTCGCTCCATAAGACGCACCTAGGATTCAGAGCGGGAAAATTTAAAAAAAAAAAAAAAAAAATCGGTTCTGTTCCCAGGCACCTGTGCATCTTATGGAGCAAATTAGGGGAGGGCATAAAATGGGTTTTTTTTGTCCCTATCCCCATCCCAACCATTTAAATTTAACTACAACACCCCCCCCCCCCCCCACTAGGGACTTTTGGCAAGTCTTGGGGGTGGGGGGTGTAGTTAGTTTATTTTTTTTTAATATTCGCTTCATAAGACGCACAGACGTTTCCCCCCCCACTTTTGGGGAAAAAAAGTGCGTCTTATGGAGCGAAAAATATGGTATCTGCCAAGCGTATGCAAGGAAGATAACGACGCTGCTCTAGAGATCTCTGCCGGAGAAAGCAAATGCAATTCTACCTGGCTCTTATCTGCTTTAAAGAGGTTTCCCAGCATCCACATATGCTGCTGTCACCACCTCCTTAATCCACTGAGCCACCATAGCACAAGAGGCTGCCTCCCCCTTCTTCACTCCATGGTGAAGGAGAAAGAGCTGATCCGTCTTACAAAAGACATTGGTAACCTCCAGATAATGTAAGAAATGCCCCCGCACATCCAAAGGCTGCAATTTCCTGAATTCCTGTTCATCCAAATCCATATTCAAGGACATTGGAAAAACTGACTGATTCAAATGAAAATCTGAATCCACCTTCAGAAGAAAGGCAGGTATGGTCCTTAACTGGACCTTATCTGGTATGATAACCAAAAAGGGTTCTGTACACGACAAGGCTTGCAAGTCCGAAATCTGAGTCGCTGACCAAATAGCAACCAGAAACACTGTCTTTGGGGTCTCCAACAGCAAGGAAATACCAGCATAGCACGAAAGGTTGGACCTGTCAAATAGAGAACCAGATTCAGATCTCACAAAGGCACTAAAAAATGTAAGGCAGGGTCTAAGGTGTATCACATCCCTCAGAAATCTAGACATGTCTGGATGTGAAGAAAGGGGCCTCCTTCGAATGTGCCCCTGATAACACGTTATAACAGCCACCTGCTCCTTGAGCATGTTCAAGGCCAAACCTTTACTCAGACCTTCCTGCAAAAACTTTAAGATCAAAGAAATAGATGTTGAAGCAGGAAGGCGAGTGGCTCTAACACTAATGTTCAAAGACCGCCAGACCCGGATATAGGCCAAAGAGGTGGAAAACTTTCTTGCACACAAGAGTTTCCACCACTGGGCCAGAATACCCCCGGTTCATCAGCCAAGCCCTCTCAAGGGCCAAACTGTACGACAAAAAAACCAATCCAGATTGTTGTAAAATACCGGACCCCAACGCAGAAGCCCCTCCGAGCAGAGGGAGCTGCCATGGATTTTCTGCCAGTTGACAACGGAGATCTGTGTACCGCGGCCAATCCAGGGCCATCAGGAGTTACTAAGCCTGGATGCCATGCTATCTTTTGTATCAACCGACCAATCAAGGGCCAAGGTAGAAACGCATAGAGCAACTTGCCAAATGACAAAGATTGAACCAACACATCCACTCTTGAGTTCCAGAATATCCCGGGTCTGACTGTAAAAGTGATCCACTTTCACGTTCTTGCAACTCGCCATTGGATTCATAAAGGGCCAATCCCATCACTCCACGATGAGTCAAAGCACTTCGGGAACCAGTTCCCATTCTCCTGGATCCAAGTCGTGACATCTGAGATAATTTGCATTCACTCTGTCGACATCTGCTATATGAGAAGCTGACAATGCCAGTAAATGCTGTTCCACCCACGGAAGAAGGAGATCCATTTCCTGAGAGACTTGCTGACTCAGAGTCCCTGCATGATGATTTATGTAGACCACTGCTGTTGCATTGGCCGACATTACTTTCACTGCTTTTCCTACCAACCAGGCCTGAAACTGCAGTAAAGCTAGCTGAATTACTCGGGCTTCCAGCTGGTTGATGGACAAAAATGCCATTTTGGGAGCCCATTTACTCTGTACTAGCTCCTGACAGTGAGCTCCCCAACCCTGTAGACTTTTATCTGTAGTGACCACCAACCAATTAGGAGTCTCCAACTCCATTCCTTTCTCTAGATGTTCCTGATGTAACCATCAGAGCAACTGTCATCTCACTTCCGGTGGCAAGGTCAACTGCACATTGTACTCCTGAGACTGAGGATTCCAGCGAGCCAGAAGGGACCTCTGCAGAGGATGTATATGCATATGTGCCTAAGGAACCACTTCTGTTAACACAGCCATTGATCCCAGTGTCTGTAGGTACGACCATACTAAGAGAGAAACTGCCGATCTCAGGGCTCGGCCTTGCCCACATATCATCTGAATGCAGGACTCTGGAGGAAGCACATTGCCCTGAGCCATATTGAACCAGACACCAAGACACTCCAGAACTTGAGATGACTGCAAGTAGCTCTTAGTCAAATTCACTACCCATCCCAGGTGCTACAGCAACTGAACTATCCTGCTTGACACCACTCGACTCTCTGCATCTGATTTGACTTGGATTAGCCAGTCGTTCAAATAATGATGACCCAGAATCCCCTCCATGCGGAGAGCCGCAGCTGCCACCACCATTACCTTTGAAAAGGTCCTGGGAAACACCTGAAACTGGTAAGGCAGTCTAAAACCGCAAAGCACAAGTAACACTGATGCTGTTTACGAATTGGAATGTGTAGGTATGCTTCTGAGAGGTCCAGAGAAGAAAGAAACTCCCCACTGTATTACTATGATGACTGACCTTAAGGTTTCCATTTGAAAATGGGTAAACCAAAGGGCTCGATTGATCGATTCCCTTTAGATCTAGAATAGGTCAAAAGAAGTCCCACTTCTTGGGAATCACGAAGTAAGTGGAATAATGGCCTGTGCCTTCCTAATCCTTTGGAACCAGCCCCATGGCCTTCAGAGTGAGCAAACACTAACATGGCCTGAGCCACTGTCTGCTTTTCTGTGGAATGCAAGGGGAAACCAGAAAAGTGAGAGAGGACTGATAAGTTCCAAGGTGTACCTGTCGCACACCACTTCCAAGACTCACTGGTCAGAAGTGATGTGGGCCCACCTCTGATAAAATTGAGACAAACAATCGCCTAGCTCTAGAACCGGAGGATGGGGCCCCCCCCCCCCCCCAAAAAAAAAACTTCATTGGGAGGACTGAGGAGCTCCAGAACTGGAGGCACCATCTTTACCTGGCTTTTTTGCCTGAAAGGACTGAGACTTGGCAAAGGAGTGGGACCTCTATTTACTCCAACCTCTGGAAGAGTGAAAATGCTGGGCACTCAGAAATTGCCCCTTTACTGACGTAAACCAGGGAGTATTCTTCCTGTCCTTGGGTAACTGAGAAACTTGAAGTCTCCTCCATCGATCTGCCCCTTAAAAGGCAACTTGGTGAGATTGGACTTTGAAATAGTATCCGCAGACCAGTTTCCCAGCCAGAGAAGTCTTGGAGCTCGAGCACCATACGCACCAAATCATATCCTACATCTGCCAAGAACACAGTTCCAGGCTCTCAGGTATGGGCCATTCTCACCTAACACTTCCTGCCCTGGCCAACATACAACAAGATGCAGAGATTTGAAGATTCATGGCTACTGCCTCAAAGGCCTGTTTCAAAATTACCTCGATCTTTCGAACCTGGGCATCTTTTAATGTTGCATCTCTTTCCACCAGAATGGTGGTACATTTTGTCACTGCGCAGACCAGGGTGTCCACCCTGGAAAACTGAAGCTGCTCCTTCGCTTTAGGATCCATAGGGTACAAACCCACAAATGAATGACTCCCTTTAAAATTAGCCTCAGGAGAACGCCATTCCAAATCTATTCCTGAACAGTTTCATGCAGGGGGAAAGAAACAGGACTCCTTTCATGAGTTAACCATCACAGGATTCTTCTTCGGATCCTGAGCCGCTGCAGGTAAAGCCTCCTCACAACCAAGGGCCTTCAGGGTCTGTAAAATTAAACCCAACATCTCGTGTCTGTGAAAAAGCTGAAGCATCATCCTGTGCAGCTCTGCATCTGGAGGAATCTCCCCCTCCTCCAAAAATGCCTCATTGGGATCCCCCATTGAGGATCCTGACTCCTCCCAGGAGTCTCCTGAAGGATCCATGCCCTCAACTTTTCCCCTAGTTCGCTGAGCCATTCTCTGCTTTACCTGTCTGGGGGGGGGGGGGGGGGGGAGAATGAATCCTTTTTTTTTACCGCTTTTGCGATCTCGGGGAGGAAGACAGCTGATGCGGGCATCTTCATATCCCCTTGCAACATAGAAACATAACTATAGAAACGACGGCAGAAAAAACCCCAAATTGTCCATCTAGTGTGCCCATCAAGCCCACGGTAGCACCAGCTGCGCCATAGAGGTCTCCCTCATAATACAAGCTACCCCATACTTGGTATAGGGTTAAAGTCAAGACCCTTGTTTGGTTCCTGTCTGAGTCCAATTCTCCGTTAACTCTTGCCATTTGTAGCAGAGAGCAATGTTGTTACATTACAAGTATAAGGCTTATTGGTTACGGGTGGTAACAGCCTCATCAACAAGTTACCCCATGCTTATTTATTTTCTCAGACCGTAGAATTCATGTCCTTGTTGGTTGCTCTCTGAAACTAATTCCCCTTTTCTTTTTTTCCCCTTGCCATTAAAGCAGAGAGCTATAGTGAGTTGCATCAAGAGTATGAAGGCTTGTTTGTTAAGGGTAATAACCGCCACACCAGCAAGTTACCCTCATGTACTGTTTTCCTCATTTCCATCCTCTAGCCTTTAGAGATCCACAGTGTTTATTCCAGGTGCTACTTTCACACTAAATAAAACTCCCCCAAAAAAACAGTCTTTTAACTTCACTTCACGAATTCCCCACATCTTATTGAGAGTTTGATGATTTACCTGTAGGCCACTACCAGACATATAGTGAATTCACTAATTCACTTAAAGGACACTGATGAGACACATTCCTACTCCCATAGCAACCTAAAGCTTAACAAGGAACTGAACAAATTTGTAATGAAGGCAGCAATCCAGCAGCAAGAGGGGGGTTTCCCAGTCTTTTGCATCGAGTGTCACATGTATGATTTTTTACCTGCCGGTGTGAAGTTGTACATGTGCATGCGATGCAAAGAGCTCCTGTCTCTCAGAGAACGTGTCCGATCTCTGGAGGCTAGAGTGGCAGACCTGGAGGAGCTGAGGCAGACAGAGAGGTATATAGATGAGACCTTTAGGGACATAGTAGCCAAGTGGGTGGGTGAGGGGTGGGAGGGTTAGGAAATACAAAAGTCTAACTTCTGTTTATTCGCTGCCTTACTGACTATTAAAAGCTCAAACACACTAAATAATATTCCCCAATAGTTAACTTTGCCCGAGTACTTTTAAAAAAGAAAATTTCCCAAGCAGATCTTACTGATTCCTTTCAGCCACCAGCAAGGTGATCCTCTCCTCTCATTGCCCCCACTGGATTGTGGGTTACTAAGCTCTTCCCTTGCAATATATATTATGCTTCTAAGATAAATTAGTGCGAAACAATCCTTTTGGGGATTTACACTACAGATGGTGTCCTGAGTGACTCACTGCTGTTCTGATTAACAAACAATGGTACCTAATCAAACCAAATCACACTACCTTAACACCTTTCAAAGATGAGTAGTAACTGAACTGAACTTTTCAACCTTTTTACTTAGGTATATACTGCTCCTAGCTTATTTCTAGCTTCTGGCTACCTTTTTTGTTTTGTTTTGTTTTTAATATACGAACACACTTACTGTTGCTTATTAGCTGCCTTACTGACTATTTAAAAATACAAACACACTAAATAATATTCCCTAGTAGTTAACTTTGCCCCAATACTTTAAAAAAAAAAAAAAAAAAAAAGAAAATTTCCCAAGCAAAACTTACTCATTCCTTTCAGCCACCAGCAAGGTGGTCCTCCTCTCAGTGCTTCCATTGGGGAAAATTTACCATTTAGCTCTAACTCTTAGTAGGGATTACCCCTTCCAAACTCACCCCCATGGGAATTGGCAGGAGAGGTGGCAGGGAAGACTCCTCACCTCCCCCAGGAGGAGCTGTGGCCACCCTTCCCTCTTAAGAATCTGTAGCACTTGAAGTCCCTGCAGGGACATCCCCTTGATCCTTCACACTTTTTTTTTTTTTTGGCAAAAGCTCAGCGATCTCCTGGGGCTAATCACCCTCCTATATCGGGTAGAACAGACGCGCAGCTTTTTCCCCACGCTTTTTTGTCTCTATCTCTCCCCTGCATGCACCTCAGCTGAGCACTGCACTTCCAAAATGGCGCCTGCCATGTGGTTTTTCCTGCCACGGCACTGTGGCCCACTCAAAACTAGCAGTACCTCAGCCCTAGAACTCAACATGGCCTCTTTCCTTGTCCCTACTCAGTTCGCAGTTGCTGCAGCAAAGTCTGGTGGTGTGAGTTGTTTTTTTTTTTTGTTTTGTTTTTTTTAACTTTATTTGCTGTGCAGAACAGCAGAGAAACACCAGGGCATGGATCAGGCACGGGAGAGGAGGACAAAACAGACAGGAGAGACAGACAATTCAACAGGGGTGAGCCCAAGGCTCCCTTACCCTACCGCTCCCTACAAGAACTCTCCCTCTGTCAGGAGGAGGGCTAGGGCACCAGCCTTTACCTCACTCCTGTCCTGATATATCAGACACAGCTGAGGAAGGGAGCAAATGCTATCACCACAGGAGGTCAGGACAGCCTATTCAATCTGACAGGCCGAGATCCACAAGCAAGGATGCATGTCTACCACCTGCTGGAGACGGAGAAATACTGGTTGGCTGATGTCAGCGAATCATTGTTCTCCGTCTCCATCTGCTGGTTGGCGTGAACAACCCACTGGTGTGGACGGGCTTGCCCGGATGAAGAGGAATTTTGTTTTTTGTTTTTATAGTTCAGATGAAGCACTTTACTGAAGGAAAGTTTTTAAGGAGTGTTTGGAAAATGTACAAGAGTGGTTAGGTAATTGGAGATTAGTACTGAATGTATATATAAAAATAAAAAATTTAAAACAACTTTTTTTTTTCTTTTTCCTTTTTTTTTTTTTTTTTTTTTAAGTAGATGTTGCAGCAAGGACATACAACAGGAATTGTATATGAGAGGAGTAATTATACCTATAGGAAGAAGCCCATAATTTAGGGGTGATTTTCGACTTAAGATTAATTATGAAGCCTCATACAGAAGGTGGCTAAAATGGCATTTGCGAGGTTATGTTTGGTTCAACAGTTGAAGCCTTTTTTGTGTTTTCATTTTTGAGGACGATGGGACAAAAGATAATCGAATCATGAAGAATAAATCAAACGAGAGAATGCAAGATTCTCAAAACAACCCACTGATTAAGATGTGAAAAACTCATTTCACTTTAATTATCCGGACTCTTTGCCTTACATACTAGATCAGTTTTAATATGTACTAGAAACTTTCACTTGATAGGTATTAATGCCTGCGTATGAATACCGCCTCTATAACCAATCTTTGTTTTTGTTATAATTATGAATGTCACATAGTAAACCATTGTGACCTATACATGGAATGACGGTATATAAAATGTCTAAATAAATGTCTGTCCCTTTCAGTGATTAGAAATGCTGGAGAAGGGGGAAGCATGGTGCAGGGGTATGGCACAGTATTATTAATATTTCTAAATTTCTCAACCCTGTCACACCCCCAGCAGACTTGCATTCTGCTTCCCCTCTCCCCCCCAGTACCTGCCTGCCTAAGGAGCTAGGAGGCAGGGAGGGGGGATGGATGGCGGGATGGTGTGGGTGGTGTGGGTGGTGCACTCTTGCTCTCTCTCTACTTTTTTTTTTCTTTCCCCTCTTCCGCCCCTTTCTCCCATATCCCATTTTAATCTCTTGTGACATGCCAGATTTATGATATGAGAAAATCAATCCCCTCTGAAGACTCTAATCCCAGGGAGAGACACTCTGACTTGGTATCTGGGTTATATATTTCTAATATAATTATATTTATGTTTATGTTAATAATTTAACTTTTATTAATGTTATTTAGCTTCTTGCTTTGTTTAAAATTATTTCATTATTGACGTTTAAATGTATTAGACTAAGGAATTTTACTTCCTGCTCATTCTGTTTCATTGTAAACCGGTTTGATATGCATTTTATGCAGGAAAATCGGTATAAAAAAAACTTTAAATAAATAAATATTAATGAGGATTTCTGCACACACTCCCTCTAAAGCCTGCATCCTTAGGGAATGCCCTCTATGCTCCATTTCCCACAGCTCCAAAGAGATGGTGGCATGGTTGGGACTTCCAGGAACTACAATCCATGCCTGGCTTTCCTTGAACATGACTCTGTACCACCAGTGCCTTCCTCCCCATGATCAGCACCATCTTCCACAGTGGCCAAAAACTCTGTGACTGTGCTACAGCCTCTCTCCCTGTCTTTGTCCCAAGTGTCTCTATCTGCGCAAGCAGCACTAATATTAGAAATGCATAACACAGCCAATCAGTGATGCTTTGTACCAGCATGCCCCACCCACAGTGGTCTGACATGCTGCCATTTGCACGTCTGACTTCATGTCTAAGCTGGTGATGGCGGCTCCTACCTTCACCAATGCAGGCCAGATCAAGTTCCTTCTGTCCTTGCTGCTGTGAGGCTGCATGAAATTCAGCCAAGGGCCGTATCCGGTCCTGGGGTCATAATTTGGGACGACTGACATAAATAATCTTCCTGATACTGAATACCTTCTTAAATCAACCAGAATTTTCCCCCAGAACTAATCCAGCCTGCTTTCTGCAGCACACTTATATATCCATTTCATAAACTTCCTCCCAACCCCATCACAATCCTCATACCCCCTGACATATCTTCCAGATTTTGAGTCCGTAGGATATCAAACAAAAGTTTAAGGAGTGTGAGGCTTTTTTTGTTTTGGAAAGTAGGCTAAAATGTAAGAATTTAAGCTGCTCTATAGTGCTGAAAAGATTAATATAAATAAATCTATGTTGAGCGTAAATTGTATAGTATTTGTAAGTTCCTGTAGCTTTGCTCAGTTAAAGTGGTTCTTTTCCCCACCTTGCTGCAGTTAATGTCTGGAATAACCTTCCCAAACATGTATCTGGCTCTTTCCAAATTCATATCCATTCTAAAAACTCCCTTCTTCAAGGTTGCTTTTAACACTTGGCCTTCAATTCTTCCTGCTAATGCAGCAGATAATTAATCTGCTCAAGACTGGTGTTGATGATATAGGCCCATTACATTGTATGTGAGAGGTTGCTTTGCACCATTTTACATAACCAAAATTTTCCTTGAAGCATTTCCAGATTCCTCCATCATGCTTGATACTCAGCTGCCCCTTCCTCAATATATTCCCACCTACTTTAAATCATGGCTTTCTGTCTTTACTCAAAGCCTCCTATTTTTCTTATTGTGTATCCTTTCAGTCTTTAACTAGATGATAAGCTCCAAGGAATAGGGAGTGTCCGTTATTTGTCTCTGTACTGTGCTACATACATCTAGGATATGTTCTGCTTACTATATATTAAGTTAAAATTATTTTCATATTTTGATGCCTTCTTTGTTATGTTGCTCTTTGTTATGTTGCTCTTTGTTATTTGTTATATGTAACGCTCCTAAGCGAATTTTGTTGTTATCATGTAAACCGGTGTGATCTGTATTCGTACAGGAACTTCGGTATAGAAAAATTAAAAATAAATAGTATGCACTATACAAATAGCGATAATTAAATCCCACTTAACCTCCATTTAAGACTTTAGAAACGAGAATAAGGAATAGATTGAGTGGGTTGTTTAGAATTGCAAGAAATACTGCGACAGTGGTTTCTCAAATAGTGGGCTGTCGAGTGCGTTTTCATCCTAAATTGTGTTTGGGGCTGGGGTGCTGACAAACCTTAATAGATCTCAGTGTTGATTGTGTGGTCATTTAATTTAGCTAGCATGTTTTATAATAGCCACGTACTGGAAGCCTTCCATTGCCCAATGGGATAAGCAGGTACATGTTGTTGCTGTGTTGGAAAAACGCACCTCAGCTTTATAGAAGACTAACCTTTATGAAAGAGTTTGGGATCATTACTGGAAATAGTCGAGAAAGAAGGTCTGATGAACCTGAGTGGTTTTTATGAATGAGTACAATGTGAAGGGGGGAGGCCATGGTACAATGTATCTGTGATTTGTGCGCTATCTAATCTTAAGCGGGGCCAAAGTTGTATCGTTTTGAATTTGTCTGATTTATAAGTAAAATATATATAAAAAAAAATATTACAGAAATGTTTTGAGCTAGCTTGAAAGGCTGATCTGTTTGGGGACTGAGTATACTATCACTTAAACATTTTAGTGAGAATGTTTAATCGCACCTACCTATCCCACTAACTGCTTTTCTTCTATGTAGATTCCTAAGAGGCCTCATTCATGGCAGTTTTATTCAGTTCAAGTTACCCCTTCCTCAGTACATTCTACCTGTATCCCACATGGTTTAGTTTTTCCTTTTCACAACCCTGCTGTTTTAACTCAAACTCTTATTTGGTTTTGTCTGTTTTTTCTGTCTGCTTCACTAGACAGACAGTCCCTGCTCAATAGAGCTCACGTTTCTGTGTCTGTATAATGCTGCACAAATTTGATTTTAATGTAATTTAAAATGAGATTTCTATTCCTCCTTTCGTGGCTAGTCAGTCACTCAAAGCAGATCACAAAAGTTAAGGGTTAAAGCACCATTTGCAAAGCTCGAAGTGACAGCAACAGATAAAGATATATAACATAGTCAATTTACATTGAGATGAACAATTATCCAGTGTCCCCAAACAGAGATCATAAGACTGCTGAACATAATTAAAAAAAATATATATATATTCATGGCCTGCTTTTTTTTTTTTGTTTTGTTTTGTTTTTTTGTTACACATGTTTAGGTAGTGTCTTAACATGTGTGATGCAGTACCACCCCACACCATCCAGAGGTCTCTCCTGGGCTGTGCAAATATATTTCAAGATTTGTAGGGAAAGAAACGTCTGTGATATTGGGTACAGTTTAATCATCATATACAGATACCTCTTTAAAGACCAATTACAAAAGATATATATATATATATTTACAAATATGTAAATATTAAATCTGATGTAGCCAAATATATAGAAAATACAGCAAAACCCTTTCATTTCAGTACTTCATTAAGACAACACGTGCTATTCATCACAGAATTAAAGAAAATGAAAAATGGATGACTTGCTGGATGCTAGTTAACTTTCTCTTTACCAAGTTAAAACATTTTGCAAAGGTAGTCATGCTTTTCAGGTTATGTTCTGTAGTATTTGTGTGGATTTTATAAACAAATTTAGCAGGTCTAAAAACTATGAAAAAATTCTACAAACTAGAGAGAGGTTTGGAAACATGGTAAGACGGAAAAGGGGATGAAGTACAAGTTTTGGTGTAGCTGCTCGCAAGTTTCAATCATCAGTGCTTCAATCTTAGCTTCTTTCTGTTCATGCAACTTTTATAAACATTCATAATTTAGTGCTCTTAAAATACAAAAAAAATCTATTTAAGGTGAGAGTGCATTTTACATTCATTTACCTCAAGCTTGTTTCAGAAAGAGCTGAGCATTTTGGGTTCAACTCTTGAGAGTGTGCTTAGGAAATTTAAACATTAGATGGATGTGTTTTGTTTAAGAAGGGACTAGGCAAGAAGTAACTTTAAAAAGTTAGCCAAGTTGCTGACTTGGGCTTGAGGCTAAAATCACAAAGGTAAACAAAATACAGATGAACAACTGTAAATGTTTGATAATTGAGTTTTATTAATCAAACTTTATTTTAAGTTATATTTGATTACATGCTCATCCTTTCAGCCCTGAGCCAGTTACAAGCATATTCACCAAAAGCAGTGATCTGTATCACAGACAGGTTGTGGTGATTGATACATTTTTAATTATAATTTTCTCAATTTCTTCCTACTCCAACCTGTCCCATCAAGCCACTTCCAACTCCATCATACCTCTCTTCAACCACCACCACCCTACTTCAGCCCCAGTCCTAGCCTACCTCCTCTTAAAATTCCCTATTAAAAAATAGCTGTTCTCATTTTCTGCATTGCATGCTTTACCATCAGTTTAAAAAGCATACTCCACTCAGCTCTTCTCCTGCCTATGAAGTTCCAAATGCTTTTATGAAGACCCGCGATTTCATCTTCTTGTGAAAAGTCAAATTTAATTCATCTTGCAGTTCTACAGGCATTGAATTCCACAACTAGGGCTCCAAATAACTGCATGTCCTCTGCTGAGTACTGGTCAATTTAACTTATCTTCTCAGGCACTACCAAAAGAGCCTTATATGAGGACCGATGAGGTTGTGAAGGTACTTAGCCACCAACAAGTTGGTCAGAATCTTAGGAATACCCAAAATCCCCTCCCCCCCCATTTAAGAGTGCTGCACCAGGACTGCTTTCGTCAACCAATTACCCATCTGCAAAAAAGCAGTTACAAATTCTTGGAATCGCTCTGTGCTAAGGCTAAAATGTCTTTGATTAGCCTGTAGATTTACTGAGGCAGAAGTTGTATAATGTTGTATAATTGTTTTTTCAAGCACTTCTGTAAGTATGAAGCCTTTATTTAAAGATGTTTTGTAGTTAGTGCTGCCATTGAAATAATGAAAAAGACAGATGAAAATTTTGGAAAGGTTGTTTGCAGCAGTGAAAGAACAATGACCCGGATTCCTGGAAGAATCTAATTACTAGTTTGTTGCCATATATTTTACAATCTGCCACAGAATCAACATCCCCGAAAGCATTAACACCTCTTAATTCAGTCCTTTGAACAAAGCTGCAGGGAGGCTGCCAACCTTCAAGCTGGGCATGCTCTAATCCTATTGTAGCCTCTCCCTTCAAAAACCGCTTAAAGGGTACCACCTGCTGTTCATCCCATCCCGCGTCCTCCTGTCTTGAGGTAAAGGAGTGGGGACAGAGGTGAAGTTAGAGTGGACAGAGAAAGCAGATCCCTTAAAGATCACTTAAATTCTTATCCAACTAAAATTGATTTTGATATAATTCCTGGATGGAGTGATGTCCCAGTGAATTTAATCTGTATACAAAAGTTCTTGCACCTGCGTCTTTGGCCACAGACCATGATGTGTGTTTTAAGTCTGCCACTTCTAGTGTTTCATATTTGGCAGAGAGGACTTTTTAATTCATAGAAGTCTTGATGAATGGCACTATTGCCAGTTTTAGAACTTGTGCTAATTCAATCCCTTTTTGTATCTGTTACTATGTGTCAAATATATGTGCACATAGCTCTCTATCGGGCCGATACAGAAAAAAGTGCGGGAGAGCCGGCGAGCGCCAGCTCTCCCGACGCGCGCACAGGCCACTCTCCTGTGCGTGTGATTTAGTATCGGCCCGCATGCAAATGAGGGCCTGCGGTAAAAAGAGGCGCTAGGGACACTAGCGCATCCCTAGCGCCTCCTTTTTGACAGGAGCTGACAGCCACGGGTTCAGAAAACGGACACCAGCATAATTGAGCATCTGTCTTCCGACCTGCGGGCCAATTTTTAATTTTTTTTTTAACTTTTGGGGCCTCAGAGTTAATATCACTATGATATTAAGTCGGAGGGTGTACAGAAAAGCAGATTTTTCTGCTTCCCTGTACACTTCCCCGGTGCCGGTCGAAATCTGAAAGTAAAATGTGCGGCTTGGCTGCACATTTTATTTTCTGAATCGTGCGGGAATAACTAATAGGCCCACAACATGCATTTGCTTGTTGTGGGTGCTTTTAGTTTTAGGGGGGATGGCCGCACACGCGTCGAAAAGGCGCAGCCAAACGTGGGCTAACAGTGCGCTCCAGTGGAGCGCACTGTATCGGCCTGTGTGTAATTAACAGCAGGACAACCTGCTGATACTGAATACATTCTCTGCATAATCAACTTGCATGCATGGAAAGTTGACAAGGACATTCTTAAGAAAAAAGAGTAGTTACCACTTGTTTTGAAATGAGTGTATTTCACAGTTAAGCATTACTTTGTCTTGATAAACTGATTTTTGTACTTGGTACATGTTTTATTTGGATGTAGTTTAAATATTTTAAAATATGAATGGTTCCCTCGGAGGGAACGGAGGCAGGCGCGGCGCACGCAGGCTGCCCAAAATCGGCAGCCTTGCGCGCCGATCCCGGATTTTAATAGATACGCGCGGCTACACGCCTATCTATTGAAATACCGCGTACTCTTGTTCGCCCCTGGTGCGCGAACAAAAGTACACGCTCACACAAAATTATAAAATGTACCCCAGCGGGAGCACTTGTAAAAAAGATGTGGATCTCTCAGGTGTAGAGTGGGACTCTACTTTGTAGCCCAGTGAAATATTAATAAGAAAATGATCTGACCTGGAGACCTCGGAAATATTAATGTTATCTTTTTTACTCAACGCACAATTAAACTCTGGAATTTGTTGCCAGAGAATGTAGTTCGTGCAGTTAGTATAGCTGTGTTTAAAAAAGGATTGGATAAATTCTTGGAGGAGAAGTCCATTACCTGTTATTAAGTTCACTTAGAGAATAGCCTCTGCCATTAGCAATGGTTACATGGAATAGACTTAGTTTTTGGGTACTTGCCAGGTTCTTATGGCCTGGATTGGCCACTGTTGGAAACAGGATACTGGGCTTGATGGACCCTTGGTCTGACCCAGTATGGCATTTTCTTATGTTCTTATGTTCATTAACTGAGAAAAAACAATGAGAAAAATTAGTGTGGTCAGCCCTGTGGGTGGGGCTATCAATAATTTGCTCCCGACCACAGGTCTCTATTGCTTCTAATAGTAGCTCGCCAGTGTGTGAGAGGGGACGAGCATCCACATGATCATTAAAGTCTCCCATGATGATTGTCTTGTGAAGAGGGGCTAGGCATGAAAAGAAAAAGCGGTATGGAAAAACTGAGGGTGTTACTTGGGGTGGTGTTAAGGAAAGAGTGGTAGAGATAGGTTGTAGTGAGAGAGAAAGTGGTAGAAAAGGACAAGGGCTGATGAGAGAGACTATGTAGATGTGTTTCATGGAGGGGGAAGGGGGATTGAGAGAAACTGGCAAGGGGAGAGTGTGATCCACTACCTTATGAACTGTATACTCCTGTGGAACTGTTACTCCTGGGGTAATTTTGCAGTTTAAATGATTTTTTTCTGTATTGTAGTTTATTACTCAGAATGAGTTATACTGTTATATTCAAAGTGACCGCCACTGGACGTGAGCACTGGAGGGACATATCTTCATGTGTATTCTCCCAGTCTTCTGGTGGCCAAAATCTTGATAAAAAGCAGAAGGGACTAGAAAACTATGATTCTCATAGTCCCCTTTTGACTGAGACTGACTTGGTTTCTACATATTCAGGATTTATCCCTGAAGAAACAGTCCACCTGAGAAGTTCCCCAACTCTGATCATGCAGAGCCAGTCTGGCTGAGGGGGATTTGATGTGATACATTGGTTTCTTGAAAAATATCTGTCTTTTACAAATAAGTTCACCAGAATGTTTTTTTTTGTTTTGTTTTTTTAATGAAGTTGGTTTGCCATTTGGTGTGAAAGCAATGCCTAAGATCCCTTTCCTTGCCCTACACTAAAACCACATGAGGACCTGCTATATATTTGAGTCCAGCTTGAAACCAGTTCTGTTAGGGTTTATCTTGGTGCAGTTGGTTTTCATCAACATGTAGGAGGAAATCCTATTTCTGTACAGCCTCTAGTAGGTAGATTCATGCAAGATTATTACTTCAGTTGAAGCTTCTCATTAAGTGTACCAAAGTGTCATGATTCATCCCCAGTTGATAAGTGTTTTGAGCCTCTAGACTCATGTGAACTCAAGCACCTGACCTGGAGCCTCACTTTTTTGGTGGCAGTCATGTCTGCCTCCAGTCATTGAATGCCAGACTTTAGTGACATATCAGTCTTATGCTATATTTCGTTATAATAGGATGGTGTTTCATGTGCATCCTAAATTCTTTCCTAAAGTGGTATTGGATTTTCACTTTAATTGGTTAATTGTCCTACCAACATTTTCCCCTAAGTCACATATCCACAGGGAGGATAACTTTCACACCTATTTACATTACTGGATTTGTGCGCATAAGTGGACATGTGGAGGTTTATTCTAGTATTTTATAAATTGTATAGTGGGTTGCTGAAAGGTTTTTGCAAATATTTGAAATGCAGTGAAAGCGTTTAGTTTCTTTGCCTATCTTATAAACCCAAGTATATTTTGGGGTTGATTTTAAAAGATGCGCGCAGATTTTCTAACATGTGCGCATGTTATAAAATCTAGTGGCCACACGCACGTGTGCTGGATTTTACAATCCGCACACGCATGTGCGGGTGGTGGGGGGGGGGTGAATTTTTGCAAAGTACACACGGTGACACAATCAGGCCTTCCCTAGTTCTCTCTTAGTCTGCTCCAATTAAGGAACGGACTGGGAGGGAACTTCCCCAACCCCCTGCCTAACCTTCCATCCCCTTCCTCTCTCCTCCCCACCCCATAAACCTAACCTACCTTTCCTCATTTTTTTTTTTATTTTATTACTTACTGCTCCTCGGGAGCAGAAGTAATTTATACATACCTGCTGGCAGCCAGCATGTGCTTTCTCGGGACGGTGGCTAATGGCCGTTGTCCCGGCTGACCTCTGTCCCGCCCAGACCATGCCCCTGGCTCACCCTTTTTTAGGGCCTGGCACTTGTGCGCATATCTGTACTCATGCGTGTGGCTGGGCCCTTTTGAAAATGCGTGCGGTGCGTGCAGGGCCCAGCCACTCGCGTAAGTACCAACTTTTATGTGCGCCAGGCTTTTAAAATTCGTCCGTTTATGTGCAAAAAAAAAAGTACACGTAAAATCTTGATTTGTCTGCTGAGGCAGGTGTACGCTGAGGCAGGTGTACGCTGAGGCAGGTGTCTGCTGAGGCAGGTGTATGTATACTTGAAATCACTTTGTCGGTACCTCTGCCAGTTAACCCAGTTTGTTTCCATTTCACCTAGACCCTCTAGTATTTCACCCTGAACTCTTTCCAGTTCACCCAGACCTCCCACCCAAAAATAGCAGATAGCAATCAAGTCTGATTTCACTTACCCAAATCAATTAGCAAGTGCAAATATGTTGGCTAATGAATTCATGTAAATCTCTTATAAAATAGCAACTCTTGCATGTACCTCTTGATCCTGTCCTGGAACGCCCTTAGACTGCCCCTTTTATTGTGCCTGTAAATATGCACATGAAACTGAAAATACATGCATACTTTTGATGTTTATAAAATAGCATATATGTAAGTAAATGCTACTTAAGAACATAAGAAAATGCCATACTGGGTCAGACCAAGGGTCCATCAAGCCCAGCATCCTGTTTCCAACAGTGGCCAATCCAGGCCATAAGAACCTGGCAAGTTCCCAAAAACTAAGTCTATTCCATGTAACCGTGGCTAATGGCAGTGGCTATTCTCTAAGTGGACTTAATAGCAGGTAATGGACTTCTCCTCCAAGAACTTATCCAATCCTTTTTTAAACACAGCTATACTAACTGCACTAACCACATCCTCTGGCAACAAATTCCAGAGTTTAATTGTGCGTTGAGTAAAAAAGAACTTTCTCCGATTAGTTTTAAATGTGCCCCATGCTAACTTCATGGAGTGCCCCCTAGTGCTTATGCACCTATATGCTAATTTTTCTGCATGTAAACCCTTTGAAAATGTACTCAGTGGTTGAAAAGATCCTTTATTTCTCTGCATTGCAAGAGTCTTGTCTTCTAATTGGAGTTCATGCACCTCTGTTTCTTTTGACCCTAGTAGACTTGGTATTGCAGTGACAAAGTTCATTATTTATAATTGAGTAGCAAACTGCCTCCTTCTGTTATGGCCAGGCAAACCTGACCTTACGTAAATGACCAGCTCTGCTGTAGGCTTGGATAGTACCTCTATGAGGGTTACATATGTTAATGGAGATTTGTAAGATTGATGTGGAGTTCAAACTACACATTCACATCCTATGATTGTCTAGATCCAGCCTCCTGTTGTGCCAGTAAGCTTGGACTGTCTGTATTTCATAATCCGTTTGGGACTAGACCCAACTCCATTTTTCCTAGAGCCTGCTTTTATAATATGGATTTTCTTTTGTTTAAAAAAACTAAGTAAATGGGCAAGATGGTATCAGTTGTGAGCTTCTGGAAATCTTTCTGGTTTTTGTAGTTCAATGTTATCTTTTCCTTCATTTGTTTACCTTAATTCTCTGCATCTTTGTGAGAAAATTAGATATGCGGAAGCATAAATGAAATTCTTGACTTAATCATGGATAAATGCCATCCTTCAAATTTACCGGCTATGTCTTCATAATCATTCCTTCTTGCTATTCCATCACTTAGTGGCACATTTTGGCAGCAACACGAGACCAGGCTTTTTCTATAGCTAGTCAATCTTTTGGAATAGTTTCTCAGAGCAATTTCAGCTAACTACTTGTTTTAAGACAGTATTGAAAACACATTTATTTCAGATAGCCTTTTTGGCCATAGAATAACTGTATATTTGATATAAATGGATGATGAGCCACATTGTAACTAGTGTTTGGTCCCTTTTAGAACTTCATTGTGTTGTCATTCTAAAGTAATTGTCTTATTTCTGTTGACGTTTGTTGGTTTTTATGATTGAACCTTTTGTGATCTACCTAGAACGTTGCCCAGTATAGGACATACATTTTTTAAATAAATACGCACCAGAAGAACTGGGCATGCAAGTTGGACTCAGATCAGGTTGTTGTGCACATGGTTGGACTGGAAGATGCAGATGAGGGCCCATCAGGGGCTGTAACTGCAGCAGTTGGCCTCATTGTATTAGAGGACTCGCTTAGTCATGATGTTTTTCCTCTGGCAAAGACGTTGAGAAGTGACTTATCGATGGGTGACACTTTCTGTTCTCAAGTCTGAGTTTGGCTCAATGACTTCTGAAGAGAACACTGTGGTTATGGCTAAAACAGTGTGCTGCTGCAGCTTGGACTGTGATTTTTGTATCCTAGTCACTGTAGCATCTCTTTCCAGGTCTATTGCTTTACTTTTAGCTACTACCACTCAGATGGGTGGATTCCATAAAATGGTTACTCTCGAGCTGGTATGATATAAGACAAATTTCGGCTCATAATTTAAGTTCTCTACAAAAGCCTGTATCTGAACTGGAAGCTAAAGTTCAGCCCTTGAGGTTTCTATTAAAAATGTTATTAGAAGCCCAAGTCATCTCATTTCAGTTAGTTATTACAGCTTTGGAAAAATGAAAAAAAAAATTTAAAATCACAATGTACTTTTAAAGAGGAAAATGGAGAATACCGAAAATATGATGAAGCTGAGGAATTTAAGGATAATTTTCCAATGCATCTCAAATCAGTTTATTTAAGAGATATTTAATGGGGTGCATTTTGATCATTAAACAGGACTTATTTAATTGGTAATGTGCATAATTTGCTGGCCAGATCTGGGGATCAAAGAAAAAAAACTTAGAAGTTTTCACTTTGTAATTTCTAGTCAGGAGTTGGAAACTTTGTTGAAAAATACCACGGAGAAATCTGTTGGCAGTTTTCAGATTAGAGTCGGAGACAATCTTAAAATACTTTGTTTCAGAAAAAGGATCTGTTTTTTCAGATACAAAGTTAGATTATATCCTGATGTATATAGGCAGGTTCCAACAAAATGGAAATTTTTTCGATGGAGATGACATTTCGGATGCTGGTGCAGAAGATGTTAAAATATTCAGTTAAATTTAGAATAAAAAATAAATATTTGTATTACTTTTGGGACCCTGATTAGTTATCTGTTGAAAACACTTTACAGTTTGCAACCACTTGGAGTATATTCTTTTATTGATTTTACTACTGATTATTAAGCACTTTTGTCAGACCTGTTTGGAAGTTACTACAGAGTTTAATTTTTTTAATTTGTCTCCACAGTATTTTGATTTTTTTGCAGTCACTATTTTCTAAAGTTAAACACCTTCATGTGTTGTGTGTTAATGCTTGTATTATTAAATGCACTTTATCACATTAATCCACATTAAGGTTAACAGACTTGTGTGAAAAAATGTTAATGAGCTGTGTTGCCTGCAAAGTAACTCAATATTAAAATGGGTTATTTCAAATTATATTAATCCACCTGCTAATGCTAAAACTTAACTACACGTCAGGAGATATAATTTAGTAACATTAATCTTCAGGCTGTGATCCCACCTGTCACAGTGGTGAGCCCTCGGGCTGTGGTGTGGTTGATGCAGCCTAGTAGCTAAATTGACTAGGCCCACCCCGACAGCTGGCAGACACCCCCTTGCTGAGACTGAGCTGGACCTTCATCTGTATCACCCCCATTCTCCACAGGTTGTACCCTTGGGTTCCAAGGGCCAGCAGGACTTAAGCACGTGTCCCTGAGAGCCATCAGAGAGAATATCCAAAGATGTGCTGAGGTCAGGACAGGCAGTGATCAGACAGTTACCAGGTTCAGGCTGAGGGTCAGGGTAGGCAGCAAGCAAGGAGTAGTCGGGGTCCATAGCAGAGGGTAGTACCAGGTGGCAAGCAAGAGAAAGGTCCAGGTGCATAGCAGAGATCAATACCAAGCAGAAGAGAAGTAGTACCAAGGCAGGGCTGGATTGGGAACATGCGCTGCAGAAAGATCTGTTGCTGAGGTAAAGCAGTGGAGTGTGATTGGGCCTTAAATAGTTGAGCTGGTGACATCATGTATGTGTGCGTGCCTATGGGGAAGGCTAGGGAGGCTAGAGAGGAAGGTGTCGGCAGTGTCCTTGCCAAGGGTGGTGACTTGGGGTGAGTGTGGCTGGTCAGGGGGCCATCCTTTGACCAGCCAAGGCTTCATTACCCCTTTATTCAAATACTGCTGCACAGAGCCCCACACCCTCAATATTGTGATTGAAACTGGAGCCCTTAACCATCACATATTTCCTCCTAGCTGTCTTTATCTTCAGAGGTCTTCCAGAGTAATGTTGGAGGCATGAGGGAGAATGCCCTAATGATGCTGAGATATATAATGGCATCTGATGACCTCATGTGCTCCTTTGCCCTGGGGCAATATGCTCATTTTTTGCTTCCCTATGACCTGCATCTCCTCAGCTTCATACATCTGGTGCTAATTTCCATTTTAACACTCATTAAATTTGGCAGGTCACCAAAAGTAATCTGCCAAGTTTAACACAGTTTGGTACAAAATCCCAAAATGAGGTTCAGATTTAACATGCTGATTCTCCTGCGTATGTGTGGTCTACCCTTATAGTGTAGTACAGTGCTTCTCAACCTTTTTTATTTTCTGGCACACTTTCAAGTTTGCTCAATCCTCGTGGCACATCAAACCACATTTTGCACAGGTTGGGCAGGTTGAAAGGGGCTTGAATAAAGAGCAGAGGCTCTACAGCTGCTGTGCCGTTCCCCTTCTAGTCTTTCTCAGTATTGTCTGATTGCCATGGGGCAGGAGGGAAGGGCTGAAGCAGCAAGCAAGAGATATGAGGCATTGGTCAATAGAATCCAGCATGAGCCCAAGGAGAAGGATCATGCTGAGTCTGTCAGGCTGAGCACTGAGGCACAGGAAAATTTTCCCAAGGCAAGAAGCTCTGGTGTAGCTAACAGTTGGACAAAGAATGCAGATGCATGGCTTTGGGAATTCTTTCTAACCTGGATTTGTAGATGGCAGTGATGCAATTCTTATAGTACATATTGCATATATTCTATACTTCAGTATAATTTTCCCACTTGTGGCATCCATGGAGTTGGGAAGGCAGGAGAATAGCTTGAGAGATATCTTTAGGTGTCTGTGTGTGGGGCCTTTGGTAGGATTATGGTGCTTAAGGGAGGCAAGCAGATGTTGCAGAATGTTGGCAAATGCTTCCTTCCAAAAGTCCTCTCTAGTAGCTTGGCCAAAGCAAAGCTGAAGGAATACTCTAAATTGTTCAATTACCACAAAACATTCTGGTGTAAATTCAAACTTTAGAAAAGCAAGCCGGGAATAGCAGGTTACTTAAACATGCAAAGGCATATACATGCACAAACACATACACACACAGGCTCCTTTTGAAGCTTCCCTCCTCAGCCCCTTAACCCTACTGAAGCATAGTCCACATGCACACATACACATAGAGATGAACAGTGATACATCTCAGATATGTATATGTTTAGCGGGATGTGGGTGGGGGAGGGCGTTGAATAATAAATGAAGATGGAGGTAACTTGAAAGGTGCTATCCTTTGCCAACTGCTTCAGTTTTTTGTTTGTTTGTTTCTTTTACATTCCTGTCAATGTTCGCTAGCCTCTAACCACCTGCAATAATAAAGCAATAGGATTTTTTTGGGAGGGTTCATGTTGACCCAATGTTTCTGGCTTTAACTTGTCCAAGGTTTTCCTATTTTCTCCCTTATTTTACAGATATTTTCCCTACAGGCAGGTAGACAGACGCTGTTCCCTTTTATATAATTCTTTCCAGTGTTCCATATGTTGAAAGCATAAGTTATGAAGTGAAATCAGTTTTTGAAAAAAAAATAGTAAGCTAATATTTATATTTATCAAGATGTGTTCAGTTTTATTCCTAGTAACAGCTGATCACTGTTTTAACTTTCAATTTATGAATCCATCTGGGCAAACATTTACTTGCAGGAATACGCAGCATGTACAGTTCCCAGGAGATTGTTCAGTAGTTGAATTGCCATCAGAAATGTGAATTTGAAATGTGATATTTTGAAAACCTTACTAGACAGACAAAATGATAAAATATGGTCCTTTTTCATTTTGCTTCCCTGCAATGAGGCTTAAGTTAAAACAAAGTAATCTTTCCTTATTCCTGAGAATAAACACAGTATGGAACTATTCAGAGCCACATGGGAAGTTAAAAAAAAAAGAAAAAAAAAAAAGTCACTGCTGTGGTTGGCAGACTAGAAATTGGAATACTCTCTCAAACATAAATCTTGTGTGACATTGCAGAACTTGTGAGCCAGGTAAATGGCAGAATACCTGGTGATCAGCGTTAGTGGATGCTGCCTAGAGTGCCACAGTTCTTAGGGAGGCAGCAGGACCAGGCTGATATCAATCAGGTTGGCCATGCCCTTGTGGCCTGAGATGAAAGGCAGGCAGCAGTGGACACCTGCTGGATGTGAATCAAAAGGGCCCGGACACTTAATCTCTGTCGTCCCCCCCCGGCATCACACATGCCCTATGGTCCTCAAACCAGGAGTAGCCTAGTGGTTAGAGCAGCAGGCTACAAACCAGATAAACTAGGGATCAAATCCCACTGCTGCTCCTTGTGACATTGGGCAAGTCACTTTCACCTCCATTGCCTCAGGTGCAAACTTATTGCAAGCTCTCTGGGGATAGGAAAATATCTACAGTCCCTGAATGTAATCTGCTTTGAAGTGCCATAAAGCATGTGCTATGTACTGAGTGTGTTTTTGGCAGGAGGACAGCAGTGCAATGCAAGGTAGTTGATGGATCAGACATTTTCCTTTAAGCCTTCTGCTTGGTGTTTTGTTGTCCTGGGCTATCCATCAAAGCACTGCAGTGTGGACTGTAGTCCCACTGGCTTTTCCCTCTTCTGCCTTGCTGCTGGGGTGGTTTCCGAGGGGGACAAGGACTCACAGCTGAGCTGGTGCCCACTATAGGTACCAGCTCAGCTATAGGTAAGCCGGTCTGGTGCCTCTGTTCCCTGCCTGCTGCAGCTGCAAGGGAGGGGAAAAAAACAAGCACTCACCTAAGGGGCTGGCTTCATTGGAGAACAGTACAAGGCGAATTTTAAAAGCCCGGTGTGTGCTGAAATTATTGGATGCGTGAAGAAGTTGGACTTTCGTGTGTCAACCATATTTTAAAAAGAGCCCATATAGGAGCGAAAAAGGGGTGGGTGTTTCGGAGCCTGGCCGTGAGATGCGTGTGTAAATAATTACATGCTCTGGTGCACACCAAGGTCCCCTGTGGTATAACTTTACTTTTGCTATGGACAAATTGCAAGTCATAAAATAAAAGGATCCATCCATTTCTGAGGGGTTTAAAGAGTCTGGGGTAACTCGGGGGAATGTAGGCTATCAAACTGGGGGGGTTGGAGAATCTGCTGTTAACTGGATGGACTGGTAAAGCTGGGATGGGTGTGGGCACATACCCCCTTTAAAATCCCCTGATTTACGTAGTAGAAGCAGTATTGCGTACCCACTTAAAATTCGGTGCATGTGCGTGCAAGCAGGCTATTTTATAACTTATACACATGTACTTGTGCAAGTTATAAAATAACCGCATCCCTGGGCGTGGGCCGTTGCACATGCGCAAGTATGCACTCATGCGCCAGTTTGAAAGTTACCTTTCCTATGCTTAGCTGCTGTTGTCCCTCTGACCTGTGGCATGCTGTCCTGGCCACTCTATCCCACATGCTTTTTTCTGGATCAGGTCAACTCAGCTCAGAATTATGGTAGGAACTGTTTCCAGATAGAGAGCAGCCTTGGTTAGGGAGGAGAGAACAGGAACCTAGATTTGCAGGGGGTAGAGGTTGGGGAAGAGCAGGGCCTGGAAGATGAGAGATAGCTTAGAGGAGAGAAATGGATACCTGGAGAGGAGAGAATGGGGGACTCAAGAAATCGGTGGGGGCTGCATGAATGAAATTTTACCCAAGGCATCTAATACCCTTGCACCTTCCCTGCTAGTGATTCCTGATTTCTAGCATTTTTTCTCATTTTGTAATAAATGTGTGGGCCAACTCTAAAAATATTCAGCTTTTTTTTTTTTCACCGAGATTTACTCTTGTGCATTATTTTTTGCACACCTACAAGTTTTGGAGAGTAGAGGTAACTGTTATTTGCTGACATTTGTTTAGTTGTACCTCACGTTTCATAAATCCTTTTCACTATTTCAAACCTTTTTCAGTGAAAATTTGAAGAGATTAATGCCCATATTGTGTCAAACAATAAAGGTTGGTATTTGTTTCCAGCCTTCTATTTGTGTTTGAATCATTTTCTTTGAAGAAAGCGGTATACAAACAGGCCGATACAGTAAAGTGTGTGGGGAAAACGGGCGCTCAGTGTTGAGTGCCTGCTTTCCTAACGTGTGCCCAGCTAGCTCTCCTGGGCACGCGATACCGTATTTAAATGAGGGGTCATGCTAAAAAGGAGGTGCTAGGGACAATAGCTCGCCTCCTTAGCAATGGAAGCGCAGGAGAGGTGGCTGTCAGTGGGTTTGGAAAATGGACACTCAATTTTACGAGCGTCTGTTTTCCTAACCTGTGCACAGTCGTGGGTTAGGAAAATAGACGCTCATAAAATTGAGTGTCTGTTTTCCTAACCTGACCCGCTGGCACATTACGGTACATTTTTTTTATCCTTTTGGTTCCTCTGACAATATCACCATGATATTAAGTCTGAGGATGTACACATGCTCAGTGTGCTTCCTGTCAAACATAGTCTCTTGCTCTCTTTTTCTGTGAATAGGGGAAAAAATGGCCAAAAAAAATCCTGCTTTTCCAGCTACTTACTTATAGTAGTGACTATGCAAGCAGAGCTGACCCCCTTACCTGCAATATTTAAACCTACTCTTGCTTTCAGGCCCCAAGGTACAGCTCGTTGCATGGAAGAAAAACTTGTAACCTGTCTTTTCTTCTCCGTGCTCCTCCTTAAACCACAGTCTTTTAAAGTTCTCCATGTTCTGTGCACTCTGGTGCTCTGTATCCTGTTTAGAGCCACAGGTCTTCTGCTCAATTCTCTGGGTTCAAACAGAAAATTTTGGCAGCTGTTTTTCTTCTGTGTGCCCTCTGAGCTACACCCTTTTAAACTCTTCAGTGCTTTGATAATCACTGCAGCAATGCTTTGCCTCCAAACTATTTCTTCGGCAGGCATCACATACAGCAAAACACTTTTTATTTTTATTTTTTTTTTGTTTCTCCCCTTGTAGCCTTGGGTTTTCTCACAGGCTTGTTCTCTTTAGAATTTGGTACATGTGCAGTTTGAGTCTGAGCACTAGATATTGCTGTTGTGTGATGAGCGAGTCTCCTTTCTCTTCAGGACTGTGGGTGCTGCCTTTGCATTTTCCCAGACCCAGCTGGCCCAGGCAGCAGAAACCAAACTTTGGAATCAAATCAAGTTTTTCTGCATTGCGCTGCACAGCACTGTCAATGAGCCACTGGGCCAGCCTGCTTACTGATTATTTTAATAGAGAATGATCTTCAAATTATAGAGATTTATATTTAGAGCAGTGGCTTCAAAACCTCTTGTCAGGAACCCCTAACTAGTTAGGTTTTCAGGATATCTAAATTAATATGTATATGTGAGTTTTGCATTCAATGCCTCCACTGCATGCAAACCTGTCTAATGCATATTTATTGCGGATATCCTGAAAACCCAAGTGGCTGAAGGTCTCTCAGGGCAGTTTTGGGAACCACTAATTTGGACTATAGTGTCAGCTTAGCTTTGTAAATAAAGGTCTTGGTAAATAACATTTGTTGGAAACCCAGCCTAAGATTTTGATGTTGGATGTCTGTGAAATGCAGATAACTGTATTAAAAAATTGAACAATTCCAGAAACAAAAAGGTATAAGTGAACATACAGAATACATTTCCATTTTAATTTTGTACCCCACTCTTAACAAATGGATTTGTTTACAATTATTTATTTACTGCACCCCTTCTTAATGACCATTGAAAGTAATGAACAAATCTCAGAACAGCTGAATCACAGTATCAAACTTAAGAACAGTAACAAGATGGTCAAGAGACAAACAGGCAAAAACGAGGGCACCAACAGTATAACAAATATGAAAAAGAAAGTGACTTTCTAAAATTTTACACAATATGTGAAAAAGATTTAACCAGTCATCTTTTTTTAAAAATTTGACTTGAAGAAAAATAGTGAGGATGGTGAGTTCATACACAAACTACATGAAGCCAAAAGCAGGATATGAAAAGCTTATAATAACCCGCCATGCAATCACTCCTCAAATTTTAGTCATTTTAGCTTAAAAAAGAAAAACAGCCTAAAATTTGAGTGGTTTTGTGATGGATTAAGGTGTTTTTTTTTCATATCTGCTTTTGATTTCATTTTAGCCATTTTTGTATGAACTCACCATCCTCATTTTGATTTATTATTTTTCAAGTTAAATTAAAAAAAAAAAAGATAAATGGTTACATTTTTTTCCCATATGTAACTTTGAGGGTCACTTTTTTGCATATTTTGTTCAAGGCACAAACTCTATACTTAACTGAAACTCACAGATAAAGCTATATAAATCTGATCCTTTCCAGGGGCTGACCCTAGAACTTAGGCCACTGCACTGTAGCATAGGGAATTCATGTTTTGATCCCCCATTGGGACAGTATATATTCCTAGCAAAATTATGCTCTCAAAATATATATTCTCAAAATAATAAATTGTGCGCAATATTTAAAAGATCTGCATGGTTGTCAAAAATTGCACAATACAGTCACTGATTTTGAGTGATACTTAATTTAATATACAAACCTGAAAATATGAGTCCAAAATGTGTTAACTTTTTGTACAGAATTTGCACAGTAGTACTGTACATCATAAGACCTGGCTTCCCCAACTTGAAGCCCCACCCAGCTTTCTCCCTCCCTCAGGCTGTGCTACCCTAGATCTCCCCCTCCCCCACAGCATTGATCCTTCAACTTTTGCCCTCACCCAGACTTGACCCAAGCTCCCTCATTCTCTGTTGACAAGTATGACAAAGAGCCACATAAGATGGATGACTAGATCTGACAGTGTCGGGTTTTTCTCTCTCAAAGCCCAGACAAATCTGAACAGAACTGGAAGATAGTTCTGAGCATGTGCAGATCTTCCTTGCTAGTGTCCCCATGTGGCACTTCCCTCAGTTTTTTCATTGATTTAGCGAACAGTTGCAAGTTTTTCCTCTCAGCATCACTTCAACTAAAAAAAGGAAAGAAAGAATTGGAAAAATCTTCTCCAAAGAAGGCTAAAACACCTTTTAAGAAATGTAAAAATTGTGGGCACAAGATGTCCATCCATGATTTATAATTTTATTGTTTAAAATGTTTGGGACCAGACTGTGATTACGTGAACTGAGGGCCATGTGGACAATTGTGTCTGAGAGCCCTGATTTATGAACAACATGATTTATGAACAACATGAGATCCAGAGTTGTATGTCTTGAGGGTCAAAATTGCAACTTAGTTGAGGCTAGCTATTGCCTATATTAGTACCTGAGTCGTTGATTTTCAATCACAGAATCAAGATACTTCAGAGTCGAAAAGAATTAGCGCTGAATCGCATATGCATCGGAGCCGAGAGTCATTGGCATAAAAAAGATATAGCACAGAGTATTCAGCGCTGAGAACACACAGCGGTCCAAACCTTCAATGCCGAGATGCCACAGCGCAGGAACTTCCTTGCCGAGATCATATCATGCAGATGTTTCAGCACCAACATGGCATGGAATAATACCATCAGACCAACATCAGTGCCAAAAATTCTCATCAAAGAAGGAACATCATTTGTTGCCAAAATCTAAATGTGTATACACAGGTTCACTACAAGAGCTGATATCAACGTGCACAGAAATTGACTCTCCATCCTTGCCTCAGTATCTAGAGCTTTCTTTTAAATCTCTGAGGGGTCAAAGCACAACTTTATTACCTGAGCAGCCAATCATGGAATGCCATGCATTCATGCAGAAAATGTCCTCAAGAAATTCATGGTCAATATGCCTTCAAGACACACCTCAGTCCCCCAACCATTGTTAGAGAAACTGAGAGAGTATCTGCACAAAATCCTTCCTCCATGAATTCAGAAGAAGGTGTAGGAAGAATTGAACTCAGGAGTGGACTCTGCATTCTTTTGTACAAACTATATCAGATGACTTGCAAAGTTCTGTTGGATCAATCATTATAGACTCTGAAATGCCATCAACACAAGAGTATGATGCCTCCAGAAGACTAATTTAATCTAACCTTTTTACAAAGAATGGCTGATTCAGTTCCAATCCATTTAGAAGATGCCACAGAAACAGCTGACCCAGAAATGGTCCTCAAGTTTATTCAACCACCAAAGCAATGTATGGATTTTCTCACAGGACAAGCAGGATGGTTGTCCTCACAAATGGGTGACATCGAGGATGGAGCCCACCACGGAAAACTTCTGTCAAAGTTTAAACAGAACTTTGACTGGCCCCTACTGGGCATGCCCAGCAAGGCACTGACCCTGCAGCCAGCAGGGGTCTCCCTTCAGTCTTCTTTTTTCCGCGCAGCAGTTGCCACGCGGTGAAAGGAGCTCTCTTACCACGTTCCTGACAGGAATTCGGTATTTTCTTTCCGAAGAAAATTTGCCCCTCAGGGGTCTCCCTTCGACAAATTTTTGTCACCTCCGCGGAAACCGGTAAGTTTTTTGCCTTTTTTCTTCGACTACCGTCGAATTTGGCCCTTGAGGCCTGTTGGCAATTACCGAGCCCGCGACTAAATTTGGCCTTAAGCCATGGCGACGGGGTTCCGTCGATGCCCGGATTGTACCCGGACTATGTCAATCACAGACCCCCATAGGGTTTGTGTTTTGTGTTTGGGGAGTGAGCATGATGTCCTGACTTGCACCAAATGTGCCCTAATGACACCTAAGGGTCGCAAAGCCAGGATGGAGAAGATGGGGCTCCTCTTCCATGCACCCACCCCAACGCCATCGATTGCATCGACGTCATCGGAACCGGCACCGTCGAAGTTGCACCACCATCGTCAACCCTCCGGTGACCGTCCACCATCGATGACTTCTCGGCCGTCGACCCCTGTCCCCTCCCCAGATGGGCGAGGAGACTGGAAGGACAAGCATCGCCATCGACGGCACAAGTCTCGGCCTGTCGAGGATCCACAGTCATCGACCTCTGAACAAGCCGAGCCACCGACTAAGAGGCCTCGATCAGACTTGGCACCGTCCACCTCTCGTTCGCAGGCATCGAGGAAACCCTCACCCTCTAAGGGTGTGGGAGCCGTGATCCCACCGGTTACGGTGGTCCCTCCGGCTCTGCCTCAGCCTCCCTCTCCCGTCGAGCCGGGTATTGTTACCCCTGTTCTCCGGGCAGAACTGGACCGGCTGGTCCAGGAGGCCATCGAGAAAGCGATGCAAAGATTCCAACCTCCATTGGCACCGTCTCCGGCACCGATTCCGGCACCGCCACCGGCATCGACCCCGGCACCGACTCCGCCACCGAGGAAGGAACCGACCACCGAACCTTTGGTGGAAGCGCTGGCACCGCTACTACAACGTATGGAGGCACTTGTACATGCCCTTCCATCGATGATTCCAGTAGCACCGACAGCGCCATCGTCTCCGACTGGATTTTCATCGGCAGGAGAAACACCGTTCCTGATTCCCCCTTCTGGGGTGGTCCCATCGGTGCCTTCTCGAATATCTCCACCGATTTATCCTTTGGCTCCATCGGTTCCAAGACCGGCACCGACTCCATCGGCAGCACCGAAACCCTCGATGCCGTTCCCAGTACCGATTGTACCGCCGGTTCCTCCAAGGTTTCCTTCGATGCCTTTGGATCCTCAACCAGGTCCATCGGGGCTTCAACCCCCAAGTGATCCCTATGATACCTGGGGTGATGATACATCTTCTGACACAGATTTACCATCACCGCCTTCTCCTACAGAGAGTAGAAAAAGATCTCCTCCAGAGGATCTCTCCTTTATTAATTTTGTAAAGGAGATGTCCGAAATTGTACCTTTTCAGCTGCAATCTGAGACCGATGACAGACACCAGATGATGGAACTGCTTCAATTTTTGGATGCTCCAAAAATCATCGCTTCCATCCCCATTCACCAGGTGTTTCTCGATCTCTTAAAGAAAAACTGGGAATCTCCTTCATCTGTATCACCAGTTAACAAGAAGGCTGACTCCACATACCTCGTCCAGTCAGCACCAGGCTTTCAAAAGCCTCAACTGGATCATCGCTCTGTTGTGGTTGAGTCCGCACAAAGAAAGGCCAAGCGTCTAAAGCCACACTCCTCCACTCCGCCGGTCAAGGACAATAAATTCCTGGACAGTGTGGGACGGAAAGTGTACCATGGAGCTATGCTGATTTCTCGCATAGCCTCATATCAACTCTACATGACGCAATATAACAGAGCCATCCTTAAACAGATGCAAGATTTTGCTGACACATTACCTGACCAATACCAGCCACAGCTTCAGGCCCTTCTTAACAAAGGGTTTGAAGCAGGGAAGCACGAGATCAGAACGGCTTATGACATCTTTGATGCCTCCACAAAGGTTTCAGCTACTGCCATTTCGGCCAGACGTTGGGCTTGGTTAAAATCATCCAACCTTCGCCCAGAAGTCCAGGATCGTTTAGCGGATTTACCCTGCTTAGGGGACAATTTGTTTGGAGAACAAATTCAGCAAATTGTAGCTGAATTAAAAGATCACCACGAGACGTTAAAACAACTTTCTTCTGTTCCGTCTGAGGTTTCCTCCAAACAACCACTTAAGAAGGACTCTAAGAAGTCGTTCTTTCGGCCACGCCGTTACTACCCTCCATCGGCCAGGCCTCGTCCAGCTCGATCCTCTACTAGGCCTCAGCCGCGTCAGCCTAGGAAACAAAGGCCTACTGTAGCCCCTCCTCCTGGGCCTGCGGCTGGCCTTTGACTCCCTTGTAGGGAACACATGCCAAACCCCTCTTCCAGACATTCCTGTAGGAGGTCGACTGTACCATTTTCTACAACCTTGGTTGCAGATCACCTCAGATCAGTGGGTGCTAACAATTATCACACAGGGTTACCACCTCAACTTCATAACTCTTCCGGCAGACTCCCCGCCTCTTCAAGCGTGGAGTCTATCCACCCATTTGGCTCAATTACAACAGGAAGTATCTCTTCTTCTGCAATCAAATGCTATAGAACCCGTTCCTCCCTCTCAACGAGGCAAGGGATTCTATTCCAGATACTTCCTAATACCAAAGAAATCAGGGGGACTACGTCCCATTTTGGACCTTCGAGCCCTCAACAAATACCTTCAAAAAGAGAAGTTCAAAATGGTAACCCTAGGCGCGCTGCTCCCTCTGCTACAAAGAGGGGATTGGCTGTGCTCTCTCGACCTCAAGGACGCTTATACCCACATTGCGATCACACATTCCCATCGCAAATATCTGCGGTTTCTAGTAGGCCACGACCATTATCAATACCGTGTCCTACCTTTCGGTCTGGCTTCTGCCCCACGAGTCTTTACCAAATGTCTCGTAGTGGTAGCAGCATTCCTAAGGAAGGAAGGTGTCCACGTCTACCCCTACCTGGACGATTGGCTAATCAGGGCCTCCACCCAACAGATAGCTCAATCCTCCCTAAAATTGACAATTCAAACACTCCTTTCCTTAGGGTTTCTTGTCAATTACGAGAAATCTTGCTTAGTCCCATCTCAAACCTTATCCTTCATTGGGGCAGACTTGGACACCTTACAGGCAAAGGCTTACCTTCCTCTTCAGAGGGTCCACACCCTAATATCCCTGGCTCGCCAGCTCCAGTCTCAGAACACTGCCACGGCTCGCCAGTTCCTCATTCTCCTAGGACACATGGCATCCTCGGTTCAAGTCACTCCCATGACCCGTCTAGCCATGAGAGTAACACAATGGACTCTACGACACCAATGGATTCAAGCTTTTCAGCCTCTGTCCTCCATAGTCACAGTCACACAAGCGCTGCGCCTATCCTTAACCTGGTGGACAACTCAGGTCAACCTCCTTCAGGGCTTACCTTTTCTTCCACCGGATCCGCAAGTAATCCTAACCACCGACGCTTCTCACATCGGTTGGGGAGCCCATGTGGACGACTTGCAAACCCAAGGGTTATGGTCCAAACAGGAAGCCGAACACCAGATCAATTTCCTGGAACTTCGAGCAATCCGCTATGCGCTCCGAACTTTCAAAGATCATCTATTTCATCAGATAATCTTAATCCAGACGGACAACCAAGTGGCCATGTGGTACATAAACAAGCAGGGAGGCACAGGCTCCTTCCTTCTGTGTCAGGAAGCTGCGCAGATCTGGGCGGAAGCCCTCTCCCACTCCATGTACCTCAGGGCCACTTACCTGCCGGGAGTAGACAATGTATTGGCAGACCAGCTGAGCCGTGTCTTCCAACCACACGAGTGGTCACTCGATCCTCTGGTAGCGACCTCTCTGTTTCACAAGTGGGGTTCTCCCCGCATAGACCTCTTTGCGTCCCCTCAGAACCACAAAGTGGACGATTACTGCTCTCTCATTCGGAGCCAGCACTCTCGGCCGAGAGATGCATTCTCCCTCAAGTGGACAACAGGTCTGCTCTATGCATTCCCTCCACTCCCTCTTGTGTCAAAGACTCTCGTGAAGCTACGCCAGGACGGAGGAACCATGATCCTGATAGCACCTTACTGGCCACGCCAAGTATGGTTTCCAATACTCCAGGATCTCTCCATCCGCAGGCACATTCCTCTGGGAAAGGACCCGCATCTGCTCACTCAAAACGACGGATGCCTCCTCCATCCCAACCTCCAAGCCTTGTCCCTGACGGCATGGATGTTGAAAGGTTAGTCCTTCAACCATTTAACCTTTCAGATTCCGTTTCTCGGGTCCTGATAGCTTCACGAAAGCCTTCCACAAGAAAGTCTTACTCATACAAATGGAAAAGGTACACTTCATGGTGCACTTCTCAGTCCCTTGATCCCCATTCCTGTCCAATCTCCAAATTCTTGGACTATTTATGGCATCTCTCTGAATCAGGTCTTAAAACCTCTTCTATCAGAATGCATGTCAGTGCGGTAGCCGCCTTCCATAAGGGTATTGGGGGTAATCCTATTTCAGTACAACCCCTAGTAACACGCTTTCTTAAGGGCTTACTCCATCTAAAGCCACCCTTGCGTCCTCCGGCCCCATCCTGGGACCTTAACCTGGTTCTTGGTCGTCTAATGAAACCTCCTTTCGAACCTCTGCACTCCTGTGACTTGAAATATCTCACTTGGAAAGTGTTATTCCTTTTGGCTGTTACTTCAGCTCGCAGGGTTAGTGAATTACAGGCCCTAGTTACCTATCTGCCTTACACTAAGCTCCTGCAGGACCGGGCGGTACTCCGCACTCACCCTAAATTTTTACCTAAGGTAGTTTCGGAGTTTCATATCAATCAATCTATCGTACTACCTATCTTTTTTCCCAGGCCCCACTCCAACTCTGGAGAGCAGACCCTGCATACCCTAGACTGTAAACGGGCTCTAGCTTTTTACCTAGACCGTACAGTTTCCCACAGGAAGAGCACTCAATTATTCGTCTCTTTCCATCCTAATAAGTTGGGACAACCTGTGGGTAAGCAGGCTCTTTCTTCCTGGTTGGCGGACTGCATTTCTTTTTGCTATGAGCAAGCTGGCATTCCTTTTCAAGACCGTGTTAAAGCACACTCTGTGAGGGCCATGGCGACGTCAGTGGCACACCTTCGATCGGTGCCGCTTCCTGACATCTGCAAAGCTGCAACCTGGAGTTCTCTCCATACTTTTGCGGCCCATTATTGTTTGGACAAGGCTGGAAGACAGGACTCCATCTTCGGCCAGTCTGTCTTGCGTAACCTTTTTCCAACCTGATGTACCAACACCCTTCCACCTGCCCGGTAGGGTGCGGATGCCCTTTCCCAAATTTCTCCTCAGTTGTTGTGCCTGCTGCACACCGTTGGGTACATTTGGTGCAAGTCGGGACATCCTCAGCTCGGTACTCACCCATTTGTGAGGACAACCATCCTGCTTGTCCTGTGAGAAAGCAAATGTTGCTTACCTGATGTAACAGGTGTTGTCACAGGACAGCAGGATGTTAGTCCTCACGAAACCCGCCCGCCTCCCCGCGGTGTTGGGTTCGTTTTATTTTTACTTTCTAGGCACTGCCTGTAGCTTTGAAAATCAGACTGAAGGGAGACCCCTGCTGGCTGCAGGGTCAGTGCCTTGCTGGGCATGCCCAGTAGGGGCCAGTCAAAGTTCTGTTTAAACTTTGACAGAAGTTTTCCGTGGTGGGCTCCATCCTCGATGTCACCCATTTGTGAGGACTAACATCCTGCTGTCCTGTGAGAACACCTGTTACATCAGGTAAGCAACATTTGCTTTACCAATGCATGGAATATTCAAAGAAAGTTCAATTTAAAAGATGGAAGACTCTTTTCTCTCTGGTCCCCCAGTTTCCAAAACCATTGATATCAAGTATGGAATCCAAAAATGGCATGAAAAGGCCCAAATCCCTCCTACTTCAGTTACCATGGAATCCAGCATAAAAAAAAAATCTATATTTTCCCCAGGAAAGGACCTGAGATTCCTTGATATAGAAAAGCATGTATTTTCAGGAGCCATATAGTTAGCCAGAATTCAATCCCACCAGAATCAAAAGATTCAATATCTTTATAATAATCAGGGAAAAAGTTAATGAAAAACTCAAAAACTCAAAAAATAAAAATAGCAGAGTACTAAAAGATAATCTTTAATAAGATTATGGCTGATATCAAAGTCAGTGCCAAGCATATCACCAGATCCATCTATGATGCATTTGACGTGATGTTGAGTATCTGGAACAGCAATTGCAGTGAGGATGATGGTCTGGCTGAGAGTTTCAGACCTTAGAAAATATTCATGAAAAATTTGTGAATACCTTATTTATGGGTACCAACCTTTTTGAAGAAACAGTGAAAGCAATAGAAACAAAAAAATCAGAATACTGTTTTACAATCTATCATCATCACACCAAGCTTCATCGCAGTCCTTTTATGGACACAAATATTTTAAATGGCCTTATTACTATATGCAAAGGAGATACAACTCTTACTTTTCATATAAACAGCAGCCGATTATTGTACAACAGCATCAACCACAACAGAGCAACAATTGCAAGTCAGGCAGCAACCACTCAATCAAGCTCAACAGAGGAAAACCATCAGCTTCCTCAGAGTTCTATTCCATCATTTTGACTACAAGACCCCTTTTCCCAACCTAAAAGTTCAAGGGGCAGAGTGCAATTCTTCAAATGACAGTGAGAACAAATAATGGACCAATAGGTTTTAAAAATTTTAACCAACAGTTGTTTTCTCAAATTTGAGGTGTCACAATTTCAAAACTCTCCAATATACTGTTATCACACAAAAGACCAAGTAGTCAAATTGAAGCAAAAAAATAGCAACTGTTCTTCAAATGAATGCTATTCAACATGTACTTCAATCTCAGAAAGAAACAGGATTCTACTTCAGATATTTTTTAATTCCAAAGAAGTCAGGGAAACTTTCCTCCAATCATAGACCTCAAACAATTAAATGTGTACCTACAGGACCTTTTTCAAATATGGGAGACACTAAGAATAGACCTCTTCGCATTGCTTTTCAATCACAAACTATCTCAGTTTTGTTCAGAAGTGATAGCAAGTGATACATTTCTAATTCCAAGGAAAGAATAATGCTGTATGCATATCCTCCAATTCTGTTAATACTGAAAGTGCTTCTAAATATCACAAAGGAAAAAGTTTCCATCATTCTCCTAGTGCCATACTGGCCTTGCAAGCTAGGTTTCCATGGCTAAACAGACTGGCAGCAGAGTATCCTAAACAGTTGCCGCTAGTTCCAAACCTCATAACCCAATACAACAGAATACTCTAATCCCAATCTTTGGTCTCTAGGAGTTGATAGTATGGAAGTTGACTGCAAAGTAATTAGAAGATAAAAACTACCACAGAGAGTAAACAATATCCTATTACAGGCTAGGAAGCTACCTACTAGGAAGTCTTATTTTTTAAATGGAAAAGATTTATAACATCATGTAAGCATAGAAGCCATTCCAATGCCCTATTCTGAAATGACTCCAGCACTTATACCATTTTATTAACTCTAAGCTTGAAGATGAATTCTGTCAGGTCTATTTAAGCGCAATAGCAGTGATCGTTTACTGTGATACCGTTAATGGTAAGACAGTTTCACAACATCCAATAGTATCAAAATATGAAAAATCTATATAATGTACAGCCTGCTTTAGAGGTACCACCACCTCAATGGGACTTGAACATCATATTTGCACAGCTTCTAAAGACACAATTTTAACCCATGGCCACCGCAGACTTTAAGTCTGTAGCATGGAAAGCTCTGTTTTTCATAGCCATAACATCTGCCAGAAGAATAAGTGAGCTACATGCACTGGCAACTTATTCTTCTTGCTTAAAAATATTCGATGATGATCTTCAGAACTCATCTCAAGTTCTTACCAAAGGAAGTATAGCAATTCCACATAAATCAAGAAAAAATTCTTCCCATCTTCTTTCCTAAACCGTATACCCAGAAGAACTAGTATTGCATATGTTGGATTGCAGACGAGCAGTACTGTTCTATTTAGAACTCACTAGAACACTGCAAAACTACTCAATTTTTCATTTCTTATGACCAGACTAAAAAGGGTGCACCAGTGCAGAAACGGACTTTGTCCAAATAGCTTACTTGCACATTGCTACACTTCTCTGCATATGGACATACCGGAAACAATAGCACATCAAATAAGAGCGGTTGCTGTATCAATGGCATATATCATCTGAGTACCCATACAGGATATCTGCCGAATAGCCATGTGGTCATCTGTTCATACATTTGCGAAGCATTACCGTGTAGAGAAGAATCCTGATAGGATAGTAAACTTGGATGAGTGGTCTTGAAGAATTTATTGCCATAGACAAACCAAATTCCCACATTATACACATCAAGTTGCTAAAGAAAACAAACTATTAAAGCAATCTTCAGCTGGGGAGTCCCGTTTTGTGTGGCTCTTTGTTATGCTTATCCACAGAGAAAGCGAAGATGCTTACCTGTAATAGGTATTCTCTGGACAGCAGAACAGCCAGCCGCACGATTCCTCCCTTCTCCCTGGAAAATTGGACGAGCTTAGTGAAAAGACTGAGGTGCCATGCAGGGATGCTAGCGCTGGAAGATCCATGCATGCTCAGAACCGTCTTTCAGATTTTTCTGTGCTTTGAGAGAGAAAGCGACTGTTGGATGACACCACCCATCTTGTGTGATTGTTGTGCTGTCCATGGTGAACACCTATTATAGGTAAGCAACTTTGCTTTTCCTCCCCATCCCCCCAGGCTTGACCCTACACAGTTCTTTCTCTCTTAGGCTTTTTCACCATTCTCCCGGGTCTCTCTCCCCATCCTCAAACAACCCTTTCCCCCCCCCCCCCCCGACTGTATCCCACTGCACTCACTCTTGTGCTATCAGCTCTTTATCCCCTGGTCGAACCATAGCTCATTCTCTTTCCCCCACAAATTTCCACCCCACCTCAGTGATGCTCACCCAGCATGCTCAACCTGACTCCACTGCACAGTATTAACGCTCTCCCTTCTGGCAGGCTCATCTTGACTCCACCGCACTAGCAATCTCCCAGCATGCTTGAAACCCTCCCTCCCCCCACTGTGTATCTCCTACATGCCAGTCTGCTCAGCCTCCTATTTACTTCTAGTGATGCTGCTCTCTCTTCCAGCCCTGCTGAAGCCAAATCCTTAGCTTTCCTGGTCTGTATGGATCTCGGCTGCTCTTCCTCCCTTCAAGCCTACAGAGCCAAACTTTGAGCAGATTTTAGAAATTCTGCACCAGAGGGGAATTCTGCTCAAATTCTATGCTATGCAGTTGTGCAGAATTCCTTCAGGAGAGTAAGTACAGTGGCAACGTTTACCAGCCAACCAGCAATATTAAGGTTGTGCCTTAGATGAGGTTCCCTTACCATCTAATGGGCCAGCAAGGGGTTTCTGTGCTGTCTGGATGAGAGCATCTGGGAATGATGGGTACAAAAAATTAAAACAGAAAAGAAGAAATCCCCATCCCATTTAGTTCTGTTAACAGATAATGTATAACATCTCAAATTGGGTCTTCCAGAAGTTTGAAATGAATGCCTTCTATATTTTAGTGCTGTCCTGGAAACTGTCCGCCATGTGATCAGCTTTGTGGTCGAGCTCTAGGATGCAGGAACCACAAATGTTCCTCAGTTTGTCACAGAGGTAAGATGGAATGAAAGATTTGAAATTAGCATCCAGAATGTGATCAGGTGTTTTTATTAATTTGTAGAAAGCAAATATTTTTAGCAACTTGACTGGTAGTAATACTGCATAAAACATCTATTTGATCACACAGTAATAGATTGGCACAGAAGGTTTGCACAGAGCTAATACTGTTACAGTGAACAGCAATTTTGTAAAGAATCTTTACAGCTCATTAAAGATACTGAGCTGACAAAACTGAAAGCTGATATCCTTTATTTATTAATAAAACAAAACTAGGTTAGCAGTGCAAGCCTCACTATACTGCATTGCTAATATTCCTCAACCTTGTTCTGGAGGACACCTATGGAGCTGAGGGAGACAATTCAGTTTCTTTTCCAGTTCAGTTATTGCTGAGACTTTCAACATGGATGCCATTTGATAGGTGACATAGGCACCATTGAACGACTTTCATATAGTTCTGTGTCCTGGTGCCATTCCACTGACCTATTTAGTTTCCAACTACATGATACACCTGTGTTAGCAGGATTTATCTGTAACAGTCATTTTTTGAAGATTTTGTTACCTCAAAATTTGTTTGTGAATGTTCTTGGATTTGGACAAGTTCTAGATAACTAAATCATTATATATAATGAATTGGAAAATGTCAGAAAAAGCAAAGTAGTATTTCTCCGTTGACAAGTAGGCATGAATCACCCATTATGTATGTATGTATGTATGATGTCATTTGACAGTGTGGATGTAAAACCAGAGAGCTCAAAGACTACTGAGCATGCACAGACTGCGTTGTGAGGCCCTTAGTCTTGCTTTGTCCAATATAGCGCACAGCATGTTCCCCAGTTCTCTCTATATTTTGTCTTTCCTCTTTTATTGGCCTAACTTTTTTCTACTTTGTTTTTGCTTTTTAAAGCCTCTGCCTCAGCAGAGGAAGACATTTCAATTCAACCAAAAAAAATGGAGAAATCAGAGGCCAAGAAGATGGCCATCAGTGTTCTTGAGGACTGTCTCTCTGGGTGCTGGCTATCCATTGCAGACTCTCGGAGATTCCATCAGGTCTTATCACTTTCCCAAACATGTGTCCCTCCCCCCCCCCCCCCCCCCATCCCAATTTATTTTAGGACATATACTTCTCAAAGATCTACAGATAAGAATATCACAGCTGCTGATATCTTGCCTTCTGGTGGCCTGAAAACTGGATCTGAAGGATAGGGTGCAGGCATCCCCTGGTTTTGAAGTGTTTCAGCTACTGCATCACATGGTGCTGGTAGGGTGACATTGAAGCATATGAAGCACACTCATGATCTCTCTAACCTCCTGAAAAGGATTTGAACATGTTGGGCACATTTGGGCAGAGGATTTACAGGGATCAATCCTTGGCACCCAGATCGTATGAATGAATATGAGTGGAAGGTAAAACCTGAATTGGCAGACTTGGAATTGATGGAATTCTGTTGAGCTGTAGAAGATATAGCATGTGAAAAACATCTGATCCACTCATGTACAAAGCTTTTGATATAGGTGCCAGAACCTCAGCTGCTTCCGTTGGAGCTTGAAAGCTCACGTGATTAAAATGAATGGCCTTTGCAAAAATATATATGGCCGTCCTGCAGATGTTTCCGATTTTGGGGACAACTTGATTGGCGATGAGCTGAATGAAAATGAGAGCTATGATTAAGGAGCATCAGTGCACCTACAGCAGCAGCGGGGTATCGGTGGGGCCCAATCCCAATGACAGAATGTTTTGTACAAGTATTATTCCTTTCAAAGCTGCCCCTTCCTCTCTTTTCCGTGCCCTTGGGCTTCTTTCATTCTTCTACAGTAACAGCCCGCTAGAAGCCATCAGAGGGAAAGGCATCAGTTGAAGGCCTAGCAGCAGTTGCAGCCTAAACATAGGGCCAGTTTTTGACATTCTTGAGGTCTGTCTTCCACAATAGGAAGGAAGATCCAGTTTTTCCTTCCAAAATGGATTGGAGTTTTCCAAGGACATGTGGTTCTTGAAAATGGTGGAGTCAGGTTACCATTTTCATTTTATTCATCCTCCTTTGACACAATGAATTTCAGTCTTTAGCTGCAGTTAGAGGTAGTCTTGCCTGCAGCAGAAAGCAATCAAAATGTCCATTCTTAGGAGTGTGGCCAAGGATTCTAAGCCTGGTATTTTCTGATACCCAAGAAGTCAGGAAGATTGAGACCTATTCTAGGTTTGTGAAGGCAAAATAGGATGTTTGGGAGAAGTTCAAGATGAACTTGCTTCACATGATTCATCCCTTCATTCAACAAGGGTATTGGATGTGCACAGTGAACCTGAAAAATGCTTATGCATTCATCCCCATTCACTCCTCCCACAGGAAGTTCCTCAGGTTCATGGTTAAGGATGTGCACTACCAGTACAAGTGCTTCCTTTCAGCATCTCAGCGGCTCAGAGAGTGTTCACAAAGTGCTTTGTAGTAGATGCTGCACATGTGTGTTGGCCAGAAGTCTGCGCATTCCCGTATTTGAATGATTGGTTAATGATGGGTGCAACCCCAACAGAACTTCTGGAGTTCCTTGAAGCAATCATTCACCTTCTCCTGTCTTTAGGGTTTCTGGACAATTTCAAGACCAACCTGACCCCATCTCAAAGGATCCAGTTCATAGGAGCCTGTATAGACTCAGCCAAAGAGATGGCTTTTCTTGTAGGTGAAATAACCACATTACTGATGGGCCTAGTGAGCTCTCTTCTGCAACAAGACCGAGTGCCAGCAAGATTGACTGTGGTTCTTCTGGGACACACAACAGCAGTGCTGCATGTAGTTCCCTTTGCTCATCTGTGCTCATCAGTGAGCCCTCCAAAGCCAGTTGGAGCATCCCTTCAGTGGTGGATAAACCTTGAGATTCTTAAGGTGGGCTTCCTGCTATATACTTCCAACGCATCAAGTAATCCTGTCTATTGATACCTACCAAGGGATGAGGGGCACAGACAAACCGCATGGATCCAGGGATTGTGATCCACAGCAGAAAAACATTTGCAAATCAACCTGCTGAAGCTGTGAGCTATTCATTATGTGTTAGTGTTCCCTCACTTGATTTCAGGCAAGAGAATATTGATCCAGATAGACCAGGTGGCCATGTTCTATGTGAGCAAGCAAGGAGGCATGGGCTTATTTGCTCTCTGTGAGGAAGCCCTCTAAATCTGGTTTTAATCCAGTCAACACAACACCCATCTTGAGGTGACCTGTCTTCCAGCAGTCCAAAACATGTTGGCAGACTGCCTAAGCACAGTTGTTTGCTATGTGTAGAATATAAATATTTTAAATAAATAAGCAGATCTGCCATGACCTCATGAGTGGTCTTTGGATCAGAGGTTCGCAGAAGTGTTCTTCAGTCTTTGGGAAATGTTGGTGATCGGACCTGTTCACCTCAAAGGGAAACAAAAAGGTCCAAGTTGATACAGTCTAACTCTCAGTGCTTTTGTGCTAAATAATAAATACCTGCCAATTTCTCTTATTGCTAGTACTGTCCAGAAGGTCAATCAGGACAAGAGTACAAATTATATTGACATGAAAGGGCAGATAAAATTAGTCGAGGGGTGGCACTGTATGTTAATGGCATAGAATTAAGTAGGATAAACATTTTTTTCAGGAAACAAATTGCACTCTGAAATCTTATGGATAGAAATTCCAAGGGTAAAAAGGAAGAGTAGAATGGTGGGGACATTTTACTGTCTGCCTGACCAGGATGAGGAATCAGACTGCAAAATGCTAACAGATTAGACTGGCTAGAAAATGGGAAACACAATAATAATGAGAAACTTCAATTTCCCAAGTGTTAATTGGGTAAATGTAAGATCAAGACATGCAAGGGAGATAAATTTCCTAGATACTATCAATGACTGCTTCATGCAGCAGTTGGTCATGGAACTGATGAGAGAGGAAGCTATATTAGATCTAAGTGGAGCACAGGACTCTGTGTAAGAAATTAAAGGTGGTGGATCCGCTTGGCAACAGTGAGCATAATGTAATAAAATGTATTTTATTTATTTACAAGTATTTATATACTATCCTTCCTGGGGAGATCAGGGTGGTTTGCAGGGTTTAAAAACATACACAGTATAAAATATGAACAGTGATACATAAAACAAACGATTTACTGTTGTTAAAGGGGATATATTGCCAGTATTTAGGTATGATCTTTCATAGGTGAAAACTTATTTGGCATAATCATTGGTGGGCGGATACTAAGGAAGCATTTAACTATAAAAAGGGAGATTATGAGAAAATGAAGAAATTTGTTAGCAAAAACTGAAGCACAGTCCACAAGGCTAAAATCTTGTAGGGGGTGTGAACGCTGGGCCTTGAGGCCCAGACAACATGTTGAAAGAAAACTAAATGATTAGCTGTTAAGCTTGGAGAAGAGATGGCTGAGGGGGGATATGATAGAGGTCTTTAAGATCATGAGAGGTCTTGAATGAGTAGATGTGAATTGGTTATTTACACTTTCAGATAATAGAAGGACCAGGGGGCATTCCATGAAATTAGCAAGAAGCACATTTAAGACTAATAGGAGAACATTCTTTTTCACTCAACGCACAATTAAGCTCTGGAATTTGTTGCCAGAGGATGTGGTTAGTGCAGTTAGTGTAGCTGGGTTCAAAAAAGGTTTGGATAAGTTCTTGCAGGAGAAGTCCATTAACTGCTATTAATCAAGTTTATTTAGCTAATACCACTGCTATTAATTGCATCAGTAGCATGAGGTCTTCTTGGTGTTTGGGTACTTGCCAGGTTCTTGTGATTTGGTTTGGCCTCTTTTGGAAACAGGATGCTGGGCTTGATGGACCCTTGGTCTGACCCAGCATGGCAATTTCTTATGTTCTTATGAATGCTAGCATGTATTAATAGTGAGGTGAAAGAAGCAATTAAAGCCAAAAGGACATCATTCAAACAATGGAAAGAAGACCCAAATGAGGAAAACGGGGAAGAACATAAGCATTGGCAAGATAGACGTAAAAAAGTAATTAAGCAGGCTAAGAGAGATTTGAAAAGAAGCCTGCCATAGAGGTCAAAACAAATAACAAAATCTTTTTCAAGTACATTAAAAGCAAAACGTTTGTGAGGGAGTCAGTTGATAACTCTGAGTGACTAGATGGAATCACTATAAAACTAGAGGATGTAATAACACAGGTTGACAGACTAAAGAACCAAAAAATCACCAGGACTAGATGATATTCATCCTAGAGTTCTGAAGGAACTGAAAAATGAAATTGCAGATCTGTTTCTGGTGATTTTCAACCTATCATTTAAAACAACCATGGTACCAGAAGATTGGAGGGTAGCCAAAAGTGCGCCAGTTAAAAGGGCTCCAGGGATAATCCGAGAAATAATAGACAGGTGAGCCTGATGTGCGTGCTGGGCAAAATTGTCAGCCATTCTTTAAAAGAAAATTACCGACCACATAAATAGACATGGTTTAATGGGGGAGAGACAACATAGATTTTATAAAGGGAAATCTTTTTTGTTTTTGAGGTTGTAAATAAACGTGGATAAAGATGAGCCAGTTGATACACTATATTTGCATTTTCAGAAGGCATTTGACAAAGCCCTCATGAGAGACTTCTTAGGAAATTGGGAGGTCATGGGATCAGAGGCAGTGTCCTCTTGTGGATTGGTAACCAGATAAATACAGGAAACAGAGGGTTAGGACTACATAAGTTTTCCAAATGGAGAAAAGTCATAAGTGGAGAGCCCCAGGGATCTGAACTGAGACCTGTGCTATTTATTTATTTATTTATTTATTATGTATTATTTAGCATATTATTATTATTTAGCATATTCATAAATGATCTGGAAAAAAGGATGTGACCAAATTTGCATATGACACAACATGTTTGGAGTTTTTAAAAGGGTAGCGGATTGTGAAGAATTGCAGAGGGACCGCGTGAGACTTGGAGACAGATTCTAAATAGATGCATTTTATGGACAAATGCAAAATAATGCACCTAGGGAAAGATCTCATTTACAAGTACACTATGTTGGGTTCTTTGTTAGGAGTTACCACCCAGGAAAAGGACTTCTTGAGTCCTTGTGAACAATATCTTGAAAAGTTTGACTCAGTGTGCTGTGATGGTCAAAAAGCCAAACAGAATGTTAAGCAATTATTTCAAAAGAAATAGAGAATAAAACTGCGAATATCATAATTTCCTTAGCTCCATAGTGCCACACCTTGAGTATTGTATGCAGTTCAGTTGCCCCATCTCAAAAAAGGCATAGCAGACATAGAAAAGGTACAAAGAAGGGCAACAAGAATGATAAAGGGGGATGGAGGAGCTCCCTTATAAAGACTAAACAGATTAGGGGCTCTTTAGCTTGGAAAAGGAACGACTGAGAGGGGGTATGATTGAAATTTATAAAATCATGAGTGGGGTTGAATGGGTAAATTGGGAAAGGTTATTTATCTTTTCAAACAACACTTGAACTAGGGGACTTTCCATGAAACTAGAAACCTGCAGATTTAAAACAAATTGTAGGAATTATTTTCTCACTCTGTGCACAATCAAACAATGAAATCTTTTGCCAGAATACATGCTTAAGGCAACTAACTTAATGGGATTCGTGGATTGGACATGATCCTGAAGGAAAATTTATAAATGGTAATTAGCCAGGTATACTTGGGAAAGCCAATGCTTATCCCTGGGAGTGCGATACAAGAAATAGGTCAATTATTGGAGATGTGATGAATAGTTAAGACCCAGACTGCCACTGTTATAAACAAAATGTTGGGCTTGCTGGACCCTGGTCTGATTGAATATAGAATTTCCTTTGTTCTTATGTTTTTCATAGCACGGCATGGCGACATAAAGCATAGTGTCTATCAGGATAAAGGACTCTTAACTCCTTGAAATGTAAGAGAGCCCTTGCATATTACTTGCACTCCAACATCCAGCCTCTGACCCTCGCAGCCTAGATGTTAAGGAGAATTTAATATAGTTGCTTGGTTTCTTCAGTAAAGTGTCTCATGTTCTTCTGGCTTCTAGCAAGGCATTAACCAAAAGATCTTACGGCTTTAAATGGGGATGATCTGGTGTGAGGGCAAGGTCCTATATCCCTTCTGTTGCACTTCTTCCGCACCCCCCAAAAATTGCTTGAATGCCTTCTTCATCTTTCAGAATCTCATCTCAAAACCAAATCTGTTTAGGGTCATCTTGGTGCACATGGTGCTTATCATTAACATGTAGAAGAAAATCTAATTTCAGCATTGACTAACACCCTTGATGAAGTAACCCCTTTAAGATCTTTTTATCTCTGTTAGAAGGGAAAAAGGTGGTATATCAATGAGCTTCAAGAGGGGAGGCTTATCCTTCAGAGATATAAATACCTCTAGTGGCACGTGCTTACTGGGCCGGGCGCATAACTGCGGCTTAGGCGCACACTTGCGCGCATACAACCCGCACGCACATTTCGACGCACTTAAGCGCATACAGATTTACATGCCTATATCCATGGCACCACCGGAAACGGAGATCAAGGCTCAAGGCCTCTGCCCAGCATACCATATCAGAGCCGCACAAAACGAAGAAGCCAACGCCCTGTGCGTCCAGTGCGAGGAGGCCCTGGGAGATCCAGCCCAGGGCCAGTCCCACCCAGGGCCGAGTACTAGCTCCTCAATGAGTACCCCGGACCTAGCAAATTCCAGCGGAACTCCCCCTCAAACGGGGACCCCCAGGGACTCAGCGCCCCCTAGCTTGGACCCAGCATCCATTTCATGGGTGGAATTCTTCAAAGGCCTACACACCTTCGTTCACATGCAGATGGAGCCTCCGGCAAAACAGCCATAGCCTCCACCAGAAGACCTTCATGTCCCAGGCCCCTCTAGGCCCAGACAAATGTTTCCACCGCCCAGACGTCCCACCTAAGGGGACACGAATAACTCTGAGGAGGAGTCAGAGCCCCTAGAAGAGGGGGAAATTCCCCCTGGGGACAGAGCCTCACCGGACCATGAGACGCTTCTTCACCAAGGACGAGCTCCCAGACCTGGTAACCCACAGCCTGAAGGATCTTGCTATCCCGGGCCAAGTGCTTCAGGGGAACCTAAGATGAATCCCCTGCTTAGTGGGACTCCGCCAGACCTCCCACCATTTCCCTCTGTTACAAGCCGTCCAGCAACTAATTGTCCTGGAATGGAGTGCTCCAAAGTCCTCATTCAAAGGGGGACGAGCTATGGCAGCCATGTACCCTCTGGACCTGGCGGCCAAAGACCTTCTGACATGCCCAAAAGTGGATGCCATGGTCTGCGCGGTCTCGAAGCGCACTACCATCCCAGTGGAGGGAGGTGCAGTGCTCAAAGATGCTCATGACCGACGTCTGGAATCCATCCTTAAACAATCCTTTGATGTCGCCGCTATGTCCCTACAAATAGTGACCTGCTGCACCTTGGTGACACGTGCCTGCCTATCACAGACCAGGAGCAACACCCCTGGGGAAGCCATGAAACCAGCAGTATCATTCCTTGCGGATGCTGCTTCCGATCTGGTGTGCACAGCGATCAGAGGGGTGTCATCAGCTGTGGCAGCCAGGAGGCAACTCTGGCTCCGAAGCTGGTTGGCCGACGCATCTTCCAAAACGCGACTCACAAGGATGCCCTTCAAGGGATCCCTCCTGTTCGGCAGCGAACTAGAAAAACTGGCTAACAAATGGGGCGAGTCCCCATTGCCGCGACTACCGGAGGACAGGAATAAGAAACACCAACGACCCTTCCCCCGATCTTCCAGGGGCAGAGGTTCGCAGCGCTTCAATCCATACAAAAACTCTTATCACGTGCCTCGACCTGCAGGCAGGAACCAGTCTTTTTGGAACAAGCACAACAAAAGGGGAATTTGCTCAGGCCCCAGCCGCACCCCACAATGAGATTCGGCCGACCCGTCCAAAGGAAGAAGCCATAGGGGGCAGACTTGCCCTATTCTACCAAAGATGGGTCGAGATAACTTCGGACAAGTGGGTCCTAACCATCATTCGAGAGGGGTACTACCTGGACCTCCTCTGGACAAGTTCGTGGAATTCCCCTGCCACGACCCCTCCCAAGAGTGTGGCAGTGGAGGTGACTCTGACCAGATTACTGGCCCTAGAGGCCATAACCCCAGTGCCTCTGCAACAAATACATACTGGACACTATTCCATCTATTTTATCGTCCCCAAGAAAGAGGGAACGTTCAGGCCCATCCTGGACCTCAAGTCAGTCAACCGCCACCTGAGGATCCCCCGCTTCCACATGGAAACCCTACGCTCTATAATAAGGGCGATACAACTGGGAGAATTCCTCACATCCCTGGATCTGTCGGAAGCCTACCTACACATTCCGATCCATCAAGAACATCAGCACTTCCTTCGCTTCAAAATCCTGGACCGTCACTACCAGTTCCGGGCATTACCCTTCGGGTTAGCCACAGCACCCCGGACGTTCACCAAGATAATAGTGGTGGTGGCTGCAACACTGAAGAAGGAAGGAATCCTCGTACACCCTTACCTAGACGATTGGTTGGTCAGGGCGAAATCCCCAGAGGAAAGTCGCCAGGCAATCAGCAGTGTCCAGACCCTACTGGAGAGTCTTGGATGGGTGGTCAACACAAACAAGATCTGTCTGCAACCCTCACAGAAGTCCGATTCGACACCAGGGAAGACCAGGTCATCCTGACACCAGCGAGGAGACTAAAACTGATGAACCAGTTACGAACCCTGCTGAGCAAACATCGCCCCACAGCATGGGATTACCTACAAGTCCTCGGTCTCATGGCATCTACGCTGGAAGTAGTACCATTAGCACGAGCTCATATGAGGCCCCTGCAGCGCTCACTCCTATCGCAATGGAGCCCACTGTCTCAGAACTACACTGTACGTCTACCGTTCCCGGGCAAAGTTCGAACCCAACTATGGTGGTGGCTACAAGACGGCCACCTGAGCCAGGGAACAAGACTATCCTCACCGACCTGGATCCTGCTCACCACAAATGCCAGCCTACGAGGGTGGGGGAGCACACTGCGAAGAGCTAACCGCCCAAGGGCAGTGGAATGCAGAAGAGTCGGGGTGGAACATCAATCGCCTAGAAGCCAGGGCAGTCAGACTAGCCTGCCTGTGGTTCGGTCACAGACTCTGAGACAAAGCGGTCAGGGTAATGTCGGACAATGCCACAACAGTGGCATACATCAACCGTCAGGGAGGAACCAGAAGCCAACAGGTGTCCCTGGAAATAGACCCCCTAATGTGGGCGGAAGGGAACCTCCAGGAGATCTCTGCCGTCCACATCGCTGGGAAAGACAACATCACGGCGGATTACCTCAGCAGAGACAGTCTAGACCCAGGAGAATGGAAGCTGTCGACCACAACGTTCCAACTGATAGTGAACCGTTGGGGAACACCAACCATGGACCTTCTGGCAAACCGGTCCAACGCCCAAGTACCCAGTTACTTCAGCCACAGACGGAACCTCAGACCCAAGGCATCAATACCCTGGTTCAGACATGGCCACAGGATACTCTGCTATACGCCTTCCTACCGTGGCCCCTACTATTCGCGATCATTCACAAGATAAGTCTACACAGGGGACAGGTACTTCTTGTGGCCCCGGACTGGCCAAGAAGACCATGGTACGCAGACATGCAGAGATTACTGACAGGAAACCCCCTGCCACTACCTCCACACACAGACCTGCTCCAACAGGGACTGATCCTCCACGAGGACCCAGCTCGATTCTCTCTTACGGTCTGGCCATTGAGAGGGCTCGCCTGAGAAAACGGATACTCGGGAGCTGTAATCGACACCCTCTCCAAGCAAGCAAATTCTCCACATCTCTAACATACATAAGGGTGTGGAGAGTATTCGAAGCCTGGTGCGAGGACCACAACATCATACCTCGCTCAGTCAAAATCCCCGCAGTCTTGGAATTCCTACAGAACGGCCTACAGAAGGGATTGTCCCTCAACTCCATCAAGGTACAGGTGACCACATTATCATGCTATGGCGCCAAGAACGAGGGCGGCAGCATAGCCTCTCACCCGGATGTCTCCCACTTCCTAAAAGGAGTTAAACACATCCGACCACCCCTAAAGTGGCCGGTACATCTTTGGAACCTCAACCTGGTCCTGGATTTCTTAACAGGAGCCTCGTTCAGACCTCTCCGAGGCCTCTCTCTCCGAGTGTTAACATTGAAAACAGCCTTCCTGCTGGCAGTCTGTTCAGCCCATCGCATATCCGTGCTACAAGCACTATCCTATCGTGAGCCGTTCCTCAGGCTCAACCCTGGAACCATCCAGTTGCGCACGGTTCCCTCGTTCCTCCCCAAAGTGGTGTCTCATTTCCACCTTAACCAAACCAACTCGCTACCATCGCCAGATGAACATAAGAATTTGGAAGAGGCCAAATGTCTACGCCACCTCAGCATCGGCAGACTCCTGGCCAGATAGCTGGAGTTGTCGGAACCCATAGGAAAGACAGACCACCTATTCGTCCTTCACAGCAGGAAGAAGCAAGGGGAAGCGGCCTCACGAGCAACCATAGCCCGCTGGATCAAGGAAGTCATCAAGGTGGCCTACGTAGAAGCAGGCAAGCCACCGCCTCTACAAATCAAGGCCAATTCTACTAGGGTCCAGGCAGTGTCCTGGGCAGAAACCAAGATGCAGTCACCTGCTGAGATCTGCAGGGCGGCAACATGGTCCTCCATCCACACCTTTTCCAGGTTTTACTGCCTTGGATATTCAGGCTCGGGACACAGCATTCGCAAGGACAGTACTAAGTGGGTCACAGGCAGCCTCCCACCCGGTTTGGGAGTATCTTTTATACATCCTATTGGTCCTGAGTCCATCTGCTACATGCTAGAAAATGGAGAAATTACTTACCTGATAATTTTGTTTTCCTTAGTGTAGACAGATGGACTCAGCATCCCACCCACGGCTGCCGTTACTCATGAAAGCCTCTGGGGACAGCTCCGAGAACAAGGGAATCAAGGGTAAGCTATGCTTTCCTTCATCTAGGGCACCCACCCTATCGGGTGTCGACGTTTCCCAGTTGAGGGCACTGGCGATCTCCAGCTATAGCCAATTCAACCAATTCAAGTTAATCAATTTAACTTTATAACTTGGTTATTCAAGTTATGAAGTTACACAAGTTTTTCAAATTAGTCAGTCACACATATATCCACAATGCTTTTCCAGGTGAATACTGAAGAGCTGCACTTCCTGCAGGGGTATATGTACTAGGGCTGACGTCAGATTGAAATCTGATCCGTCTCCAACTGCTATCAGAAGTACTCTATACCCATTGATCCTGAGTCCATCTGTCTACACTAAGGAAAACGAAATTATCAGGTAAGTAATTTATCCATTGGATACACAACAACACCCTTAACCCATTAACAACAAGCAATCTTTTGACCCCCATGCCCTCACAAGTTTGAAACTATACATACTCTACTCCCTCTATCAGCCATGAAAACATACTAACCAGCCCCCCCCCCCCCCCCCCCCCCCCGGTCATCCCTTCTAAACCCTGTTATGAGAATCATATTATAGTTCTGACTACGAATTTCAATGTGCAAAACCCGCCCTCCTCTCCTAACCTTTTCTAAAAAATCATGTTATAAGAACACTCAGATCAACTACTACGAATTACCATATCTATCCCCCCCGAGCTAGCAGAACTACTATATTTTACCATGATCCTTGAAAACGTTACGATCTCAACCACAACTATGATAATCAATATTTATTGTTACATTTGCGATGTTCTCCAATGTACAAACCCCTAATGTTTTCGTTATGATTAATATACTAACCCCAATTGTTCATGTTATGACTGTAAAACGTTGTTATAATTGTAAACCGGAGTGAAGGCTTGTACCAAACTTCGGTATATAAAAGCTTATAAATAATAAATAAAATACTGATTTGGTCAATTTTGAGCGAATCTCATCTTTCTTTTTATCAGATTATAGAATCTTTAGTTTTGTGTCAGTTTAATGATTTTATTCAGGATAAACAGGTCTTAGACCAGTTCCAGTTTGGCTTTAGAAAGTCACTGAGTATGGAAATATTACCACCCGCTCTTGATATTAGAGGAGGACTTGATGTTGGCTAGGATTATGTTCTTGTCCTTCTTGGTGCTTTCAATACCCTGGACCATCACATCCTCATCTGTCGACTAAAGGAGTGTGCCATTTCCGTCCTTGTGCTACAGTAATTTTCTTTTTTCTTTCTTTTTTCTTTATCTATCTATCTATCTATCTATTTATTTATTTATTTATTTATTTTAATGAGCGATCCTAACAGGTGCGGATACATAACAGCTCAACATGGCATTCCATCTCAAGTGGCGCCCCCCAGGGATCAGCCATATCTGCTGTTTTATTTAACATCTATTTGGCACCCATTTGCAAGTTATTGGCTGTTTTCTGTGTGGGATACTGGTTATAAGCTGATCCTTTTTTTGTATTTTTACACTCCTCTTGGTCTGAAATGATTGCTATTTGCTTGTCTACGGTTAGGCAGTGGTTGAAGCACAAGTTAAAATCTGTTAAAAGTTTATTTATTTAAAACTTTTTTTATACCAGCACTAGTGGGTACATCATACCGGTTTACATCCGAACCAAAGGTTGTGTGGTTTGAAACCTCTTTTATATTCATCTGATTTTAGTAATGTTATACAGGCCATGATCTTGCCATTATTTGATTACTGTAATTCATTTTGGATTATCTGCCTGTTCCTTAAAAGCATTGCAGATGCTGCAGCCAGATTGATTTTTGGGAAGAAAATGAGAGAACATATTACACCTGTTCTTTACCCACTACATTGGCTGCTGGTATTCTGGCATGTGAAATTTAAGATTTCACTGTTGGTATATAAGTCTTACAATTCGATTCATTTCCCTGGGCAAATTCAATGTTATAAATTTACAATCCAACACGCTGTCTTCACTCATCGTGGTGTGGCCTATTAGTGGATCCATCAGTACGGCAAGGGGTTTTTTTCTATTGCAGCACCAATATTTTGGAACTTGCTGCCTGAAAATGTCAATCCACCTGTACTGAGACTTTAGAATCCTGCTAAAGACTTTATTTCAGCAAGCAAATGGCTCTGGCACTAAACTTTCAGAAGGGAATCTTTGATAAAATTAGAAAAATAGTTAAAAAAAAAAATTGAAAGGTAGAGCTACAAAGATAAAATGTGAACAACAAATGTGAGCATTGTTAAAAAAAAAAAAAAAAGAAAAAATTACCAGCCTAGAAGCACAGTCCATAAGTATTTTATGCATTAAGAAAGGGAGAAGGAAGGTCAAATGATTGCCAGCATGGCTAAAAAGTGAGGTGAAAGAGGCTGTTTTAGCCAAAAGATCTTCATTCAAAAATTGGAAGGATCCATCAGAAGAAAATAAGATAAAGCATATGCACTGGCAAGTTAGCCTGTCTTATCAGTATCTTACATTTAAGAGAGAATTTGAAAGGAAGTTTGCTATAGAGGCAAAAACTCACAATAACAACTTCTTAAAATATATCCGAAGTAGAAAGCCTGCGAGGGAGTCATTTGGATCGTTAGATGATCGAAGGGTTAAAGGGGCACTTAGGGAAGATAAGGCAATCGTGGAAAGATTAAATTATTTCTTTGCTTTGGTGTTTACTGAACAACATGTTGGGGAGATGCCCATTCTGGAGATTGTTTTCAAGGGTGATGATTCAGATGAACTGAACCAAATCACGGTGAACCTGGAAAATGTGGTAGGCCTGATTGACAGACTGAAGAGCAGTAAATCACGTGGACCTGATGGCATACACCCCAGGGTTCTGAAAGAACTAAAAAATGAAAATTCAAGCCTGTTTCAATTAATTTCTAACCTATCATTAAAATTATCCATTGTACCTGAAGATTGGAAGATGGCCAATGTAACCCTGATATTTAAAAAGGGCTCCAGGGGTGATCTGGGAAACTGTAGACCAGTGAGCCTGACTTCGGTGCTGTGAACACAATGGAACACAGCCAGCATGGATTTACCCAAGGGAAGTCTTGCCTCACAATCTTCTACGTATTTTTTTTTTTTTTTAAAGGGGTGAATAAACATGTGGACAAAGGTGAACCGGTAGATCTGGTCTATTTGGATTTTCAGAAGGCATTCGACAAAGTCCCACATGAGAGGCTTCTAAGAAAACTAAAATGTCATGGGATAGAAGGCAATGTTCTTTTGTGGATTGTAAACTGGAGAGTAGGATGAAATGGTCTATTTTCACAGTGGAAAAAGGTAAACAATGGAGTGCCTCAAGGATCTGTACTTGGACCAGTGCTTTTTAATATATTTATAAATGATCTGGAAACGGGTACGATGAGTGAGGTGATCAAATTTGCAAATGACACAAAATTATGCAGAGTAGTTAAATCTCAAGTGGATTGTGATAAATTGCAGGAGGACCTTGCGAGACTGGAAGATTGGGCTTGCAAATGGCAGTTGAAATTTAATGTGGATAAGTGCAAAGTGATGCATATGGGGAAAAATAACTTTTGCTGTAGTTACACAATGTTAGGTTCTACCTTTAGGAGTTACCACCCAGGAAAGAGATCTAGGGGTCATGGTGCACAATACATTGAAATTGTCGGCATGGTGTGGTGTGGTGTGGTGATCAAAAAAGCAAACAATGTTAGGAATTATTAAGAAGGGCATGTCATGATGCCTTTGTATAGCTCCATGGTGAGACCACATCTTGAATACTGTGTACAATTCTGGTCACCGCATCTCAAAAAAAAAATAGTTGCACTAGAGAGAGTGCAGAGAATAGCGATCAAAATAAGTGGCATAGAACGGCTGCCTTATGAGAAAAGGCTAAGAAAGTTAGGACTCTTCAGTTTGGATAGGAGATGATGGGGGGGGGGGGGGGTATGATAGAGGTCTACAAAATCATGAAAGGACTTGAACAAGTTAATGTGAATTGGTTATTTACTCTCTCAGATAATGAGAAAAATAGGGGGCTCTCCATGAAGTTAACAAGTAGCTCATTTAAAATAAATTGAAGAAAATTCTTTTTCACTCAGTGACTAGTTAAGCTCTGGACTTCATTGCCAGAGGATGTGGTTACAGCAGTTAGTGTAACTGGGTTTAAAAAAGGATTGGATAAGTTCCTGGGTAAAAAATCCATAAACTGCTGTTAATAAGCAATAGTGGCTTGTGATTTATTTGTTGTTTGGGTACTTGCCAGGTACTTATGTCTTGGATTGACCGCTGTTGGAAACAGGATGCTGGGCTTGATGGACCCTTTGTCTGACCCAGTATGGGTATCTTATGTTTTTATGTTCAAGCTTATGACTGCAACATTTTATTTAGTAATTTGTACATGTTTTAGTTTATTTCATTTGAGTGTTTTGTTGTAGATGCATTTATTATTCTATTTTGGTTTATTTTATTGTGTGAATTATTTATGAATGTTTTATCTGTGTCATCTTAGGCCTCAGAATAGGTGATTAGCAAATGCTTAATAAAAATAAACATAAACAGTTCTGTTTAACCTCTCTCTAGTTGTGAAGTTCTTGAAGGGTTTGCTGCAGTTGAAGCCTCCTATCAAACCTCTTGCAGTGTCATGAAACATCAATCTGGTTCTTTCCCAGTTTATGGAGTCCTCTTTGAGCCTGTTGACTCTCTGAGCTCAAGTACCTAACCTGGAAGATGATCTTCCTCCTTCCTTTTTTTTTTTTGTGGCAGTTACTTAATACACAGTCAGTGAACTCCAGGTGCTAGTGAATTATTCACCCTTTATACCAGATTTCATCATGGTATTTATTTATTTGTATTTAATAACTGCCCTTTTTGAATAAGAAATTCACTCTAGATGGGTTACAACATAGTAGAGTGGTAATATATAATCAAAGACCCATAGGTGTAGCTATTTAACAATTCTAACCTGAAGGGAGAAGGTGGGCAGTAAGGACTAAACTTAAAATAGATCAAACCATAGGGCTAAACTAAAATAAATTAAAATATAGTAGTGCTTGGCATGCATCCTAAGTTCCTGGTCAAGTTAATATCACATTTTCATCTAATCCAGTTAATTGTCCTACCAGTATTTTACCCTAGGCCACATATTGTAAAAGTAAAAAGGCCCTTATTTTCCTGGCTTGCAAGAGAGCTGTCACCTTCTGCCGGGAGTGGCCCAAGCTCTTAGAAAGTCTACCTAGCTTTTTGGGGTTTTTTTTACCCTTAATAGATGTGGAAATGTTGACAAAACATACCATTTTAATTAGAAAGCTGATTTCATCTCCTCCTTTTATGCCCAAATCTTAAAGAAGTATGTCAGGACCCATAAAGTTAGGGCTATGGCTTTGCTGGTCACCACTTAAGGTCCACCTCCATTGAAGAGATTTGAAAAGCTGTAATTGGAGTTCACCTCACACATGTACATCCCATTACTCTCTGTCTACAACCTTCCCGCAATATAGTAGGTTTGTTCTCCAGTCTCTTTGACTAGTGAAACATATCTACATCCTTCCTATGGCCCATTTGTATAATTTTGGGTTGTCTACCATATTTAAATATGAGTTTTCCTCAATAAATGTATTTTTGCTCTTTGGTGGTTCTTTTTTCCCTTTTTGTTGGGATTTCCATGTATTTGACTTGCTGACCTGCTCATCTTCAGAGAAAGTGAAGTTTCTTACTATTAACAAGTGTTCTGTTAACAATAAGCAACTTTTCAACATTTTTATGAGCGACATATTAGGATTGTTGGGAAAGGTTGTCTTTTTGCCATTGATACCAAAATCCGTAATAGGGTGGACAATCAGGAAGGTATGGAAAACATGAGGAGGGATCTAGTGAAGCTCAAGGAAGGGTCTAGGGTCTGGCAGCTACGATTTAATGCTAAAAATGCAGTTATGCATTTGGGATGCAAAATCCCAAAGGAGAAGAGAGGTGTACAGTATTGGAGGTGAAATTCCAAGTACAAAGGAAGAGTGGGATATGGGGGTAATTGTATCTAATGATCTTAATGTGGCCAAGCAGGTGAATAAAGCATCAGCAATAGCCAGAAAGGAATGCATAGAGAGAGGATTGGTCACCAGAAAATGGGAGGTGCTATTGCTCCAGTATAGGTTCCTGGTGATACCTCATTTGAAATACTGTGTACAGTTTGGAGACTGCATCTTCAAAAGGATATAGACAGGATGGAGACAGTTCAGAGGGTGGCTACTATTTTAGTCAGTGATCTTTCTAAAGTATATGGGGATAAATTTAAAGATCTTAACTTGTACACCTTAGAGCAGGGGTGGGTACTTCCGGTCCTCGAGGGCCACAAATCAGTCTGGTTTTCAGGATATCCCTAATGAATATGCATGAGAGATTTGCATGCACTCTGCCTCAGTTGTATGCAAATCTATGTCATGCATATTCATTAGGGATATCCTGGAAACCAGACTGGTTTGTGGCCCTCGAGGACCGGAAGTGCCCACCCCTGCCTTAGAGGAAAGTCAAGATAGGGGAGATATGTTAGAAGCCTTTAAATATCTCAAAGATTTCTATGGAAAGGAGGCTGTAAAACGAGGGGTCATGGGATGGTGTGAAAAGGAGTAGATTCAAGAGTAATCTTAGGAAATATTTCTTTTCAGAGAGAGTGGTGGATGCATGAAACAGCCTCCCAGTGGTGGAGACAAAAACAGTATTTGAATTCAAGAAAGAGTGGGATAAATACAGGGCATCTCTAAGGAAATGATGGGATTATAAATCTAAATTAATGGGACAGACTGGATGAGCCATATGGTCCTTTTCTGCCATCATGTTTGAAGATAGTTCACCAGTCGCACAGTCATTTTGTCATCCTCTTATGGAGTAGTTCTCACCTACATTCCCAGTCAAAGCTTTTATTTGGAAGTGAGATTAGCCATGAGGCTGCTGCAGAATAAGAACTCTTTCCCTTTCTAGAAAGCTCAGGAAACCTGTTTGTTCAGCACCAAGCATGGTCATATGATCCACATGTGTGATTGGTAAACTGCCGCCTTCAGAGAATATCCAGGGCTGGAAAAATCCCAGGTGCCAGGTTGCCCAAACATCCAAAATTTGGCACCTGGGAGAGCAAGAGTGAGTCAACAGTGTTCATTAATTCTATAACAAAAACAGGCAAGAGATGGAAAGGAAATGCTGATAGGAAATTCAAATGGTTTGGTGAAAGTTAATCTTTGTGAAGCTTAGCAGAAAATGTCAAATGCAGTTTAGTCTCTGTGTTAGGTTTTATTGGTGAAAAAGTTAGTGCTATATAGGATGAGTTTGCTGAAAGTAAATAATTATAAATAATAATTGTCTTATGATGTATTTGTCAAAAATGCTTTACATGAAATTGGTCAGTTTATTGCCCAGTTACAATTCAAATCCATTTTATCTGCTTTGGAAGAAAGGAAAAGTTGAATCAACCTTGGAATCTGAGCATGAGAATCCCAAATCTGCAGCTGTTTCAAGCTGACACTTTCGACGACAGAGCTTTCTCACCATTATTCATAATTTGTTTAATGCACAAAACATCCTGAATGTGGGGGAAATAAGAGCAAATAACGGGGGAGTTTGAAATATGGTAGTACATTACAAAGAGCTGTTTTTTCGATTTGTGAATTTTTGTTTTTTTAAATATAAATGAACAGAATGTTTCAGCACTTTGCATATGGACACATGGTGATTTTGAAAAGGAAAAAGTGTCTTTGCTAGATGTCATTATTCATGTTTCGGTGATGAACTATATACATGGCATTTACAGGAGAATAGTTTGCAGCCAGGCTGAAGTTCTGAAATTGAATCCCTCAGTCTTTGCAAGTAGATTTGAGTAAAAAAAAAAAACAGATTGAAGAGCCAAGAAAACAGTTCAAAGTTATGAAAAGATCATATACAAAGCATTGGTTCTAGGAATAAGGGAAAACTGTGAACCTGAAGATGCAGAAGATGGCTCTGATGTACTCGGGTTTGAAGTTCTGCCTGTGGAAGTGCCAGGACTAATGAAGCAGAAAGAGAGAAGCTTAGAAGTGCCAAGAACAACATTAGGTCTACTTCATGTTGTTTATGCGGCTGTAGAGAGCTCTGTTGTGCTTGCTGGAAATAATCTATTCAGCTGTGCAAATAGTTTTAATCACCTGCATGGTGCTTATAAACCTATGTAAAACACTAAGAACTTGTATAATGTATTAATTAGTCTTATTTGTGCACTCGTGTTGCCTTCCCAAACAGTTTGTTTTTGCTCTGTGTTCTTTATTTACTGTAGACTAGATGAATGACAGGTTTTTTTTTACTTTGAGATGACTTTTAGAATTTTGAGTGGTTAAAACAAAATAAGATCATTTCAACATTGGCCCCAGGAAAAATTTGTCTCTTGATGGCCAAAATATTTGTCATCTTAGTTTTCTTTTCAGTCTGTTTCTAACCTGGCCTGGTTATCTCTGACCTTTTAATTCTAGAAATGTTTGACCTTCCAAGTTGAGATAATTTCTGAGAGAGAAAGGTTATTAGATATATTTATCAGCTTTTATCCTGAATTAGCATTTTTACCATGCATGATAAGATCCAAAATGACTTCTTACAAATGTCACAATGCTGAAATACCTGATAACCCTTAGACTCTCTTACAAAAAGACAGCACAACATGATATTTTCTTTGTGTGTTTAGACATGTGTAAAAAAGGAAGGAAATGGATTATGTAAGTGACATTCTACAATCTAAAAAAGATTTTTTAAAAGGCTAAAAAGTAAATGTGATAAACGTGCTCTTCTAAATTATGTATACCCTCAGTGTTAAACTTTTCAGCCGTTTCTGATCTTTATGCAGCTGTATTGCTCTGAAGTTTTGCAGAATTTACAACAGATATGCTTAAAATATTTCTGAATCAAGAAGTTTTGTGAAGTGGTTTACTATCTGGTAACCAACTGGTTCTGGTTTGCAGCTCCCATTTCAACACATTCTAAGTTTTTCAGCATGAAAATCTTTGAAACAGAAGGTAAAAATACAGGCCCAGCTGTCCTGGTCTTTATAACCTAGAGTTCAGTGGCTAGCCTGGCTATCACCTTCTTAGTGTTAATAGTACATGAAATCCATTTTCAGTGTATATAAATGAAATTCAGAGCATGTAGAGACAGAACTAAAACTTGCTTGGTTTTTTTCAGTGATGAAAACCATTTTATAAGTGTAAATTTCCTTAAAATTGTAGGCAATTGCTATCCTTGCCCTGAGACTGTAGATGTGAAATGCAGATGTGAGAAAACAGTTCTTTCGGTGCCCTGTGGCAGAGAGCGTACTACCAAACCACCCAGATGTAAAATGCTTTGCAGGTTAGTATGCACTGTCGAAGTATACTGAGTGCTGTTCTGTATATTCAGTGACCATTTATGATTCCATTCCAGCTGTGGTTTTAAGCAGCATTCCCAATCTCTTGCGTGTCTCAGCACACCTGGCACTGGGCTGTCTTAGTCATGGCATGCCATCTCTTCCTCCCTACCCCATCACAGCCCTGACATTGTCGCCATCAGTTCTTTCCTTTCCCCACCCCCTCGATACAATCATCATCTCACCCACCACAATTTCCATCCTTCCTGCAGTACACAGCAAATGACCTCAGATAGTGCCTGTTTCTGCAGCTAAGGTAAACTCCCTTGTATGCTGCCCTGCTTTCACAACCACAGGCCCTTCTGCTTGGCTGCTTCTCTCCTAAGAGAGGTGGATGGGAGTTGCTACAGCCGGGATAGGCTCCACTGCCACCAGTTTCCTCTTGGTTGGGAGATGGAGGGAGTATGTCTTCTCTGGACTGCTGTGTCCACTCTACATTGAATCTACATGTTGCTGCATGTTCCTGCTGCTGACTACTGCTACTCTGCTGCTTTTCCTTTGAGACAGCAACACCATGTTTTCTTAGGTCCTGGAGCATGTTTAAAACTTGTGGGCTAGTTTGGCACTAATCTCATGTATCGTGAGATTAATAAAGTCAACTTAGTTTTCAAAATGCCTCCTGGGTCTAGCGTAGGCTTTGTTTTCTTTGGTGGTTGAATGGAGTCTTCAGCACCTCCAGGACTGGGACAACGTTCAGCAGCAGCAGTAGTAGGGAGGAGTTTGTGGTCTGCCACTTCCTTCAGAACCAAGACAGCCTTGAGCAGCAAGTTGGTGCTGCCACCTTCTGGCCAGGCAACCTCTGATTGTGGTTGTGGTAGGATGGGCTCTGTGGTGTTGCCTTCTGGCCCAGGGTAACTTTTTGACAGTAGTGGGATGGGCTCTGTGGCCCTCCTTCTGGCAGGGGCAGCCTCTGACAGTATTGGTGAGTTGGGCTGCATGGATAGCTATATACCTGTATATGTGTGATGGCACAGCAGTGTGCTGCAGCAATTGGAAAACCCTGAGTATATAGGCCATGCATCTTGTCAAAACCTTTTGACAAGTGGCCACACCTACTTCTGGTTTAAGTCCTGACCCTTTCCCACCATCAGCCAATCAGCATTGACTTCAGGGTAAGCTCTGCCCCCACGGATCCTACCTCCAAGCCAGTCAGTGCTCACTTCTGGGTTAAGCCCCTCCCCTTTGACATCCAGCTTAACTTCACTCAAGCTACTCCCCATTTTTGCCCTTGGGGCAGCCATTTTGGCTGCCTAGGTGCTGCAATCTTGGATAACAGCATGGCTAAAAGGGGGTCTCCATCTTGGATGACATCACTGGAAATGACATCACGGCTAAAGAGGGAGGCACAGAGTATCGTGAATGACAACACAGCAGTGCTCTTGTTCCCCATACAGAGCGGCATGCCAAGACACGACTTTAAGGAGCATTAGGGGTCAGGGAGAATGGAAAAATACAGGGCTAAATGCAGTTTTTGTGGGGTAATAATGATAATTTGAATAATACATTTAACAGGATATTTAAAGGCAAACCACTTTTTTTTTTTTAAATCCATAGGTTTAACTTGTAACCACAGAGCAGAATTAGGAGCTTCCCCTTACTATTCACCATGCAAAAAAGAATATTTTCCTTAACAGTAACACAATACCACAGCCTGCACCCCCACGGTTCTGTAACACTGCACAGAATATTCAAAATCTGGTGTCCTCCCTGCTTACTTTGTTTTACATCTACAAAACCCCTTTTTTCTACAGATGGTGTATTTCAAAATATGTGGAAGCCATTTATTTTACATCCTACATCCATTCCTGCATCAACCCCTCACATTCTCACTGTTAAATACAGGCAGGGGGTAGAAATGAAGGCTTTTTATTTTAGTGTAAATAAATCGGTTAAGATGTATTCTTTGGCAGAGCACAAGTGTAGGGTGTCAAGCATTCTTCTCCTCATTGATACTTTGCAAGCACGGATCTGTGTTTGACCCAGCGAGGGGGGAGTAGACACACTGCCATCTACCCCTTTCTCTCGGGTAGTTGTAACTCTGCTGTGGCAGTCTGCCAATATATTCTGGACCTCTGGAAAGTAGGTCAGCTGGAGATGAGCACTGTGATGTCCTTCCCATGACCAGATTTGGAAGACTTCCTGACAGAGGGTGTAGAAGCCTATACCTCCTTGCCTGCTTATGTAGAACTTTGCTATTTGGTTGTCTGTCTGAATCAAGGTTTTACTGAAAGAGAGTGAGAGAAAGCCCTTAGAGCATAATTGATGGCTTGCAGCTTCAGGTGCTGGGACCATGATTCTTGTGTCCATGCTGTACTGGTATGGAACCCCCATCTCTTAGTGAAATTGTTGGTAGACAGTCATTTCATGCAGTAGAATGCACAATGAGAGGCCCACAATTACAGCCTCCAGATTTCTTCACCACTGGAGGGATGCTCTTATCCTGGGGATAACTTAGATTTGGTGGGATAATGGCTGATAGAACTGTTTCCATTCATTTTTGTGGCTCCATTTAAGGTCCCACGCGCAGATGAGTTGGAGAAACCACAAGCATCGCAGCTGCTATGTGTCTGAGAAAGACCAGGTATAAAACTTGCTGTCACTTGGACCTGTTGAAGGAGAGACTTACCAAGCCCATCAGCAATGCTGCTCTTTCGATGGGAAGAAATGCTTTCTCAGAGGACAAGCAGAACAAATTCAGCCACATAAGTGAATGACATTGTATCACGCCATTGCAGAAAGTGCTTTCTCAGAAAAAGACTTGGAGTCTTTCTGGACAATGGGTATTCCCACATAGTTGCTGTCATATGAGTCTTCTCTGTCCATTTTCCCCTGCCAAAGTGGAAGAACGTCTGCTCTGTCATTGTCTGTTTGCTGTATTTTATGCATTTTTTTCAGGAATTCCTCCATTTCTTTCTTTTATCTTCAATTTTCTTTTCCCGGTTTTATTTTCTTGTATCTGCTCTAAGATAACTTTTAAAAAAGTTAGTCTTTCTCTATTCACATGTCAAAGAAAAGTTCCAAATCAGGTGTAGGCACAAGATGTCCAGCCAAGATCTTCACAAGCTGTCTTTGCTGTTTGGGTCCCTCGCACGACATTTGTAACGGCACTGAATGTGATGGGAGAATGTGGTATTGGAGCACTATCATTCAGAGAACTTATATAGAAATATCAGTTGTCATCCTCATCTGACAAAGAGAACGGATAGACTGGTATCTAAAAAGAGGAAGAGTCAAGATGGTGGCATGAGTGGCCAGCTTAATGTTTGACTGCTGCTTTTTTTTTTTTTCCTTAGTCTTTTTCCTAGGGAGAGATGACTCATAAGAGGAAAGGGAAGGCTAAAGTTTACCCTTCCAAGACTCCGTCCTCACCTATTTTGCAGCAAACCATTGATCATTTTGTTGTCCTGACTTCTGGGAAGATAGGTTCCAGCTTTCCCGTAGCGGGTCCTGACAAGGGGAGTCATTCCTGCCAGAAGAAGTAGTGTTCTTGAGCCATTTGGATTGGTTTTTCCTGCTGAGAGAGGTGCACTAGCAGCTATTTCTGGAGCGGTGCTTCCCAAAGAGGTCATCACTGCTTCAGGCTCAGAATGAATTGTGCTGATGGTTGTTTCCTCTCTAACATTGATTTCTGAAGTTATGGGGACAATTATTGCACCCTGCATTACCCGACAGAAAGGCAAGGTGAATCAGCTGGATGGTGCCTCCTCCCCAACAGCTCAGGGTGTTGAGGAACTTTCAGGGGCTGCTGTTCCATCTGGGAGGGGTGAATCCCCTGCTGCATCTGGGTAGCCAGATATGGTTACTTTAGATTTACTTTGGAATGCTCTTATGAAGATGGATGCCTCTATTTCCAAACTTTATCTTCAAGGGTGGAAACATTGGCTCGGGGATTTGACTGTCTCGCGCAGGGCTTTTAAAATCTGCCCCTATCCTTTTATTTTTCTCTGGTATTTAAGCAGGATTTTAATTTGATCATGCATTTATTTTTTCGCAATGCTACTGCCTTGGTTTTAGGACAGATTATGGTTTTACCCTGATACAGTGAGTTACCCAGGAAAATGTCATACTTACTCTATCACTCTATGGTGTGACTACATCATGAGTACTGTGTGCAGTTCTGGTCAAATCATCTCAAAAAAGATATAGTTGCTTCCCATCCCAAGTTGTATAGGGAGGGGCCGTTGTGGGTGTGTCTTGCCTTTTTACTGGCAAGAGACTATGGCTGTATATAGAAGCTAGCACCTCTGCTTTGTCCCATGGTTCTGTTAATTTCTCCCAGTCTTGGGAAAAAGGCTGTATGTGGCTCTGTGTTGTGCACATCCACCAATCCTTAGGGAGGTGTGGGGTCAGCGGCACTGCTTGAGCTGTGCTGGGATACTCTGATGTCTGCATGCTCAACTTTGGAAAGACAGGATTTAGCATAACTAGCTTTTTTTTTTTCTTCTTCAATAATTGAACCATACTTTGAGATAGTTGTAATTGATACCTAGATTCTTTTAAATCAGATAACATTTCCTGGTTTGCTTCTTCTATTTTTAAATTTGCTTCTTGTAGCTGGCAAAGCTTTGCTGTGTATTGTTTACTTTCCTTGTCTGCAGAGAGCTGTTTACCTTGGCTTTCTACTGAAAGCTGTTGGGTCAAGATCTTATTTTCAGCTTTTAACAAATTCAGTTTCAGTAAGGTATGTCTCCTGAAGAGACAAGTTCTCTAATTCAAGCTGCCAGATTTTTTTCTTTCTTTTTTTTTTTTTCAGAGGCCTGAATTTCTGAGTGCACTTCTTTCTCCACATCTTAAAATCACTAATTTGGCTATCATAGCTAACTGTAGTTGTAGGTCGGTTAATTGGTTTCTCAAAGACTTAATATTTTTTCTGATTCTTCTCGCTGAGTTGTAATAGCCATTTCTAACTCCTGAATTCTATTTTCATCCCCCTCTGAGTCTATCTCCAATCTTGCTGGATTTGTTCAAGGTATACAGGTGGTTTATCTAAATGAGGGTCTGTGGACTGAGCTTCAGCGACCTGCTTTTCTAAAGCTTTTATTTTTTTCTGTTAATTCTTGGTTCTGTTTTGCCATTAACTTGTGGTCTTCTTGCAGGGAACATTTTTTAATGATATCCTCTATCTCTGCTCTTAGCTGGCTAATGTCTTTCTCCAGTACCTGATTTGTTGCCTGTAAATGTGAGTTATCACTTTGCAGTAATTCTCTTAGTAAGTGCAAAGTGGTAGCATATTCTGCTAATGTCTTAAGGGTTAATTTAGATTCACTGGTAGATTCCTTCTTAGTGAAAATGTGTAATTTTCACTAATTCTTTATTTTCTAGTTCTACTAAATCTATGTGCACATCGGATGGCATTTCGGCGGATGGGTGTGGTCTATCCTATCTCTGTGAACCTCCAGACTGTAAACAAGTTTAGGGGTGCAGGGACCTGTCTGCTACAGGACACTTCCAATTACCTTCCCACCTTACTCCATGATCCTAAGTCAGGAAAAGACAACGTATTTTCTCCTCAGAAACAGACTTTTTTATATCAGATTTGGCAAGTTATAGTATTTAGAAAATAACAATTCCTCTCTGTAACATCCTGGACACTAAGCACCAGTTTTCCCTAAAGAAAGTTCTGTATCATGCGTGGTTTCACACATGCCATACACCTTAGCCTGCTTAATATATTAATACTTATGGCTAACTGATCCCAGCTTTAGGTGATATCCCTCTGTTTTATCTCTAAAGCAGATGCTGACTGGAGGTCTGGAAAATGTGGACAGGGGAGAGGCTTGCTTCATGGGCTTGGTACTGACAGAGGGCAGGCTGTTCCGGAAGGAGACTTGCTTCTGGCTCTGCTGCTTGCAGGCGGTCTGAGCTTGTTCTCGCCCCTCACCGTCTTTGACTTCATGTCACTCTCCGCACCTGAGTCAGGTGTCTCCTCTCTCCAATCTCCTGGCCACACCTGGTCTTCTCCCCTCAATAGCAGGAAGTAATGGTCTGCTTCTTACTCCCCTTTCACTTTCAGAGATGCTTTGCCACAGGTTCTTGCTTTCTCAGCCTTCAGGGAGTTTTTCGCTTGCAGGGTCACCCTCAGGGTTCGCTCTTTCAGAGTCTCGCTTCCTTTTTCTTCTTTGCCCTCCTGTTTTATACTTTCCATCTGATAAATGTGCATCAGCTCATGCATAATCATGTGGAGGGTCTTTGCCGCATTGCAGGTCTCTTTCCCCTCTCATTTTCTTCGGGTGGAGAACTTCCACGACTGTATACAAAGCTGTGTGCTGGAGTGTTTTTCTCTGTCTCCAACTGCCCCCCTTTCTTCCAAGTGTGGGTGTCTTTTCAACCTCTGGCTCTTGCCTTGGCTGATCCCTGACTCCTGCTTATGAGCTTAGGTTGTATTGACTTTCTGTCTGATTTTCTTTACACACAGACATACAAACAGGCACATCTAGATAAAGTATCCTTCAGAGTATCAGAGCAAAAGTTCTTTTTTCCACTGAGCTGTGACAGTACTTTTGGGGCCTTTCAGTATACTGGCCTGTATGTTTCTTGGCTATTATGATTCATATTTGGTGATTCAGTGGTAAAACATAAGAGATCTCCCTACAGTTTGTGTCTTTACTGGTTTGCATCTTTCTCAGTTACTTAGTCTTCCCACTCATAAAGCTGGTAATATCTTGGAGCAATTAATTATTTCAGATTATTTTTCCAGTCTTGGTTTGTTAGCAGTATTAAATTCCAGCCTGTTTTATGGTCAGATCATTACCTTATTTCATTTTCATTTAAGTTGTTGCATGGGCCTTTGCAATGTAAAAGTATCCCTATTGTTAAGAAGTCTATTGGGATGATTTATCCCTGTTTATAGAAAAAGAAATGGGGCGTGGATTGTGTCGCTCAGCCTATGATTCTGTTGATCTGTCCAATTCATTTGCTCAAACTTTCTTTGGCTACCCAAAAGGTAGCTCCTGCAAGGTGTAAGCAATGTAATGCTTCTAAACAGAGTGCCCTGGTTTTCTAAGAACTTATCTTGCACTGGCTAGAAAGAATTGGTGTAAGAAGCTATGTAGTGAGAATATAAGTATAAATCCCTTTTTGAGTCAATTAGGAATGCATATTTTACAGCTCACCTTGAGATATCACAAGAAAAGGTCCGTCATTAAGTTATTGAGGGTCTGGGTATGTTAAACTATACAGCATTTTAGTCTCCAAGATTTTGTTGACTTTAGTGTTACAACAATTACTCTCCTTGCTGATAAGGTGCAGAATTCATGCTAATCCATGTAATATATTAGCCTCAGCTTCAACATCAACAGGTTTGCCTTTTATATTAACTGATAGAGTTAGGTTGGGAGAAATTTCAGAATGTAATAAATGGGAAGGCCGAGGTGACTTTGAATAATTTTTGCCTACTTCACCCCTACCTTTTTCAATTGTATATTTGCTTAAGGATGTTTTCTTGGGAGTTTTGCTGAGTTTTATATAGACAAAGTTCCCAATTTGTTAAAACATTTACCAGTGGATTGGCCCTCTATAGGCCCATCTCAAATCTTTCTGCATTAGGGGAATTGCTGGAAAAGATAGTTTATTCTCAGTTTAATTTCTCAGAAGAGAAGAGCCGAACAAACAGACTTATTAATATTCGACTTGCCCCATGAGGAAGGAACTTCTCCGAAACAAGGACTGTGTCGGACATTCAGTTAATGGCGCTTTGATGAATTTGGGCGAATTATTACATCTGCAATTCTCTCTGAAGGAACACTCAGGGAATGATTCACTTTTCCACGTCACAATACAGCTAAGAGAACTATTCAGTAACTTGTGAAAATATGTTCATGAACTTTATTAATCTTTGAGAATTACATTGAGGGCTGGCTTCTTTTTGAAATCAATGAACACTGTTCCAGAGAAATGATGATATAAAGTTTTATGCACAAAAAATTACGCTTTAATATTTTGGATTTCATACACAAGAAAAAAATGACCAGTGATTATAAAGAATGGCTGAGTTAAATATGCGATAGCACTTACGATGACGCCCAGTATGAAGGTCATTATCATCTAAATACCACTTTTGTGAATTTTGAGGTGTGATACCTACATTTTTAGTAGGTTTTACATTGATTGACTACCACCTGGTATGCAGTTTTCATAGAGGACTCTGTTCTTTTAGTGATCTAATAATGTTTCACATTGCTATCAATGTGGGTTCTGGAAGAACCAAAGTACAGAATCTTTAACAGATTTTCTTTTGTGGGAACTTAATTGAGTTCAGGGGTGCTGTTATAGCTATGTTTTTACATATATTTGCAGCTTTATACTATTAATGATTTGATATTACTAGATCAACTGTGTTTTCCTAGCGTGTAGCAGATGGACTCAGAACCAATGGGTATAGTGTACTTGTGGTAGCAGTTGGAGACGGATCAGATTTCAATCTGACATCATCCCCTAGTACATATACCCCTGCAGGAAGTGCAGATCCTCAGTATTTTCCGTCTCCAAAGCAGTTAGGAGCTATCTCACGCTCGCTGAGCGTTCTACCAAAATTTTAAAGAAAATTCCTACCTGAAGACGAGCCCCGCACTCTTGCGGTGATACCCTCGGGTTCCTCCCCCAGTTGAGTTTCCCAAGGTGATTTCCATGGTCCCTCGGAGGTAAGAGCCTCGGTCCGGTGGCCGAATCGCGGCAGGGACCTAGCTCCAGAGTGAGAAGGGCTCGGGCGCGGCATAGAGGCAGCCTCGGTCCGGAGCCGTTCGTGGCGAGGACTTAGCCCCCGAGCGAGACGAGTTCGGGCGCAGCTTAGAGGCAGCGGGTGAACCCTCAAAAGCGGCGTGAAGGTAGTTGCCCTCTCCCCCCGCAGCCGGAGACCGCCCGGGATGAGACCGGGAAGTGCCGAAGATAAGGTAAGGTAGAAATCTTTACTTGTGCCGGTCTCCGCGGATTGAGGACGAGCGCAGGCCATCGGCCGAAGCCAGCGCCACTGGGTTGATCCGCCCTAGCAGGGCCAGACCCCGGCATTTCCAAGGGCTTCCCACGTGGAGACCCTCCGAGGTAGTCGCCATCTTGCCCGCATGGTCGCCGTCGCCATCTTGGCTTAATCTCGCCGTTCTCATCGCCGCCGGCCGAGCGCACAAAATTACCTGTGCGCACAAACCTACTTCTGCGTCCAAGTTACACGCACAAGAACACTCAGACGCATAAGCGGCACGCGCAAGTCCCGGTCGCACGGACTACGCGCACTCGACTACCGGCGCGCACAGATACGCGCACAACCCGATTTAAGCGCACTAATACGCGCTCAAGTCCATGCACGCGACCAGGCGCTCCGGAGCGAAACATGTACGCGCAGGCAACCTCGACGCCGCCAAGATCTGAAGTAAAATCCCTAGGCCTCTGCTCAGCATGCCACCTCAGGGCTGCCCAGAGCCAGGAAGCAGACGCTCTATGCACCCAATGCGAGGAGGCCCTGGGAGATCCACCACAAGCTCAGACTCGCCCAGGTCCGGGGATTAGCTCTTCTGGGGGCTCCCTGGAGCTAGCAACCCCCAGCGGGACCCCCTCCCAGCCGGAGGCTCCCAGGGAAACAGCGCCACTCAATGTGGACCCCTCGTCTATTTCTTGGGTGGAACTCTTCAAGGGGATTCACGCCTTTGTCTGGATGCAAACGGATTCCCGGGCGGACCAACCACATACGGCGCAGGAGGACCCCTATGCCCCAGGCCCCTCAAGACCCAGGCATAGGCCCTTACCGCCAAGTAGTCCTACCTTCGAGGGCATGGACTTCTCAGAAGACGAAGCCGAACCTCTAGAAGAAGGCGAACTCCCCCCGGGGACAGAACCCCACTGAACCATGAGGCAGTTCTTCACAAGGGAGGAGCTCCCGGACCTGGTCTCCCAATGCCTGGCAGAACTAGCGATCCCGGTTTCAGAAACCCAGGGGGATCCCGAGGAGAACCCATTTCTGGAAGGCCTTCGACAGACCTCCCGTCATTTCCCGCTCTTGCGAGCTGCGCAACAGCTTATTGACCTGGAATGGAACACCCCAGAGTCTGCCTTTAAAGGGGGAAGGGCCTTGGCCAGTTTGTACCCCCTGGACCCTGCAACCAAAGACATGCTCGCTTGCCCAAGAGTGGACGCCATGGTCTGCGCAGTCTCCAAGCGCACCACCATCCCGGTGGAGGGAGGAGCAGCCCTCAAGGACACGCATGACCGACGACTGGAAGCCATGCTTAAGCAGTCATTTGACATGGCCGCTATGTCTCTTCAGATTGTGGCCTGCTGCACCGTGGTGACACGTGCCTGCTTATCCCAGGCCAGGAACGGCACACCGGGAGATATCCTTGACCCAGCGCTATCCTTTCTAACGGACGCAGCCTCAGATCTCGTACGCACAGCGGCCAGAGGAGTATCATCAGCGGTGGCGGCCAGGAGACAGCTCTGGCTCAGAAGCTGGTCGGCCGATCCATCTTCCAAAACACGCCTCACAAGAATGCCATTCAAAGGATCACTTCTGTTCGGCAGCGATTTAGAAAAGATGGCGGGCAAATGTGGCGAATCCCCTGTACCGCACCTTCCGGAAGACAAGTCAAGGAGAGTTCAGCGACAGCCTTCCAGGGGCAGAAGCTCGCAGCGCTTCAACCCATACAGGAGCAGCTACCAGGCGCCCCGCCCTCCGGGTAGGAACCAGTCTTTTCGGAGCAAGCACAATAAGAGGGGAAACAGCTCGGGCCACGCTCCGCAATGAGAATCAGCCGACCCATCCAAGGGAAGCCATAGGGGGCAGACTGGCCCTATTCTACCAAAGATGGGTCGAGAGAACTTCGGACAAGTGGGTCCTAGCCATCATCCGGGAAGGGTACTACCTGGACTTCATACGCACCCCCCGGACAAGTTCGTGGAGTCTCCCTGCCACGACCCCACCAAAAAGGCAGCAGTGGAAGTTACACTGGCCAGGCTACTGAACCTCGAGGCCATAACTCCGGTACCTCACAACCCTCTCACACTACACTTCTCTACCAGACCCATAACTCCGGTACCTCACAACCCTCTCACACTACACTTCTCTACCAGACCCATAACTCCGGTACCTCACAACCCTCTCACGCTACACTTCTCTACCAGACCCATCAGAGAAGCATACAAAGGTACGCTACCCCCCCCCCCCCAGCCAAATTCACACACCTCTCATCCACTAAAGATCGAGCCTTCTCGGCAGCAGCACCAACCATCTGGAACAACATGCCCACAGACCTTAGACAAGAACCTTGCACGCAGACATTCAGAAAGAAACTCAAGACATGGCTATTTCTACAAGCCTTCCCCGATATATGACATCCCCTACTGCTACAACTAGGTATAGGATACCATGTATAGTTGATTACATTCAGTCCTGAATACTAGTGTCTATTATAGCCTTATGTATATATCTTTATATTATTTATTTCTGAGACTAAATATTACCTATTTCTATGCTAGCCATTACTCTGGCTTTTCCTCCTCCCAGTTCTAGTGCCCCTGTTTATTGTAACTTTCACTCTCTTCTTCTCTCCTAGCCTATTGTTCACGTTGTTGTTAATGTTATTGCACCACTGTTTATTGTAAACAGATACGATATGATTGGTATCATGAGTGTCGGTATAAAAAAGCCCTAAATAAATAAATAAATAAATAAATAAATACATACCTCCCTCCTCAGGAGATAAACTCTGGTCATTATTCCATATATTTTCTCGTTCCCAAGAAAGAGGGAACGTTCCGACCAATCCTGGACCTCAAATCCTTAAACCGATACCTGAAGGTCCCCCGCTTCCGCATGGAAACCCTGAGATCCGTAATAAAGGCAATACAGCCGGGAGAGTTCCTCACCTCCCTGGACCTGTTAGAGGCGCGTACCTGCACATCCCAATTCATCAGGAACACCAGCGTTACCTACGTTTCAAGATCCTGGGCCATCACTACCAGTTCCAGGCCCTACCCTTCGGGCTAGCCACAGCACCACGGACGTTCACCAAGGTGATAGTGTTAGTGGCGGCAATACTGCGGAAGGAAGGAGTCCTCGTACATCCTTACTTGGACGACTGGCTGATCAGGGCAAAGTCACCAGAGGAAAGCATCCAATCAACCAACAGAGTCAAGTCTGTATTGGAGAGCCTCGGATGGGTGGTCAACACGAACAAGAGTTCCCTGCAGCCCTCACAATCGTTGGAGTACCTGGGGGTCCACTTCGACACCAAGGAAGACAAAGTCAGCCTGACTCCCACAAGGAGATCAAAGCTGTGGAACCGGTTGCAATCCTTGATGAGCGACCCTCGGCATGGGATTACCTGCAGGCCCTAGGGCTGATGGCATCCACACTGGAAGTGGTCCCCTGGGCGAGGGCCCACATGAGGCCTCTACAACACTCACTGCTGTCCCGTTGGAACCCACGGTCGCACAATTACACCGTACGCTTACCTCTCCCAGGTACAGTCCGGACCAAACTACGCTGGTGGCTGCAGCCCAGCCACATGAACAGACGCTCAAGACTGTCATCCCCAACATGGACTCTGCTAACTACAGACGCCAGTCTATGGGGATGGGGACACGGCCAGGGCAGGTGAGCGGGGGCTGGGGGAAAGTTTGCCGCCTACCCTTACCCCTGCCTCTAACACAGGGGTAAGGGTAGGCGGTAAGTTAGGTGAAACGCGCGGCAAAACGGCAGGTTAAAATAGCGATAGTCGGGGCGCGCGTTACTGTATGGGAGGGAATAGCTAATTTGATCGTTTACATCTAATATACATGCCGCGGGCGGAAGGAGTTACCCGGTGATTTAAAGAGGCGGTAAGAATGGGTTAAAGGGGATAGTGTATCGCGGGTTGGACTAACACGGCCGAAAAGTGAGTAGAAAGCGGGTTAGGAGCAGGGTAACCGCGGCCGTACTTTACCGTATTGACCTGATAGTTAGAAATGTAGGTTTCCAATTTTACGCCCATCTTAGTTTTAAATCACAGATTAAATCGCTCTTAAGATCAGGTTATTACATATTACAACTTCTCTGTAATTTGAGATATATCCTGGATCGATATGACTTTTGCTCAGTGCTACAAGCTTTTGTGCTTACAATTGATTACCGTAATACTCTTTTTATTGGCTTTTCTTTCTCATTTAATAGCTTTGCAGGTGCTCCAAAACTCCGTGGCCTGCCTGGTTTTTAAGGGGTTTGCCCTGGGAAGATATAACTTTTTTGCTGTAACAGTTGCATTGGTTCCCTTTAAAGCAATGTATTAAATTTAAGATTTTAGTTCTTATTTTAAATCTTTGAAAATGGATGGGCCATTTTATTGGCCTAATCTGCTGGATTTTTTTGTTCCTACTCGGTCTTTGCGATCTAAAGGGAAAAGGGCTTATGGCTATCCTGTCAGTGAAGGCCACTCATCTGGGCAAAACAAGAAATCAGGCATTTTCCATAGTTGAACCAATTTTGTGGAATGCATTCCCTGATTCCTTGCACTTGTTATATGATCTTGGGCTATTTCATAAACATCTTAAAAAAAAAAAAAAAAGTACTTGCTGTTCCAGGAGCCATTTGCAGAGGTGTCGACTTAAAGGCTGTTTAGTACGTACTGTGTTTAGGTAATGAGCATGTCATTTATAGTATGTTAATGTTAAGTTGTATTTTTATTGTATTTTAAATTTTATTGTAATCCGTTTAGTACAGCAGGTCCACTATAAGCAGACAATAAATGTTTTAAATAAGGCAGGGTCCTGGCTTCAGGAAAACATGCTTTGTTAAATGAAGTACTTAAAGGAGATTTTAGCTGGGTGAGAAAATCTAGAGGAAGAAGATGATCAGTAGGCAAAACTAAAAGATGATATAAGGGCAAGTAACCTTGTTTTTAAGAAAGTAAATAAAGGAAAGAGGGAAATGAGTCTACTATGGTTTTCTGAATAAGTAAGAAAGGAAGACAAGCGACAATATCTGGAAAAGCTTAGAAGCTGGGCAAAAATTCAAATGGAAGAAAGAATAGCAAATATGGTAAAACTGGGGACAAAACTTTTGTTTTGGATATGTTGGTGATAGAAGGAAGTGCAAATGTGGCATTGTGAAACTCAGAGGTGAAGGGAAGGAATATGTAGAAGATAAGGAAAAAGTGAAATTGCTTAACAAATATTTCTGTTTGGTGTTTGTGGAAGGGCCAGGAGCAAGACAACATAAAACAAACACAAATAGAATTGGAAGTGAGGTAAACCTCAAATGATTTTCAGAAATGGGGCCAGATGGGATATACCTGAGGGTACTAAGTGAACTTAGGGAAATTCTGGCAGCCCTGTTGCCTGAGCTTTAGAGTCAGGAGTACATCTAGAAGATTGGAGATGAGTGAATGTGGTTCCTATTCACAAAAGTGAAAGTAAGAAGGAGACTGGCAACTGTAGGCCAAGTAGTCTGACTTCTGTGGTGAGCAAATTAATGGAATTGCTGCTAAAATAGAGGTTAATGCAGTTTCTGAATTCCAGTGGGCTGCAAAATCTAAGCAGTATGGTTTTACCAGAGGTAGAGCTTGTCAGACTAATCTGGTCAATTTCTTTGATTGGATCAAGGGAGAATGCTAGATGTAGCGTACTTGGATTTCAGTAAAGTCTTTCACATGATCCTGCATAGGTGACTTATAAATAGTGCTCTTGATATGGGCCCTAAGATGATTGACTGGGATAGAAACTGGTTGAGTGGAAGGCAACAAAGGATAGTTTAGTAGTAAATGGAGTTCACTCCAGGGAGGGAGGCGCTACTAGCAGAGTACCTCGGGGATTGATCCTTGGACTGATTGTTTTCAACATTTTCATGAGCGACATTGCAGAAGGATTATTGGGAAAGGTTTGTCGTCTTGCTGTACCAAAATCTATAATAGGGTAGATAGGAAGGTGTGGAAAACATGAGAAGGGATCTGTCGAAGCTCAAAGAATGGTCTAGAATCTGACAGCTAAGATTTAATGCTAAAAACAAAAAATGCAGAGTAAAGCATATAGGCTATAAAAACACAAGGGAGAGGTATAATATTGTACAGAATACGCTTCTCTTGTTGGTTAGTGAGGCCAGAGTCGCAAGCTCCGCCTGAATGGTGCGGAGGCCATCTTGATTATCAGATGCCCATTGCTCTACTTCCACAATTCTCTTTTCAAAGTTTGCCATTTCTGTTGTGAGCTCTGCTAACTTGGAGGAAATCTTTTTTAGCTCCGGTTCGAGAGCTTCCACCACTGCAGCTTTTAAATCGGCGATCGTAGCCATCAGTGCAGTATCTGGGGATCCGCCATCTTCTTCGGCGAGCAGCTCTGCCAGTCGGGTCTTCTCTTTTTCTTTGTCCTTTTTTGTCATTCTGGATGCCATTGCGTTGCAGAGCTTACGGGGTGGCTGGTGATCCAGTCCCATCCTTGCTTTGGCTGACAAGGATGGAACTGGATGTGAGGATCAGTCCCCGAGAAGGGTTTTCACGTCTGTACCCTTCAGTGCATCACATGATCTCCTGTCACAACGTTAAATCTTACTATCTTCAGACAATTCGTACCAGAGTTTCTGCTTTTCCGGATCCATGTTGTGGAATGAGTTACCTATGGACCTGCAAATTCTTTTTAGAAAGCTGAAAGTGCATCTTTTTTGCTTGGCTTTTTTTGATGTTTTATTTGGTTTTGTGTTTATAATTTTTGTTTTATTGTATCACTTTTTTTAATATGACTATGCATTTGTTTAACTGTTCCTCCCCCTAGTACAGTTTTTTCTGCTATAGGCAGTATAAAAAATATGTGAATAAATAAATCTTTCTATATATATTTTATGGTGGCTTTATGACAATTTAACCTTTAATTTCCAAGTTATATTTGGCATCTGCTGTTTAATTCAGACTTCAATTGGAAAAGCTAGAATTATTTCAAAATCAAGCATATCTGCTGAATTATAATTGCTTAAAATATTCTTCCTGGAAACTAACAGGAACAGAATGAAGATGAAATTGTACTCCTTTGCTTGCTATAATACAGATTTGTATTGTGTTCTTGCTGTGTTCCATTAACAGTTTGCATTTATTAATTCTTGCATTCTGTTTCAGTCAGCTACCCACCTGCCATCACCCTGTTCGAGAGCAGCACCGATGCCACTTTGGTCCCTGTCCTCCCTGTCGTCAGTCTTGCCAGAAAGTGCTGGAGAAGTGCAGTCACTTTTGCCCTGCTCCTTGCCATGATGAAGCACTTATCAAACAAACTGGCTTGGTAAGGAAAACATAGACAGAAGATGAAATAAGAAAAATCAGGGAAGCTAACCAATTTAGCAGTGCAGTAATAGATTTCAATTACCCCAGTATTGACTGGGTAAATGTAGCAACAGAACATGCTAGAGACATAAAGTTCCTGGATGGGATAAACGACTGCTTCATGGAGCAATTGGTTCAGGAGAGAGGGAGCAGTTTCAGATTTAATTCTTGGTGGAACGCAGGATTTGGTGAGAGAGGTAACGCTGGTGGGGCCACTTGGCAATAGTTATCATAATATGATCAAATTTGAACTAATGACTGGAAGGAGGGTCAATATGTAAATCTACAGCTCTAACACTATTGTTTCAAAAGGGAACTTTGATAAAATGAGGAAAATAGAAAAAAACTGAAAGGTGCAGTTGCAAAGGTTAAGTGTTCAACAAACGTGGACATTATTTAAAAATACAATCTTAGAAGCTCTGATTACTCTTCACTAGCCACAGCTGCTTCCCCCACCCAAAAGGTGTCAGAGGGAAAGGCATCAGATCAAGCAGATAGTCTAAGCCTAGGATCTGTTTTTGACAACTTTGAGACCCACCTCCTCCAGTGGGGGGAAGACTTCATTCCTTTTTTCTGGAATGGCTCCATACCACTAAAGAACATTCTCAGAATTGTGGAGAATAGTTACTGCTTATGCTTCTCACCCTTCTCTTACCCACTGGACTTTAGTTCTGACCCTTCTCAATCTTCACAACTGCAATTGGAAGTGAAATTGCTTCTTCAGCAGAAAGTGGTAGAACCTGTCCCTCCTTAGGAATGAGGCTAGGGATTCCTTTCCAGGTATTTCCTGATCCCCAAGATGTCGAGGGAAGGGGGAGGAGGAATTAAGACCTATATTGGACTTCCAGAGGCTGAACATATCAGGGAAGCTAACCCAAGATGAACTCATAATGAGTTCATCTTGGGTTTTAATGAGTTTAAAAAATCGCTGAAAATGTACTTATTCACATGTTGCATACAACTTATCCCAATGAATCTCTCAATACTGTTTTTATAATCATTAATACCCACTAATATTGTATTGTATTGTAATTATATTGTATTTAATTCGATGTATGTTATGATACTGTGTATGTTTTATTATGTAAACCGCCTAGACGGATAGACTACTACCCCATTGCGCGGTATATAAAAACTTTTAAATAAATAAATAAACTCATTCCAAATGATTCTCCCTTTCATTCAACCAAGGGATTTGGATGTGTGCTGTGGATCTGAAACATGTTTATGTAGACATACCCATCAGAAGTTTTTTATTTATTTTAATAAAACTTATTTCGCTTTCCAAATTTAAAATTTAATCGTTCAAAGCGATGTACAACATCATAGAATGCAATTTAAAACAGTATAACCAAAAAATAAAACAAAATGCGATATCACCACCTCAATGCATCTTTCATCATTTTATAAACCTCCATCACAGTTTTAGCCCTCTCTGAGCCCCCATTTACCCCTCCCCACACTTAGTTTACCATCAACCATGTCTTTAATTTCTTTCAAAATTTCATTAAATCCTGTTCTTCCCTGACCTCTAGTGGTAGTTCATTCCACAGTTTAGGGACAGACATAGAGAAGACTGTATTCTAAAGTCTGACATGTTGATAATTTTTAATAGATGACAACTGCAATTGAGATCGATAAGACCTCCAAGACATAATAGATTGTTTCCAATGGAGCAGATTCCTCGTATGCAATAAGCCCTTTCAGTATCATAAATGCCAGCACTAAAACTTACAATGCTGCAGAATCTCACAACATAATGATCCTGGCAGCAATATTTTGAATTACTCAAGTGCCGGATTAAGACACCTGATAGACCCCAGCAAATGGTATTACAATAATCTACCGCTGCCATTACCAGAGCATAAACCACTGAGTTCAGTGCCTAAAAACTAAAACTTTCAGTTGACAAAACATCCTTAAGCAAATGAATACCATATGAGCCATCCCTGAGATAGTTTTCCAAATTCCAAAAAACATCTACCTTCACCCCCAAAGATTTAATCTCATCTTTTAACACCAGCTCCTCATCAATCTTTAGTTTATAATTTTCTAAACCCTCTCCAATCTGTAAAATTTTGTTTTATTTTTGGAATTTAAAACTAACCACTTCTATTCAACCAATCACTTACTTCCCTTCTGCATTCTCCAAATCACTTTCAATTGGCCTCTTTATGGCCCAAACTTAACAGGATCTGTATGTCAACCTAAAAGATTGACATGTACCCAAAGGAATGGATCAGTCTTTCAAATGGGGTCACATAAATATTGTAGAGCATGGGGACAAAGATGATCCCTAAGGAACACCAAGTTTCACCTTTCGAGAGAGAGCAGCAACCATGAAATTTCATCATTTGTGTTGTAACCTGCTAAAATATAGCACTGCAAAACCTGGCCCTTGGAACCTAATGCCTGACAGCAAAGTAACTATGTGACATGCTTAACTAGGACAATGGCACTTGACAAATCAAGTAACACAGTCAGAGAAGTAAACCCTTTGTCAAGTTGTTGCAGCACTGCTTCCACCAAGTCAACCATAATGGTCTCTGTGATGCACCCCTTATAAACCCCCCTCCCTCAAAGTCAGAAATCTACATCATAGCTATTTTCTCTATCACTTTGTCAACAAATGGAAGATTTATGACTGTTCTATATTTAGTTCATCTTCTAGGGTCAGGATCAGGGTTCTTTAAAATAGAGGAACTAACTACTATCTTTAAGACTATGGGTCTTTCCCCTCCATCAAAGAAGAGTTTACTAATTTCCAAAGTTCCTTTAACACCAAATCAAGGTGATTAAATAAGACTGACAGATCCAATGGGAAATTGGACTTCTGTACTACTTTCAAGATTGATTTAATTTCCATAAAGGAAATAGAATCAAATTCTAACACATTTTTCCCATTGATAGGTCCCTTGACTACAAGCAATCCTTATCCCCCAAAATACAATTATTCTCCCTTAAATCTCCCCTTAATTTCTGATGCAAGGTCAACATTTCTTCTTCAAAAAAAACTTCTCAATTCTTCATAATTTGGGAGATCCATCATATAGTAAAATCTCCTTGTTAATGAGGCCCAAATATTTACTTTTCTCTTGAACAATTTGTTTGAAATACGTTGTAGGTGCTACATATCTTCACATTCTATCATAACGTGTACCTGATTTCCTCCATCGCCTTTCCAATTGGCATAATCACCATTTCAAATCTACTAATTATGTGGTATACCAAGGAGAGATCATCCCTTTAACCTTTTTTATGCTCAGATTTGTGATGAAAGATGTATACTACCAATATAAGGTGCTACCCTTTGGCACTTCTACAGACTTGAAGGGTCCAGAAAATGCCTTAAGGTGGTGGCAGCAGCACAGCTTCAGCATGAAATCTGCATGTTCCCATATCTAGACAATTGGCTGGTGAAAGATTCATCCCCGTTTGAGTTCTGGAATCCCTTAAATACCATAAGAATCCTCCAGTTCCTGGGGTCTCTGGTCAACTTTGCCAGATCAGTCCTGATGGGGCAAAGTAAGGGGCTGGTAAGAAGCCTCTTTCAACAGGACCAAATGTCAGCAAGGTTGGTCCTAGTCCTGATTAGTCATATGGCAGCTTCTGTGCACGTGGTTTCTGTAACTCATCTGCACATGTGAGGCCATCATTGGAGCTTTTGAAGCCAATTGGGTCAACTATATTAGTCTTTATACCACTAAATCTGTGACCTTCATGATGAGAGCATCCTTTCTGTGATGGAAGAATCTGAAAGTTCTAAATGTGGGCCTCTTATTACAATTTTCACCGCATCACGTGATTGTTTACTGGCGCCTTCATCAAAGGGTGGGGAGAGGGTTGCACATTGGAGTGATGTGGATGCTAGGATCTTGGTCCCCAGGGCTAGAGACCATCCGATATGCTCTAAGGGCCTTCTCTTTTTTTGTGAAAGAGAATCTAGATCCATGCAGACAATCGAGTGCACATGTTCATGCGGAGTATAAATTAAATAATACATAACCGTGTAACTAAGCAGGGAGGTATGGGCTATTAGGCCGTCTGCCAGGAAATCCCCCAAATCTGGTTGTGGACAGGACATTACAGTGCCCTTCTCCAGGAGACCTACCTTCCAGGAATTCAGAATATGCTGGCAGACGACTCAGCATTTACATGAGTGGTCCCTGGATCAAGGGATTGTGAACAACTTGTTCAGTTGCTGGAGAAAGCTGGTGATCAACCTGTTGGCCTTAGAAGATAGCAGAACTTCTCAAAATTTCTGTTCTATGCATCCAAGCAGTTGCAGATCAGCTCCTGACGTTTTTGTGCTAGACTGGAGTGTTGGTGTTCTTAATTCATACCCACCGCATTTGCTAATCACTAGGGCTGTCCAGAAAGTTCTTAGGAATAAGGCAATAATAATCCTCATTACCCCAGTTTGGTCATATCAATTGTGGTATTCATATCTCATTCATCTGTCAGTTCAGTTGCTGGTTTCTTTGGGAACATCTACTACTCTCTTCACACAAGAAGGAGGCAGGCTGTGTTGTCTGAACCTGTCATTGATGGCCCCAGCATGGATGTTGAATGCACAGTAGTCTCCTTGCTCCTCCCAGGAGAGGTGGAGGATATTCTGATTTCTACCAGGTAACCTTCAACTAAAAGATCCCATGGTTTCAAATGGAAGAGTTTCTCGTCTTGGTGTAAGTTCAGCCAGTTAGACCCCCTTCTCCTATTACTTATGTACTTATTCTGCCTCCCAACCTCAGCACTTAGAACCTCTTTAGTTAAGGATCATCTCAGTGCTATTGTGGCATATCAACAAAAGGTTGGAGGGGCTCTGATCTCTGTCCACTCTTTTGATATCAAAATCCATGAAAGAACTGTGGCATTCCAATCTTCTGATCAGTAAATATTCTGTGCCCTGGGGCTTTATTGTAGTCCTAGCTCAACTTATGAAACCTCTTTTTGAAATTTTTATGTCAGTGAACTTGAAGATTCTCATCTGGAAAATATTTTTTCTTGTGGCTGTAATTTCAACATGAAGAGCAAGAGAACACTACTGGTTTCATATTCACTATACCTTCAGATTTTTCACAGTAGGGTGGTTCTACAAACTCACCAAGTTTCTTCTGAATTTGGTGTCTTTGTTCCACATTAGTCAAGCTATTGTGCTACCCACATTCTTTCCAAGACCTCATGGAGAATGGGCTCTTCACTCCTTGCTTTTTAAGAGAGCCCTAGCATATTATCTAAAGAGGCATCATCCTTGCTGTCAGGCTTCTCAAATGTTTGTGTCCTTTGATTCAAATAGATTGGGAATAGCAGTTGCCAAACGAACTCTGTTCGGTTGGCTAGTGGACTGTATAGTGCACTGGTATGTACTTTGTCAAGACTCATCAAGTGAGCGTCATGATGATGTCAGTGGCTTATCTCAGGACACTTGCAAAGCTGCTACTTGTTTGTCTGTTTATACCTTGATGTCCCACTACTAACTGGACAGCATATCTTGAGAAGACAGTGACTTTGGACAAGCAATCCTATGTATCCAGTTAACCCAGTAGTCCAGTCTCTACCTAGTGGGTTCGAGCTGTCTTCAAGTCATGCTTCTGCTATCCAGTCCACTTGCATAATGGTTAATTCATGCCTGCTTGTTGATGGAGAAAGCAAGTTTGCTTACCGGTAAATAGGGTTCTCCATATACAGCAGAGTGAATTAGCCATTCTTAATACCCACTTGCCTCTCTGGAGTTTAAGATCTGGAAGAGATTGAGAGAATCAAGGTATAAATAGCTAAGATCTTAGTTGGTCAAGAACAATTCTCAGATTTCATGTTTATATTTTTTTACATTGTAATTTACAAGGATTACTACGTATTTAATACAAAATATGGCACGCTTTAGTAGCAAGGTTCAGTAGTAAATAAACCATTAGAAATGTAGTCACATGACTCAGAATGCTATATAACAGTGGTTCTCAACCCTGTCCTGGGGACCCCCCCAGCCAGTCGGGTTTTCAGGATATTCACAATGAATATGCATGAGAGAAAAATTGCATGTCATGGAGGCAGTGTATGCAAATTTTCTCTCATGCATATTCATTGTGGATATCCTGAAAACCCGACTGGCTGGGGGTGTCCCCAGGACAGGGTTGAGAACCACTGCTATATAATAAAGAGTGACCAAGTCCCTAAAATACAGTGGGGTAGATATTTAAAAGCCATTTAGACGGATAACTGTTTTCCATCTAAATGGCTTAGCCACAATATTCAGTGACTTATCTGGCTAAACTGTAGTTAGATAACGCTTTATCCGGCTAGAACTGGGCCAGATATGTTGGAGGCGTTCCTGGGGAAGGAGGTAGATGTTCCAGGGAGGAGGATCAGTGTTAGCCAGTGAACCTAATTGGCTAACTGGCTGCACTGCAGGCAGGTCTAAAGTTATCCAGAAATACCTATCCAGCTAACTTTTAAAATAGCTGGGTATATTCAGCGGCACCGCTGAAAATCCCAGTTAAGTTAGCTGGATACCCCTATCCAGTTAACTTATCTACCTACTCAGCAGCTGAATATGGATCCTAGTAAGTTTTAAGATGACTGAACAGATGGTAGACCATATTGTATGACTAACAGATAGGAAATGTAAACTTCACGAATAATAGAATAGACATTCTTTGAAACTAATATCATGAAGAGATTCCATACACTGAATGAAACAAAAACTTCTAGGCCTAAATAAACTCAAGATTTGAGGGGAGAACCAGGATAGCGTCATGAATCCTATATTGAAACAAATCAGTTGAAAAACAGCCTAATGGAAAATATCAAACTCCCCCCCCTGCCCCCCCCCCCCCACTCTGACCCACATGCATAAAGGGAGATAACATTTAGCAGGCGTAGGTTGCCAACCCATCTCTGACTTGCTGGTAAAAGATCAGGAGATCGGAGGAGAGTCTGGCTTCTTTTCCTTTATATAAAAATGTTCTAAGACATTCAGGGCCTTAAAGGTAATGCAAAATGCCTTGACTTGTGCTTAGTAGAACACTTGGAGCCAGTATAATCTGAGAGCTGGGTTGATATATTTTCAATATCCACAGTCAACATGTGCCATGGCATTCTGTAGCAGCTGAGATGTTTTGATAGCTTTCGTGGGAGACCCACGTACATATAGCTGCAATAGTTTAGCCATGACATTGCAAACATGGCCAAATAAGTTGTGCTAATATTCAGCTTTAGCTGCTTTGTTCAGTGTAGTTGGAAATATACGTTTGCAGACAGTGTGGTAATGTGAGATTCCAAAGTTAGCATTTTATTTGTTTGATTTGATTTGCCTTTGACAGATTCCAAGTGGATTACGTTCAGGGTATAGTAGTTATTTCCCTGACCCCAGAGGGCATGATGTCTTTCTTGGACAACACTTAAACTGTATTCCTCAGATTTGAAAGAAAGGAAACGCCATTCAGTACCAGCTTCTGGTCTAGCAATTGATGGTACCTCTGTTTTTCTGAGGTTGTTCTAATTTGGTGGAGGCACATTTCTAAATCCTCTGGAAAGCTGCCATTGTTTGTACAAAAGATGGCCTCCCTATCCCTACCGAGACAAGTACACCTGTCTGTTCTTGACATAGACATAGTACAGTAGATCAGGTTTCCTGATAACCTCTGTCCGTGGCCTTACGTAAATATTGTAAAATTTTGTTGTTTTTAGTGCACCTTAAAGATCA